>NC_134359.1:237324165-237630415 GCF_048569485.1 Anomaloglossus baeobatrachus | reverse complement strand
TCCAACAGCAGCTGGACAGCAAGCAAATCCGACTTCAGTCGGACAACTCCACAGCGGTGGCATACATCAACCACCAAGGAAGAACGCGCAACCGGCAAGCCTTCCAGGAAGTCCGGCAGGTTCTGATGTGGGTGGAAGACACGGCATCCACCATATCCACAGTTCACATCCCAGGCGTGGAAAACTAGGAAGCTGACTTCCTAAGTCGCCGGGGTGTGGCCGAAAGGGTATGGTCTCTTCACCCGGACGGGTTTCAGGAGATCTGGCGCCGCTGACAGAGGCCGGACGTCGATCTAATGGCGTCACGGCACAACAACAATGTGCCAGCTTCATGGCACGGTTTCACAATCATCGAGCTCTGGCGGCAGACGCCTTAGTTCAGCATTGGTCGCAGTTCCAGCTACCTTATGTGCCACCTCTGGCATTGTTGCCCAGAGTGCTGCGCTAGATCAGGACCGACTGCGGCCGCGCCATCCTCGTCGCTACAGATTGGCCGAGGATGTTGTGGTTCCCGGTTCTGTGGTGCCTCACGGTAGGCTAACCGGGGGCACTACCAGACCAATCAGACTGGCTGTCTCAAGGGCCATTCTTCCATTTGAATTCTACGGCCCTCAACCTGATGGTGTGGCATTGAGTCCTGGAACCTAGTGTCGTCAGGATTACCTCAGGACGTGGTTGCCACCATGAGACAGGCTAGCATACCAACGTCCGCCAAGATTTACCACAGGACGTGGAAGATATTCTTATCTCGGTGCTCGGCGCAGGGTGTTTCTCCCTGGCCGGTTGCATCGTCTATGTTTCCTTCCTTCCTGCAATCTAGGTTGGAAAAAGGGTTGTCGCTCAGTTCCCTTTAGGGACAAGTCTCAGCGCTATCTGTATTTTTTCAGAAACGACTTCCTCAGGTACGCACGTTCCTACGGGGAGTTTGTCGTCTCAGCACTCCGTACAAGCGGCCGTTAGAGCCCTGGGATCTGAACAAGGTTCTAATTGCTCTCCAGATGCCGCCTTTCGAGCCTTTGAAAGAGGTCTCCCTTCCCGCTTTTCTCGGGAAGTGGCCTTCTAGTAACGGTCTCGTCTCTTAGGAGAGTTTCCGAGCTAGCAACGCTCTCATACAAATCTCCCTTCCTGGTCCTTCACCAGGACAGGGTAGTTCTGCGTCCGATTCCGGAATTTCTCCCTAAGGTGGTATCCCACTTTCATATCAATCAGGATATCACCTCACCTTCTTTGTGTCCTCGTCCAGTCCATCAATTTCAGAAGGATTTGCATCTGTTGGTTCTGGTGAGAGCACTCAGGTTCTACTTCCCGCATGGCGCTCCTGCGCCACCCGGATGCACTCTTTGTCCTTGTCGCTGGTCGGCGTAAACAGTCGCAAGCTTCTGAATCCACCCTGGCTCGGGGGATCGAGGAACCAATTCTTGAAACCTACAGTTCTACTGGGCTTCTGGTTCTCTCAAGGCTGAAGGCCCATTCTACCAGAGCCGTGGGTGCATCCTGGGCATTACGGCACCAGGCTACGGCTCAGCAGGTGTGTCAGGCACCTACCTGATTGAGTCTGCATACTTTTACCAAGCATTTTCAGGTGCATACCTACGCTTCGGCAGACGCCAGCCTAGGTAGATAAGTCCTTCAGGCGGCGATTGCCCACCTGTAGGAAAGGGCTGTTTGACGGCCCTATCACGAGGTATTCTTTTACCCACCCAGGGACTGCTTTTGGACGTCCCAATTGTCTGGGTCTCCCAATTAGGAGCGAAAAAGAAGGGAATTTTGTTTACTTACCGTAAATTCCTTTTCTTCTAGCTCCAATTGGGAGACCCAGCACCCGCCCTGTTTTCTCGGGGTTTTTCTGTTTTTTCGGGTACACATGTTGTTCATGTGGTATGGTTCAGTTCTCCGATGTTTCCTCGGATTGAATTGGTCTTTAAACCAGTTATTGGCTTTCCTCCTTCTTGCTTTGGCACTAAAACTGGTGAGCCAGTGATCCCACTGGGGGTGTATAGCCAGAAGGGGAGGGGCCTTACACTTTTAAGTGTAATACTTTGTGTGGCCTCCGGAGGCAATAGCTATACACCCAATTGTCTGGGTCTCCCAATTGGAGCTAGAAGAAAAGGAATTTACGGTAAGTAAACAAAATTCCCTTCTTTTGATCTTTTTTTTTTTTTTCTTGAACTAGGTGATACCGAATATTCACTACTTGAAAAAGTTAGTAATATTTGGCTTTTGGGTGAAATTTATGAAAGACGTAAACAGTTCCCACTATAGTGATATTTTATCATGAAAGTAGGACATTTAATTAGAAGCATGCAGTGGTAATTTCTTCTCAAACAACTTATTGAAACAAAAGGCAATAGTGGTGGGTATATCCTCCAAAAAACTGTCAACATCTTAATAACTCTTCACGTGGCCTTAGGTATCAATTACAACTTGACAACGATGTCTCATGCTGGTCACAAGTGGAGTTATTGTTTGCCAAGACTCTTCTTGAAGGCAGCTCTCAGGTCATTGAGGTTCTGGGGTACAGAGTTAAGGCCTCTACATGATGACTCAGCTGATCCCATAGGTTTTCTAAAGGATTCCGGTCTAGAGAAAGTTCAGGCTGCTCCATTTAAGTTCCCCCAGTCTCCAGCAGCCCTTCCCTAATGATGTGACCTAGATGATGTGGAGCATTGTGGCCCATGAAGAATAAATTAGGCCTGTGTTGGTCATGCAGCGGCACAATGACTGGATTAATAATGGTATTCAAGTAGTAGGGGCTATCACTGTTCCATTCATAAAGTGTAAGGCAGTTCTGTACTGACTAGACACACCTGCCCACACCACCACCAAAGGCTCGTCTGGTGACAGTGGCTGATGCATAGCATTCTCCTTGACTTCTCCAACATCGTTGGTGGCAATAATTTTTGCTCAGCGTGAACTGACTTTCATCTACTAACAGCACTAAGGCCTTCTGGTCCCTCATAAAGCAAGACTGATGCCTGTGCCTGGTTGTGTGATCAGGCACCCTTGCAGAACATGTAGCACGCTGATATAAGTGGTTTCTTTATCGCTTCGTTGGGGGACACAGAGACCATGGGTTGTATGCTGCTGCCACTAGGAGGCGACACTAAGCAAAAAAAGGTAAACTCCTCCTACGCAGTATACACCCACCAACTGGCAATCATTCCTCAGTTTAAGCTTAGTGCCCATAGGAGGTGGACACACTTGGGGCTGCTCCCAGCCCCTCAGGTTTGTATTTTTAATCTTTTGCTTTTTCGTTTCAGACACAGCTCGTCGGGCGACAGGGTGTAATCGCTCACCCTGCTCTCCCCCCTAGAGGCCGGTCGCACAGAAGTGGGGTCCGTCCGCCACTTCCGTTGTCTTCCGTGCCTGTCTGGCAGGACCCTACCCTCCTAACACTCTCAAGACTGTTTGGGGGGCATCCGGACAGAGGGACAGGCGGATGGTCCTTGCCCCCCTCCCCCTGCACGCTCGCCTTCCACAGCCGGCCTGATCAGGGAGGGGAGACGAAAAATCACTGGAAGATACCCGTCTCCCTATGTCTTTCCCAGGAGGCCAGGATCAAGCCAAGGAGGACTATCAGCCACCGGGACAGGTACCCATCCCTTGTCCCGGGTCATGGGGGGCTCCGTTAAAAAAAAAAAAAAAAAAAAAAAAAAATTTTTAAATGATGATCCATAGAATTAGCTCCCCTTACCCCGGGTCAGCTCCCCCCAGGCAGGCAGTACGCTCTGCTCCCTCCACAGTCCCGATCCCGTCCTTGGCGCTGTCCACGGCTCCCCCTGCGGCCTCACCTCAAAATTTAGCCCCCGGCTTCCCTCTGGCCTAGCTCCCGTTCGGCCACGCCCCCTCCCGGCCAGCCTATCGCTTGAGCTCTCGCTTCCAGCAGGCCCGCCCGCTCCAGCAGCCAGTCACAGCAGGCCTCTGCGCGCCCTTTTCCAGCCAACCACGGGCCTCCTCTCTCCCGGCCAATCCCTGCAGGTTTTTTCTTCATCCTTCCTTATGGGAGACCCAGACCATGGGTGTATAGCTTCTGCCTCCGGAGGACACACAAAGTACTACACTCAAACGTGTAGCTCCTCCCTCCTAGCATATACACCCCCTGGTAGCCAGTCCTAGCCAGTTTCAATGCTTTGTGTTCAGGAGGTCACACACACATGCATTCTCTGATTTTTGATTTTTGATTTTTTTGATTTCAAAGATTTGGAAGAAAAGCGGGTCCAGTCTGGACTCCCGGCATGTCCCTTCTCACCCCACTGTGTCGGCGGTGCTGTTAAGGTTGATTTTACAAGGCTGGAGCCTTCACATGCCGCGCTCCTTCACCATCCCCTGGGGCTCTGGCTTGAAGTGGGAGCCATCACGGTTCTCACTGCTTTGCAGGAGACCGGTCTCCATCCGCAGCCCTTTCAGGATTCTGCCGGACGGAGCGCTCACCTCCCAGGGACCTGGCACCTGCGTCTCACAAGCTAAGTACTGAGAAGTTTTTACCACAGAAAGTGGTCTTTCCAGGGGTCCCTTGTACTTTATATATTGGGGAGAGTGTGTTATATGACTGTGTTAACATTTCCGGCCGGTTCTCCAGTTTTCACTGGAGAACCGCGCCGATGGTGCCTGCACGCTGGCCGCATGTTTAAATCTAGGCCCCGGCTTCGCCTGAGGCCTAGTTTCGGTTTCACTGCCCCTGCATGTCAGTCATGCAGATGGACAGTGCGGCTCCGCCCAGCGGCTGTTCAGCACAGGGAACGGACACTCCTCACTGAGGAAAGATTCCCTCCCCTGTATACCTCATTTGCCCGCTCTCAGAGTAGGCCCCGCCCCCTCTCTTCGCTCCGGTCGCCATTTTCTCAGCGTTCTCAATGTCTGCATAGGCACAGAGATACCACATTGTGACAAATGGGGGCCTAGGCTGGGGGACTGGAGGGCACAGAAATGTATGTTAAACGGTCTGGCAAGCCACAACCTCCAGTTGTGCAGCTGCTTATATTCTCTGTTTATATACTCTGCTGGGGTCATTCTGGACAGAGCCCCCACTTCTGCAGCAGGTCTCACATCAGAGCAAGGCTGCAAGGCTGTTCTTAATATGCACTGCATGTAGACTCGTACTGCCTGTACCGAGCACATAAACACAGTGGTCCCTCAGCCTGGAGGCTCATCAGTGGTCCCTCCAGCTGCTCCGGCTCCGGTGGTGCTGAGCATGCATTAGCCCCCTTCTCAGGGCGCTTCTGCTGCTGCGGCTCGCTCAGCAAAGCTCACAGAGGACTCTTCATCTGGTCTCAGACCCCGTCCTCCTAAAATGGAGACGCAGGGTCCCCTGTCCTTCCCCGTCCCGCAGCTCTGATTCACGAGCTGACTCACAGGACAAGGAGGATGTCTTTACTGGGGGCTCGGACGCTGCTTCATGTACCATTGATCTGTCCGAAGGTGATGCAGATGCTAATGATTTGATTGCGTCCATTATATTTGTACTGGACCTCAATCCGCCTGTATCAGGGGAGCATCCCCCTCTGGCAGAAAGGCATCAGTATACCTTAAAGAGAACAAGGAGTGTGTTCCTTAACCACTCCAGTTTTCAGCCCACTGTGACCAAACCCAGAGCCTGTCCTGACAGACGCTCCCAAAGCGTGGTTCTGATGACTGTTTCCCCCTTCCACCAGAGGTGGTCAAGGAGTGGGCTCATTCACCAAGGGTGGTCCCTCCGGTGTCTAGACTTTCAGCCCGGATAGTTGTATCAGTGGCTGACGGCACCTCTCTAAGGATCCCACTGTACATTAATTCTGTACTGGACCTCAATCCGCCAGTATCAGAGGAGCAACCCTCTCTGGCAAAAAGGCACCAGTTTACCTTGCCTAAGAGAACAAGGAGTGTGTTCCTTAACCACTCCAGTTTTCAGGCCACTGTGACCAAGCCCAGGGTCTGCTCTGACAAACGCTTCCCAAAGCGTGGTTCTGATGACAGTTTTCCCCTTCCACCAGAGGTGGTCTAGGAGTGGGCTCATTCACCAAAGGTGGTCCCTCCGGTGTTTAGACTCTCAGCCCGGACCGTTGTATCAGTGGCTGATGGCTCCTCACTTAAGATTTTGCTGTCCGCCAGGTTGTCCTTCTGGCCAAATCTGTATGGAGGCGGCAGGGGCCTCGTTCTCCCCACCTTTTGCAGCAGTGCAGGCTTTCAAAGCCATCTCTGCTTCTCTAGAGGAGATGCATTCCCTCACAGGGACTCTATGCCCGAAATGGTTGCCTTAACTTCCAGACTTCAGTCTTTTCATCCTATGCCATGTCTGCCATGCTGGAGACTCTCACCGCACTGCGGTGGCCTCGGCTAATTTCCTCGCTATCCGCAGGCTCCTGTGGCTTCGGAAGTGGAAGGCAGATGCTTCTAAAGAAGTTCCTTGCTGGGCTCCCTTTTGCTGGGACCAGACTATTCGGGAACAACTGGATGAAATTATTAAGGAAGCTCTTGGCGGGAAGAGTTCTTCCAGGCCACAAACCTAAACTGTCCAGGGCAGGAATCAGTCGAGGTTTCGTTCTTTTCGTTCCTCCATCTGATCGTTCTCTAAGCCCTCGGCCTCGTCCACTAGCTCAGCCAAGGATCGTAAACCCAAATGGCGCACGAAGCCGCGTCCTCAGAAGACCACAGGAGATGCTGCCACTAAGTCAGCCTCCTCCTGGCTATCTGGCCACGCCAGCAACGTCCTTGGTCGGTGGCAGGCTCTCCCACTTTGGCGACGTATGGTTTTAACACGTCTCCGATCAGTGGGTGCGGGATACACGGCTACAGGATAGAATTCTATCCAGCCCGCCAAACAGATTTTTTTCTGTCAACTCCCCCCTGCTCCAAGACCGCCGCCTTCTCACAGGCCGTGGCATTCTTGCAGGCCAATGGAGTAATTGTACCGGTTCCCGACTGGGAACGGTTCTGAGATTTCTGCTTAAATCTATTCCTAGTCCCCGAAGAGGGCGGTGCCTTCCGACCTGGATCTCAAGCTTCTCAAGCATGTTCAGGTGCGGCATTTTCGCATGGAGTCTCTGCGATCAATCAATGACCCAAGGAGATTCCCTAGCATCCATCGACATCAGAGATGCCTATCTGCATGTGCCAATCGCAGTTACACACCAGCGTTGGCTACGTTTTACAATCGGAGTGGTCCAATTCGTGGCTCTTCCCTTGGGGTTTGCCACGGCCCCTCGAGTATTCTCAAGGTCGGGGCAGCTGTGATTGCGGTCCTGCACCTCTAGGGGTTGGCAGTGATCCTTTTGTCCTGGACGGCCTTCTAGTCTGGGCTTCATCCAGTGCAGACTGTTAGCAGAGTGCCTCGCTCACTCTTGCCACTCTAACCAATTCGGGTGGCTTGTCATTCTGTCCAAGTCCACTCTGACTTCGACCCAGAAGTTCACGTACCCAGGGACGCAATTCGAGACTCTGTCGGCACTTGTGAAGCTGCCCTTAGTCAAACAGCAGTCCCTCCGCTGGCGGTCGACGTCGTTCCATCAGGCACCTAATACAGGTGCTGGATCAGATGGTGGCGTCAATGGAAGTGATTTCCCTTGCCCAGTTACATCTGCGTCCTCTGCGGCTGGATATTTTCCGCTGTTGGAACAAGCGGGCTTCCTCCTTCCAAGGGGCTCGTTTCAGTGGTGGCTTCGGCCCCTCTGTCTCAGGGACGCTCCTTCCTGGCCCCGTCCCGGGTGATCCTCACCAGGATGCTAGTCTATCCGGCTGGGGAGCAGTATATCTCCACCATGGAGCGCAGGGCACTTGGACTCTGTCCGAATCAGCCCTCTGGATCAATGTGCTGGAAATCAGAGCTGTGTTTCTAGCTCTCTAAGCCTTTCTCCATCTGTTGGCGGCCAGGCACATTCGAGTCCAGTCAGACAACGCGACAGCGTTTGCCTACATCAACTTCCAGGGCGGGACACTCAGCTGCCTGGCAATGTTGGAGGTTCAACGCATTCTTCAGTGGACGGAGGACTCCTAGTCCACCATATCCGCAGCCCACATCCCAGACGTGGAAAACTGGGAGGCAGATTATCTCAGCCGTCAAACTGTGGCTCCACGATCCTCAGGCTTTTGCGGCAGACGCACTGGTTCAAGTTTGGTCCCAGCTTCGTCTGTCTTACGTGTTTCACCCTCTAGCTCTTGCCCAGAGTCCTGCGCAAGATCAGAAAGGAGGGCCGTCGTGGCATTCTCATTGCTCCAGACTAACCCAGGCAAGCTTGGTACCCTGACCTGCTCCATCTGTCCGTAGAGGTGCCATGGCATCTCCCGGACTGTCCAGACCTTCTCTCACGAGGTCCGTCTTTCCGCCAGAATCCTGCGGCTCTCAGATTGACGGCGTGGCTTTTGAGTCCTGGATCTTGACGACTTCTGGTATCCCTCCTGAAGTCATTTCCACTATGACTCGAGCTCGGAAGTATCCTTTGGCCTTTTTGCCTTGCCGACCCTCCTGTCCCTTCTACAGTCCGGTCTGCAGCTAGGACTATCCCTCAATTCCCTTAAGGGACAGGTCTCGGCTCTGTCAGTGTTGTGCCAGCGGCGTATCGCCCGGCTGGCTCAGGTGCGCTCCTTCATGCAGGGCGCATCTCACATCATTCCGCCTTACCTGCGGCCTTTGGAGCCCTGGGACCTTAATCCGGTCCTCACGGCTTCCGGAAACCCCCCTTTGAGCCTCTTAGGGAGGTTTCTTTGTTTCGACTTTCACAGAAAGTGGTCTTTCTAGTGGCCATAACTTCCCTCAAGAGAGTCTCTGTTTTGGCTGCACTCTCTTCGGAGTCACCCCTTTTTTGGTTTTTCTTCAAGACAAGGTGGTTCTCTGTCCGACTCCGGACTTTCTCCCTAAGGAGGTTGCTGCTTCCACCTTAACCGGGGCATTTTCCCTGCCTTCCTTTTGTCCGGCTCCTGTTCATCGCTTTGAAAAAGCGTTGCATACTCTGGATCTGGTGCGGGCGCTCCGGATCTATGTGTCTCGCACCGCTGTTCTTAGGCGGTGCACCTCTCTTTTGTGCTGACCACTGGTCAGTGTAAGGGCCTCTCGGCATCTAAGCCGACCCTGGCTCGTTGGATTAGGTCGGCCATTTCCGATACCTACCAGTGTACTCAAGTGCCTCTCCCGCCGGGGATCAAGGCACACTTGACCAGAGCTGTCGGTGCCTCTTAGGCTTTCAAGCCCAGGCTACGGCTCAGCAGGTCTGTCAGACTGCCACTTGGATTAGTCTGCATACCTTTTCGAAGCACTACCAAGTGCATGCTCATGCTTCGGCAGATGCGAGCTTGGGCAGACGCATCCTTCAGGCGGCTGTCGCCCATTTGTGAAGTTAGGTTTCGCCTACTTCTCAGTTTTTCTGTTTATTCCCACCCATGGACTGCTTTGGAACGTCCCATGGTCTGGGTCTCCCATAAGGAACGATGAAGAAAAAGAGAATTTTGTTACTTACCGTAAATTCTTTTTCTTATAGTTCCGACATGGGAGACCCAGCACCCTCCCTGTTGCCTGTTGGCAGGTTTCTTGTTCCGTGTGTTTTCACCGGCTGTTGTTGTTGTAGACAGAGGTTCCGGTTGTTCCGGGTTTTGCTCTGTCTCTACTTGTGGGTGGATGTCCTCCTTCAGCTTTTGCACTAAACTGGCTAGGACTGGCTACCAGGGGGTGTATATGCTAGGAGGGAGGAGCTACACGTTTGAGTGTAGTACTTTGTGTGTCCTCCGGAGGCAGAAGCTGTACACCCATGGTCTGGGTCTCCCATGTCGGAACTATAAGAAAAAGAATTTACGGTAAGTAACAAAATTCTCTTTTTTCTCACCTGCGCGCCGTTTTTTGCGCGCTCTTTTCCTGCTCCTCCTCCGGCCCGGGCACTCAGCAGCGCCATCACTGCCCTGCGATCTCCCTGTGCGGCAGACACGCTCCACGTGCAGCCACCGGCCTCACGTCCGTGCAGCTCCTCGGAGCCCCCACCTCTGCTCCCTCAGCCTGGAAACTGGAACAGGACACAGCGCCTGCACACAGAGCCAGCTCACACACAGGACGCCAGAATCTGGGTAAGCCCTGCCACTGGGAGGCAGCTCCTTCCCCAGTACCTCATCCACCTGGCATCCCCTCCTGTCTGTTTTCCCCTGACTCTCTCATCTCTCTCCCTCTCTCTCTTCTGTCCCATGTCCAGCACAAGAGCGACCCGCTCTCAGCCACAGGCCATAGTACTTCACTTCGCCTGCACTTCTTGTTTAAAGAAGTTTCCCGCAGGGCAGTCCTCCTCCATCTGCCAAGCCTGCAGCACCCCTAGCATGACTACTACGGAGCCCCCCACCGCCCGTAACGAGGACTCGGCACCCACACCTGAGTGGGCTGCAGCCCTCTCACGGTCCGTGGACAACCTGACCAAGGTATCTCAAACCTTGGTTTCAGCCATAGAGCGTCTGCCCATCTCCTCCTCTTGAGTCCCTCCGGTGTCCCAGAGTGAGTCCGAGCCCGCAGCGCTACCAGACCGGCAGAGCCAGACGCACAAGAGGTCTAGGAAGCGGTCTCTCTCGGGATCGTCCTCCAGCTCTCCTGACCCCTCCACGGCCTCCAGAGCAATACGCTCTCTATCTCCTGCCTCATCTGCGACTGCCCCGAATTCGGATCAGGACCCTGATTCTGACTCCGATCTGGACTCAGACCATATCTCCAAGCTGACCAGCATGATGGACAGTCTGGTTATCGCCGTCAACCAGACCCTAGAGGTGAAGGATGTAGATCCGACTCCTACCAGTCAGTCGGTCCCCTTCAAAAGGGCCAAGAAACTGCCAAGAACTTTTGGCAACCATAGAGAATTTGAGGACATTTTCTCTAGACAATGGGAGCATCCCGACAAGCGCTTCCAGAAGCGCAAACGGGCACAAGTCCTTTACCCCTTTGCACCGGAACTCCTTCAGAAGTGGTCAGCGTCTCCGTCAGTGGATCCCCCGATCTCCCGCCTTTCATCTAGTACCACATTGCCGCTCTCTGATGGCGCTTCCCTTAAAGACCCTTCAGACAGGACCATAGAATCCCTGGCCAAGTCGGCATTCGAAGCCTCCAGTTCCGCCATCACTCCAGCCTTTGCATCCACCTGGGTCTCCAAGGCTCTCTCCGCCTGGGCAAAGCTTCTTAGGCGCGGTATCGTGGCTGAAGCTCCCGGCCCCGAGCTGGCAGACCAGATCGCCCATGCAGGAAAGTATCTAGTCGCTGCGTCCCTCGACTCCGCTGCTTCTGCGGCACTGGCAGCCGGCAACATTTCTGCAATCCGCAGAGTCTTGTGGCTTAAGGCGTGGAACGAGTCTCTCACCAGTCTTCCCTTCTTTGGTGCCAGACTCTTCGGAGAAAACCTGGACAAGATCATCTCTGACGCAACAGGGGGCAAGAGCACCTTCCTTCCCCAACGAAGGGTTCCCCGTGCCCCTCCGAAATGACGGGCTTTTCTTCATCGTTCCTTATGGGAGACCCAGACCATGAGTGTATAGCTTCTGCCTCCGGAGGACACACAAAGTACTACACTAAAAAGTGTAGCTCCTCCCTCCGAGCATATACACCCCCTGGATGACCAAATCTAGCCAGTTCAATGCTTTGTGTTCAGGATGATCACACATGCATTTTCATCTGTTTTTTTTATTTTTGATTTTAAAGAGTTGGAAGAAAAGCGGGTCCAAGCTGGACCCCCGGCATGTCCCTTCTCACCCCACTGTGTCGGCGGTGCTGTTAAGGTTGACTTCAAGGCTGGAGCCTTTACATGCCGCGCTCCTTCACCATCCCTCGGGCTCTGGCTTGAAGTGGGAGCCAGCACGGTTCTCACTGCTTTGCAGGAGACCGGTCTCCATCCGCAGCCCTCTCAGGACCCTGCCGGACGGACCACTCATCCCTCAGGGACCTGGCCCTGCGTCTCTCAAGCTAAGTATTTGAGACGTTATTGTCAGGGGGTCCCTTGCATTTTTTATTGTTGGGGAGAGTGTGTTAGTTATTTTGGTGACATTTCCGGCCGGTTCTCTGGGTTTCCCCTGAGAACCGCGCCGAGGGTGCCTGCTCGCCGACCGCACTGTAAAATTTAGTCCCCGGCTTCAGCTGCGGCCTACTTTCGGTTTCACTGCCCCTGCATGTCAGTCATGCAGAGGGACAGTGCGGCGCCGCCCACCGGCCGTTCAGCAGAGGGGAGGACACTCCTCTCTGAGGAGATGTTTCCCTCCCCTGTATATCCCCTTGGCCCTCCGGTTCCCGCTCTTGGACTAGGCCCCGCCCCCCTCCTCACTCCGGCGCCATTTTATCAGCGTTCTCACACTGATCGGCGCTGGCTGCTGCATCTCTGCAACCTGTCAGGGGGTCTGAGTTGTGGGATCCGGAGGGCACACAAATCGGTCTGGTAAGCCACAACCTCTGGTTGTGGACTTTATTATACACTCTCTGGGGGTCATTCTGAAGGAGTGTGTTCTTACTGCAGAGCCCCCACCTCAGCAGCATGTCTCACACTAGGAGCAAGGCTGCAAGGCTGTACTCAATATGCACTGCATGTAAGCTCGTACTGCCTGAACCGAGCACATATCCTCATTGTGATGCCTGCTCTAACATGGTGGTGCCTCAGCCTGGAGTCTCCCCAGTGGTCCCTCAGGCTGCTCCGGCCCCGGTGGCTGAACCCCCGGCTTGGGTAGAATTGTTTACTAAGTCTATCTCCCAGTCCTTTGCTGACTCCATGGGAGAGCTGTCCCGGACTCTGCTGAGCATGCATCAGCCCCCTTCACAGGGTGCCTCTGCTGCTTCGGCTCGCTCTCCAGAGCTCACAGAGGATTCTTCATCTGCTCCCAGACCCCGTCCTCCTAAAAGGAAACGCAGGGACCCCTCTCCTTCCTCGTCCCGCGGCTACGATTCACGAGCCGATTCGCAGGACGAGGAGGATGTCTTTACTGGGGGCTCGGACGCTACCTCTATGTGCCCCATTGATCTGACTGAGGGGGATGCAGATGTTAGTGATTTGATTGCGTCCATTAATACTGTACTGGACCTCAATCCGCCAGTATCAGAGGAGCAACCCTCTCTGGCAGAAAAGCACAAGTTTACTTTGCCTAAGAGACCAAGGAGTGTGTTCTTTAACCACTCCAGTTTTCAGGCCACTGTGTCCAAGCCCAGAGCCTGTCCTGACAAACGCTTTCCTAAGCATGGTTCTGATGACCGTTTTCCTTTTCCACCTGAGGTGGTCAAGGAGTGGGCTCTCTCACCAAAGGTGGACCCTCCGGTGTCTAGACTCTCAGCCCGGACAGTTGTATCTGTGGCTGATGGCACCTCACTCAAGGATCCCACTGACCGCCAGGTTGACCTCCTGGCCAAGTCTGTCTATGAGGCGACAGGGGCCTCGTTCTCCCCATCTTTTGCAGCAGTGTGGGCTCTCAAAGCCATCTCTGCTTCTCTGGAGGAGATGCATACCCTCACTAGGGACTCTATGCCTGAATTGGTTGCTTTAACTTCCCAGGCTTCAGCCTTTTCAGCCTACGCCATGTCTGCCATGCTGGAGGCCTCTCACCGCACTGCGGTGGCCTCCGCCAATTCCCTCGCTATCCGCAGGATCTTGTGGCTTCGTGAGTGGAAGGCGGATGCTTCCTCAAAGAAGTACCTTGCTGGGCTCCCATTTGCTGGGTCCAGGCTGTTCGGTGAACAGCTGGATGAAATTATTAAGGAGGCTACTGGCGGGAAGAGTACTTCCTTGCCACAGACTAAAGCCAGGAAACCTGTCCAGGGCAGGAACCAGTCGAGGTTTCGTTCCTTTCGTTCCTCTAACTGGTCATCCTCTAAACCCTCGGCCTCGTCCACTAACTCGGCCAAGGACCAGAAGCCCACCTGGCGCAAGAAGCCGCGTCCACAAGGGTCTGCAGGAGCTGCTGCCACCAAGGCAGCCTCCTCTTGACTATCTGGCCGAGCGAGCAACGTCCTTGGTCGGTGGCAGGCTCTCCCACTTTGGCGACGTGTGGTTTCAACACGTCTCCGACCAGTGGGTGCGGGATATCATCTCCCACGGCTACAGGATAGAGTTCTCTTTCAGCCCGCCAAACAGATTTTTTCTGTCAACTCCCCCCTGCTCCAAGGCCGCCGCCTTCTCTCAGGCCGTGGCATCCTTGCAGGCCAACGGAGTAATTGTGCCGGTTCCCGCCAGGGAACGGTTCAGAGGTTTCTATTCAAATCTCTTCCTAGTCCCCAAAAAGGACGGTTCCTTCCGGCCCATCCTGGATCTCAAGCTTCTCAACAAGCATGTTCAGGTGCGGCATTTTCGCATGGAGTCTCTGCGATCAGTCATTGCCTCAATGACCCAAGGAGATTTCCTGGCATCCATCGACATCAGAGATGCCTATCTGCATGTGCCAATTGCAGTTTCACACCAGCGTTGGCTACATTTTGCAATCGGAGAGGAACATTTCCAATTCGTGGCTCTCCCCTTCGGGTTAGCCACGGCCCCTCGACTATTCACCAAGGTCATGGCAGCAGTGGTTGCGGTCCTGCACTTCCAGGGGTTGGCAGTAATTCCTTACCTGGACGACCTTCTTGTCAAGACTTCATCCAGCGCAGACTGTCAGCGGAGTGTCTCGCTCACTCTCGCCACTCTTGTTCAATTCGGGTGGCTTGTCAATCTGCCCAAGTCCACTCTGACCCCGACCCAAAAACTCACGTACCTAGGGATGCAATTCGAAACTCTGCCGGCACTTGTCAAGCTGCCCTTAGTCAAACAGCAGTCCCTCCATCTGGCGGTGCGCTCTCTGTTGAGGCCCCGCCGTCACTCCATCAGGCACCTTATGCAGGTGCTGGGTCAGATGGTGGCGTCAATGGAAGCGGTTCCCTTTGCCCAGTTCCATCTGCGTCCTCTGCAGCTGGACATTCTCCGTTGTTGGGACAAGCGGATTTCTTCCTTGCACAGGTTGGTGGCTCTGTCGCCACAAGCCAGGAGTTCTCTTCAGTGGTGGCTTCGGCCTCTCTCTCTGTATCAGGGACGCTCCTTTCTGACCCCGTCCTGGGTGATCCTCACCACGCATGCCAGTCTTTCCGGCTGGGGAGCAGTATTTCTCCACCACCGAGCACAGGGCATTTGGACTCCGTCCGAATCAGTCCTCTCGATCAATGTGCTGGAAATTAGAGCTGTGCTCCTAGCTCTCGTAGCCTTTCACCACCTGTTGGCGGGCAAGCACATTCGAGTCCAGTCAGACAACGCGACAGCAGTTGCCTACATCAATCACCAGGGCGGGACTCGCAGCCGCCTGGCAATGTTGGAGGTTCAACGCATCCTGCAGTGGACGGAGGACTCCAAGTCCACCATATCCGCAGTCCATATCCCAGGCGTGGAAAACTGGGAGGCAGATTATCTCAGCCGTCAAACAGTGGACAGCGGCGAGTGGGCTGTGCATCAGGCAGTGTTCCGGTCAATCTGCCGCAAGTGGGGCACCCCGGAAGTGGATCTAATGGCATCCCGGCACAACAACAAGGTCCCGGTTTACGTGGCTCGCTCCCACGATCCTCAGGCCTTTGCAGCGGACGCACTGGTTCAAGATTGGTCCCAGTTCCGTCTGGCATACGTGTTTCCCCCTCTAGCTCTCTTGCCCAGAGTCCTGCGCAAGATCAGAATGGAGGGCCGTCGGGTTATAATCATTGCTCCAGACTGGCTCAGGCGAGCTTGGTACCCAGACCTGCTCCGTCTGTCCGTAGAAATGCCGTGGCATCTCCCGGACCGCCCAGACCTTCTCTCTCAAGGTCCGTTTTTCCGCCAGAATTCTGCGGCTCTCAGATTGACGGCGTGGCTCTTGAGTCCTGGATCCTGACGGCTTCAGGCATCCCTTCCGAGGTCATCTCCACCATGACTCAGGCTCGGAAGTCTTCCTCGGCCAGGATTTACCACAGGACTTGGAGGATTTTCCTGTCCTGGTGTCGCTCTTCCGGCCATGCTCCTTGGCCGTTTTCTTTGCCGACCATCCTGTCCTTTCTACAGTCCGGTCTGCAGCTAGGACTATCTCTTAATTCCCTCAAGGGACAGGTCTCGGCTCTGTCAGTGTTGTTCCAGCAGCGTATCGCCCGACTGGCCCAGGTGCGCACCTTCATGCAGGGCGCATCTCACATCATTCCACCTTACCGGCGGCCTTTGGATCCCTGGGACCTTAATCTGGTCCTCACGGCCTTACAGAAACCCCCCTTTGAGCCTCTTAGGGAGGTTCCTTTGTTTCGACTTTCTCAGAAAGTGGTCTTTCTGGTGGCCATAACTTCTCTCAGGAGAGTCTCTGATTTGGCTGCACTCTCTTCGGAGTCACCCTTTTTGGTTTTTCACCAAGACAAGGTGGTTCTCCGTCCGACTCCGGACTTTCTCCCTAAGGTGGTGTCTCCTTTCCACCTTAACCAGGACATTTCATTGCCTTCCCTTTGTCCGGCCCCTGTGCATCGCTTTGAGAAAGCGTTGCAAACTTTGGATTTGGTGTCGGCGCTCCGAATCTATGTGTCACGCACCGCCGCTCTTAGGCGGTGCACCTCTCTTTTTGTGCTAACCACGGGTCAGCGCAAGGGTCTCTCGGCTTCTAAACCGACCCTAGCTCGTTGATTAGGTCGGCCATAACCGATGCCTACCAATGTTCTCAGGTGCCCCCTCCGCCAGGGATTAAGGCGCACTCGACCAGAGCTGTTGGTGCCTCCTGGGCTTTCAGGCACCAGGCTACGGCTCAGCAGGTTTGTCAGGCTGCCACTTGGTCTAGTCTGCACACCTTTTCGAAGCACTACCAAGTGCATGCTCATGCTTCGGCAGATGCGAGCTTGGGCAGACGCATCCTTCAGGCGGCTGTCGCCCATTTGTGCAGTTAGGTTTTGCCTACTTCTCAGTTTCTGTTTATTTCCCACCCATGGACTGCTTTGAGACGTCCCATGGTCTGGGTCTCCCATAAGGAACGATGAAGAAAAAGAGAATTTTGTTTACTTACCGTAAATTCTTTTTCTTATAGTTCCGACATGGGAGACCCAGCACCCTCCCTGTTGCCTGTTGGCAGTTCTTGTTCCGTGTGTTTTCACCGGCTGTTGTTGTAGACAGAGGTTGCGGTTATTCCGGGTTTAATTCTGTCTCTACTTATGGGTGGATGTCCTCCTTCAGCTTTTGCACTAAACTGGTTAGATTTGTCATCCAGGGGGTGTATATGCTCGGAGGGAGGAGCTACACTTTTAGTGTAGTACTTTGTGTGTCCTCCGGAGGCAGAAGCTATACACCCATGGTCTGGGTCTCCCATGTCGGAACTATAAGAAAAAGAATTTACGGTAAGTAAACAAAATTCTCTTTTTTGCTTCAAGTTGTGCAAAAAGTCCTAAAATATTGAACAGATGGACATGGGCATCCAAAAGATTAGAGAAGGTCACCTCAAAAGGTTAGAGGGCATTTTAGGATCATCTTGAAATTTCACCCGAAAGCCAAATATCCCTAACTTTTTGTGAGTTGTGTATTATTTTGTCTTAATGTTTTGTTTTTTTTTTTTTTTTTAAATCAGATACTTTTTTATTAAAACAGAATACATACAACAGAATAACAAATAGGCATCCAAATTAAGTTTATCACATCTATTACCCCTTTAACTCCCCCACCCCGGCAGCAACACTTCTCCCCGATACTACATCCCATTTAGTACACACTCAGAATACCCTCCAACTGTAGTATAGCAACCATCCCGTTCACCCCGATGTGCAGGAGGAACAACTAGTAACACAAATAAAACAAAACACACACATCAGAGGTCTCCGACGGCTATCCCGATCCCAGACCAGTTTACTGGTCCATCACTCGTCCTATTCGCATTGCAGCCAAGGAGACCATAGCTTCTCAAACATTTTAACATTCCCCCTTCTTTCATACACTCCCTGTTCCAGCTGAAGAATACATTTCACCCTTTTAATGTACTCTCCCCTGGTCGGGGGGGTCTTTTTTAATTCAGGACCTGGCGATTAGCTTTCTTGCCGCATACAGCAGCCTAGCAATGGCAATTTTTATATTATTTTCCACCCCAAGCTCCTCAACATATCCCAATATGCATAGCAATGGTTCCCTGGGAAGGACACACCCATATGTTCTTCCTATCTTGTGGATAACCTTAGTCCAAAAGGAGACCAGTCTCGGACAAGACCACATCATGTGAAAAATACCTGCGTCAGATCCCTGACACCTTGGACATCCGAATTCCTTCTCAACCCCATTTTAAACATCAGTAAGGGAGACCTATATACCCGGTGAATCACGTATAGGTGAGATAGTCTGGCCGGTTCGCTCATAGAGTTTAGGTACATACTCCAGGATACTCTCCCACACCTCCTCCGTTATCGGCCCAACTTCCTCCTCCCATTTAGATTTAGTTTTAAGTGGGTAGTCTAAAAGAAAGGTATGTAGTATATCTTTATACGTGCCAGAAATGATCCCTTTAGTGCTTCCTCCCCCCTTACACACATAGTCCAGTACCAGGTCAGTCTGTATGGCCACACTTTGTTTAGCCGCTTGGGCTGCAATCGCATGTTTTAATTGACTGTAGTGGAGCCAGCCGGACGCCGGTAATGGAAACTCACTCTGTAACTGCGGGAACGATTTCACAATTCTTCTTTGTCTTAATGTTTAATGGGGGACTATTTGGTGGTTAGAATTTGTTTTCTGTAATAAGTTATTGAAGTGTCTAACGGAAGAATGAACACTATAATGATTGTGTCTTACAGGGAGCTTTGATCTTAATAAAGCAAAGGATTTATACAAAGATCTGCTGGCCGTATTTGACAAGCTGATCTTACCGACCCATGCGTCCTGTCATGTGCAGTTTGCCATTTTTTACATTTGCAGCTTCAAGCTGGTGAGTATTGTATCTTCTTAATGCAAATTCTACAAGTGGGCTTCTTACATTTTGCAGGTTGTGACATAAGGATCACCCCCAAACTCTGTTATACGGGCTATTCATGCCACATTCATTTTATGAGCATGGTATCACAATTATATGATATACTATCTTCATATTGAATGCAGGGACTCGCAGAAGCATTTTTGGAACATCTTTGGAAAAAGCTGCAAAATCCCAACAATGCCCCGATTATCAGACAGACTGCCGCGAGTTATATTGGAAGCTTTCTGGCTCGAGCCAAGTTTATTCCTGTGGTGTAAGTGTTCAGTTTATAGACCGCAGAGAGGTAACAAAGAGATTTTAGGAAATTTTGTATATTTTTCCATTATTTTCTGGGTTATTTACTTAGCATTAATTAATTAAAAATGAATCCTTGCATAATTATTTTCCACCAACATCTGTGTATTCTCCAGAACGGTAAAGGCTTGCCTTGATCTCCTTGTGAACTGGCTCCATGGCTACATAGATAATCAGGATGCCGGAAGCAGGGCTTTCTGCTACATTACCTTCCATGGACCCTTCTACGCTGCTTGCCAGGCCATTTTCTATACACTGATTTTCCGACATAAGCATCTTTTAGATGGAGACTTGCGCAAAGGTTTGTGTCCAGTTATAATGTATGTATGACATTTGTCAGCACGATCAGCTTTAGGGCGCAATCACACGGCCATATAACTCGTCCCAGTATCACATCGCAATGCTCAGACTGTCCGTTGGCTCTCCTGACCTGAACGTGTCAGCTGCATAGAAATACATGCTCTCACGCTCTGGTCAGAAGAGCCGCCAGCCAGTCCAATTATTGCAATGTGATCGTCGTCCGTGTTATACAGCTATGTGACTGCACCCTTAAAGGGAACCGGTCACCACTTTTTTTGGCTATAAGCTGCGGCCACCACCACCGGGCTCTTATATACAGCATTCTAACATGCTGTATATAAGAGCCCAGGCCGGGGGTATAACATAAAAAACACTTTATAATACTTACCTAACGGACGTGCGGTGGGCCTTATGGGCGTCTCCGTTGTCCGGTGGCGGTGCCGCCTCTTTTGGCCATCTTTGTTCTTCTCTAGCCGCGGTGCATGGCGCGTCCGATGTCATACACACTCACCGGCATTCAGGTCCTGAGCAGGCGCATTTTGATCTGCCCTCAGCAGGGCAGATCAAAGTATTGTAGTGCGCTTGCGCAGGACCGACGAGTGTGTATGACGTAGACGGGTCATGCACCCAGGCTTCAGAAAGAGGACGAAGATGAGCGATTAAAGGAGCACCGGAACCGGAGAACGGAGACGCTCATAAGGCCCACCGCACGACCGTTAGGTATTATAAAGGTTTTTTTTTATGTTATACACCCGGCCTGGGCTCTTATATACAGCATGTTAGAATGTTGTATATAAGAGCCCAGTGGTGGTGGCCGCAGCTTATAGCCAAAAAAGTGGTGACAGATTCCCTTTTAAAGGAAGCCCGTCAGCAGGATTTCACTCCCTAACTAATAATAATAATAATAATTAATAATTTTATTTATATAGCGCTATTAATTCCACAGCGCTTTACATACATTGGCAACACTGTCCCCATTGGGGCTCACAATCTAGACTCCCTATCTGTATGTCTTTGGAGTGTGGGAGGAAACCGGAGAACCCGGAGGATACCCACGCAAACACGGGGAGAACATACAAACTCCTTGTAACTCTTCTAACTATTTACATGCTCATGTAACTCTTTAAAAAACAAGTCCAGCAATACCTTTACATGCTCCTCCATTACTGAGAAATCAGTGTTCAAATTTATATGCAAATGAGGCTGAAGAGCTGTTTGTGGTTCTGAAGCCTCTGTCACTCCAGCTCTTTTTCCCACCCAGCACCGCTCCTCTTGATTGACTGACTGCTTTTTTGCCTGAAATTACACAGCATAGCGACACAGACTGGCCATGTGAAGGTATTGCTGGACTTGTCTTTGAAAGAGCTGCATGGGTACATAAATATTTCTTCGGCGCTCCATTGGGAGACCCAGACGATTGGGTGTATAGCACTGCCTCCGGAGGCCACACAAAGCAATTACACTAAAAAGTGTAAGGCCCCTCCCCTTCTGGCTATACACCCCCAGTGGGATCACTGGCTCACCAGTTTTTCTGCTTTGTGCGAAGGAGGTCAGACATCCACGCATAGCTCCACTGTTTAGTCAGCAGTAGCTGCTGACTATGTCGGATGGAAGAAAAGAGGGCCCATATGGGGCCCCCAGCATGCTCCCTTCTTACCCCACTTGTGGTCTGTAAGGTTGAGGTACCCATTGCGGGTACGGAGGCTGGAGCCCACATGCTGTTTTCCTTCCCCATCCCCCTGAGGGGCTCTGCGGAAGTGGGATCTTACCGGCCCCCAAGCCCTGAGGCCGGGCTCCATCCACAGACCCAGTGAACCTGCTGGATACGGAGCGAGGTACCATTCAGGGACAAGGCCCTGCAACTTCAGGTACTCTGTGTCCCCGTACAGACAGGCACACACACGCCAGACTTGCTGGGTGTGTTAGTGCGCCGGGGACAGTGGCGTTGCACGCTGGGTTTGAGTCATAGCAGTTGGGCTGTGTGACTTCAGGTGATGGGAACTACCGCGCCGGGCCACTCTTGGAGCAGCGGCGCGGATGGGACTTGTAGTGCGCCGGGGACTTAGCGCCGACCGCGCTTTTACGGCGGCGGCGCTTATAACTTTAGTCCCCGGCTTTTGCGGCCTAGCTACGTTCGTTCCCGCCCCCCTCCCTGTCACTCAGGGAAAGGGAGAGACGCTGTGTAATCGTCAGCGCCGAGGGCTGGAGCCTTATTTACATGCTCCAGCCCTCTCACTAGGCACAGTGGGACGCAGGTTTCCCGCTTTTAGTCTGAGCACGCCCAGGGCCCGCCCCCCCCTCCACAGGACGCCGGCAGCCATTCCTTACATGCAGTCTGGCTGGAGGAAGGACACAGGCTCTGGGAGACCCAGACTAGGGATTTCTGGCGACCACACACCCGCGTTTGGCGGGCGGTAAGCAGCACAGTAGTGCTGGCCCCACTAGTGCCACAGTGTTGTATTGTATTTCTGTACCAGATATATATATATATATATATACTGCACTGTTCGGTCGCTTCTTGGCTGTATACCCTATATTGCTCTGAGGAGACAACAACATGTCATCCACAAAACGCAAGGGTGCCAAGGCAAGGGCTGCGTACACTGCTTGTACAGCATGTGGGGCTAATCTACCAGCAGGCTCCAACGACTCTCATTGTGTGCAATGTTCAGTCCCAGTGGCACTTCGTCAGCCAGAGCCTATGGTGGTGGTAGCCCAGGCAGAGTCGCCTGTGAACCCTGCCCCGGTGACGGGGACAGAATTTGCAGTATTTGCTGATAAAATGTCTGTGACTATGACAAAAATCCTGGAAACCTTGCAATCCAGGCCAGCTGCTCAGGCCATGGACACTGCTGTGTCTATGTTCCCCGGCCCCCCTCAGTTGGAATTAATCCGTAATTCAAGGGGGTCCCAGGCATCACAGGCTGAGGGCTCTGACTCCGATGACAGTCCCAGGCCGCCTAAGCGAGCTCGCTGGGAGAGACCCTCCACGTCATCACGCGGGTCAGGGTCTCAGCGAGAAGGGTCTCTATATGATGACTCAGAGGTGGGTGATCAGGAGTCTTGTCCTGACGCCGCACTCAATTTGGATACGCCAGATGGTGACGCCATGGTAAATGACCTTATAGCGGCCATCAATAGGCTGTTGGATATTTCTCCCCCAGCCCCTTCTGCAGAGGAGGCAGCTGCACAGCAGGAGAAATTCCATTTCCTGTATCCCAAGCGTAAATTGAGTACTTTTCTGGACCACTCTGACTTCAGAGAATCCATCCAGAAACACAATACTTATCCGGACAAGCGTTTTTCTAAACACCTTAAGGATACACGTTATCCCTTTCCCCCTGACGTGGTCAAACGCTGGACCCAGTGTCCAAAAGTGGACCCTCCAATATCCAGGCTTGCAGCTAGATCCATAGTTGCAGTGGAGGATGGGGCTTCACTTAAAGATGCCAATGACAGACAGATGGACCTTTGGTTGAAATCTGTCTATGAAGCTATCGGCGCGTCGTTTGCTCCAGCATTCGCGGCCGTGTGGGCGCTCCAAGCTATTTCAGCTGGTCTGGCACAGGTGGACTCTTTCATACGTCCAGCAGTGCCGCAAGTGGCGTCCCTAACTACGCAAATGTCTGCGTTTGCGACCTACGCTATCAATGCGGTACTGGACTCTACGAGCCGTACCTCAATGGCATCCGCCAACTCTGTAGTTTTGCGCAGAGCCTTGTGGTTAAAAGAATGGAAAGCAGATTCTGCTTCTAAAAAATGTTTAACCAGCTTGCCATTATCTGGAGACAGACTGTTTGGTGAGCAATTGGCGGAAATCATTAAACAGTCCAAAGGTAAGGACTCCTCCTTACCCCAGCCCAGATCAAGCAAACCTCCACAGAGGAAGTGGCAGTCAAAGTTTCGGTCCTTTCGAGGCTCGGGCAAGCCCCAATTCTCCTCGTCCAAAGGGACTCAGAAAGAGCAAAGGAGCTCTGATTCCTGGCGGGCTCACTCACGCCCCAAGAAAGCAACCGGAGGTACCGCTTCCAAGGCGGCTGCCTCATGACTTTCGGCCGCCTCCCTCCGCATCCTCGGTCGGTGGCAGGCTCTCCCGCTTTTGCGACATTTGGCTGCCACAGGTCAAAGACCGGTGGGTAACAGACATTTTGTCTCACGGGTACAGGATAGAGTTCAGTTCTCGTCCTCCGCCTCGGTTCTTCAGAACTTCCCCACATCCCGACCGAGCAGATGCCCTTCTGCAGGCGGTGAATTCTCTAAGAGCAGAAGGAGTGGTGGTCCCTGTTCCTCTTCAGGAACGAGGTCAAGGTTTTTACTCCAATCTCTTTGTGGTGCCAAAAAAGGACGGCTCATTCCGTCCTGTTCTGGACCTAAAGCTGCTCAACAAGCATGTGAACGCCAGGCGGTTCCGGAGGGAATCCCTCCGCTCAGTCATTGCCGCAATGTCTCAAGGAGATTTCCTAGCATCAATAGACATCAAAGATGCTTATCTCCACGTGCCGATTGCTACAGAGCACCAACGCTTTCTACGCTTCGTGATAGGAGACGACCATCTTCAGTTCGTAGCTCTGCCATTTGGTCTGGCGACAGCCCCACGGGTGTTCACCAAGATCATGGCGGCAGTGGTAGCAGTCTTGCACTCTCAGGGACACTCTGTCATCCCTTACTTGGACGATCTACTGGTCAAGGCACCCTCTCAAGAGGCATGCCAACTCAGCTTGAATGTTGCACTGGAGACTCTCCAGACGTTCGGGTGGATCATCAACTTCTCAAAGTCAAATCTGTCACCGACCCAATCACTAACGTATCTTGGCATGGAGTTTCATACTCTCTCAGCGATAGTGAAGCTTCCGCTGGACAAGCAGCGGTCTCTACAGACGGGGGTGCAGGCTCTCCTTCAAAGTCAGTCGCACTCCTTAAGGCGCCTCATGCACTTCCTCGGGAAGATGGTGGCGGCAATGGAGGCGGTTCCGTTTGCGCAGTTTCATCTGCGTCCACTTCAATGGGACATTCTCCGCCAATGGGACGGGAAGTCAACATCCCTGGACAGGAAAGTCTCCCTTTCCCAGACGGCCAAGGACTCTCTGCAGTGGTGGCTTCTTCCCACCTCATTATCACAGGGAAGATCCTTCCTACCACCGTCTTGGGCGGTGGTCACGACAGACGCGAGTCTGTCAGGGTGGGGAGCAGTTTTTCTCCACCACAGGGCTCAGGGTACGTGGACTCAGCAGGAGTCCACCCTTCAGATCAATGTTCTGGAAATCAGAGCAGTGTATCTTGCCCTACTAGCCTTCCAGCAGTGGCTGGAAGGACGGCAGATCCGAATTCAGTCGGACAACTCCACAGCAGTGGCATACATCAACCACCAAGGGGGGACACGCAGTCAGCAAGCCTTCCAGGAAGTCCGCCGGATTCTGATGTGGGTGGAAGCCACGGCCTCCACCATATCCGCAGTTCACATCCCCGGCGTAGAAAACTGGGAAGCAGACTTCCTCAGTCGCCAGGGCATGGACGCAGGGGAATGGTCCCTTCACCCGGACGTGTTTCAGGAAATCTGTCGCCGCTGGGGAAGGCCGGACGTCGACCTAATGGCGTCCCGGCACAACAACAAGGTCTCAACCTTCATGGCACGGTCTCGCGATCACAGAGCTCTGGCGGCAGACGCCCTAGTGCAAGATTGGTCGCAGTTCCGGCTCCCTTATGTGTTTCCACCTCTGGCACTCTTGCCCAGAGTGCTACGCAAGATCAGATCCGACTGCAGCCGCGTCATACTCGTCGCCCCAGACTGGCCAAGGAGGGCGTGGTATCCGGATCTGTGGCATCTCACGGTCGGCCAATCGTGGGCACTACCAGACCGACCAGACTTACTGTCCCAAGGCCCGTTTTTCCATCGGAATTCTGCGGCCCTGAACCTGACTGTGTGGCCATTGAGTCCTGGATCCTAGCGTCTTCAGGATTATCCCAAGGGGTCGTTGCCACCGTGAGACAGGCTAGGAAGCCCACGTCCGCTAAAATCTACCACAGAACGTGGAGGATATTCTTATCCTGGTGCTCTGCTCAGGGAGTGTCTCCCTGGCCATTTGCATTGCCTACCTTTCTTTCTTTCCTGCAATCTGGGTTAGAAAAGGGTTTGTCGCTCGGCTCCCTTAAAGGACAGGTCTCGGCGCTGTCAGTCTTTTTTCAGAAACGTCTGGCACGAATTCCTAAGGTCCGCACGTTCCTACAGGGGGTTTGTCATATCGTACCCCCGTACAAGCGGCCGTTAGATCCATGGGATCTGAACAGGGTACTAGTTGCCCTCCAGAAGCCGCCCTTCGAGCCTCTGAGGGAGGTTTCACTTTCTAGACTATCACAGAAAGTGGCTTTTCTGGTAGCGATCACATCTCTTCGGAGAGTGTCTGAGTTGGCAGCGCTGTCATCCAAGGCTCCCTTCCTGGTCTTCCACCAGGACAAGGTAGTGCTGCGCCCCATTCAGGAGTTTCTCCCGAAGGTGGTATCCTCTTTTCATCTTAATCAGGATATCTCTTTGCCTTCGTTTTGTCCTCATGCAGTTCATCGGTATGAGAAGGATTTACATTTGTTAGATCTGGTGAGAGCACTCAGAATCTACATTTCCCGCACGGCGCCCCTGCGCCGTGCGGATGCACTCTTTGTCCTTGTCGCTGGTAAGCGCAAAGGGTCGCAGGCTTCTAAGGCCACCCTGGCTCGATGGATCAAAGAACCAATTCTTGAAGCCTACCGTTCTGCTGGGCTTCCGGTTCCATCAGGGCTGAAGGCCCATTCTACCAGAGCCGTGGGTGCGTCCTGGGCATTGCGACACCAGGCTACGGCTGAACAGGTGTGCCAGGCAGCTACCTGGTCGAGTCTGCACACTTTCACCAAACATTATCAGGTGCATACCTATGCTTCGGCGGACGCCAGCCTAGGTAGAAGAGTCCTGCAGGCGGCAGTTGCCTCCCTATAGGGGAGGGCTGTCTTGCAGCTCTAACATGAGGTATTCTTTACCCACCCAGGGACAGCTTTTGGACGTCCCAATCGTCTGGGTCTCCCAATGGAGCGCCGAAGAAGAAGGGAATTTTGTTACTTACCGTAAATTCCTTTTCTTCTAGCTCCTATTGGGAGACCCAGCACCCGCCCTGTTGTCCTTCGGGATTTTTGGTTGTTTTTCGGGTACACATGTTGTTCATGTGGAACGGTTTTCAGTTCTCCGACGTTAATTCGGAGTGAATTTGTTTAAACCAGTTATTGGCTTTCCTCCTTCTTGCTTTTGCACTAAAACTGGTGAGCCAGTGATCCCACTGGGGGTGTATAGCCAGAAGGGGAGGGGCCTTACACTTTTTAGTGTAATTGCTTTGTGTGGCCTCCGGAGGCAGTGCTATACACCCAATCGTCTGGGTCTCCCAATAGGAGCTAGAAGAAAAGGAATTTACGGTAAGTAACAAAATTCCCTTCTTTGTGGTGTGAAATCCTGCTGACTGGTTCCCTTTAAGATAATTTGCATTTATAGCCTAAACCACATCAGTGTGTTAACTAGGACTATATAAGTGAGTAGGTGGCAGAGATGTTTGCAGCACATTTTTGAGCCAATCAAATGAGAGTATAAGATCTTCATTAGGCTATGTGCGCACACTGCTGGAAATTTCTGCACCTAAAAACGGCACCTTGTGGCAGAAAAACGCATAAAAAATTGCATGCATTTTTCGACGCGTTTTTGCCCATGCGTTTTTTTTAGCGTACTCAATGGCAAAACACAGGTCAAAAACGCACCAAAGAATTAACATGCTGCTTCTTTGTCCTGCACCCAAGACAGCAAGGAAAAAATAAGCAACGTGCGCACAGTCCTTCTGAATTCTCATAGACTTTACTTGGGGAAGGAAAGACATACAGTTTTGGGCAACAAACTGCCCAAAAAAACGCTACAAAAAAAGCACAGAGCCTTATACTTCTTCTTCCTTTGGTAATAAACCTGTATGTATGAATGTCGCGCCTGCCCTTTCCTTCCCTGCCGCGCCTTGCCCTTTCCTTCCCTGCCGCGCCTTGCCCTTTCCTTCCCTGCCGCGCCTTGCCCTTTCCTTCCCTGCCGCGCCTTGCCCTTTCCTTCCCTGCCGCGCCTTGCCCTTTCCTTCCCTGCCGCGCCTTGCCCTTTCCTTCCCTGCCGCGCCTTGCCCTTTCCTTCCCTGCCGCGCCTTGGCCCTTTCCTTCCCTGCCGCGCCTTGCCCTTTCCTTCCCTGCCGCGCCTTGCCCTTTCCTTCCCTGCCGCGCCTTGCCCTTTCCTTCCCTGCCGCGCCTTGCCCTTTCCTTCCCTGCCGCGCCTTGCCCTTTCCTTCCCTGCCGCGCCTTGCCCTTTCCTTCCCTGCCGCGCCTTGCCCTTTCCTTCCCTGCCGCGCTTTGCCCTTTCCTTCCCTGCCGCGCCTTGCCCTTTCCTTCCCTGCCGCGCCTTGCCCTTTCCTTCCCTGCCGCGCCTTGCCCTTTCCTTTCCTGCCGCGCCTTGCCCTTTCCTTCCCTGCCGCGCCTTGCCCTTTCCTTTCCTGCCGCGCCTTGCCCTTTCCTTCCCTGCCGCGCCTTGCCCTTTCCTTTCCTGCCGCGCCTTGCCCTTTCCTTTCCTGCCGCGCCTTGCCCTTTCCTTCCCTGCCGCGCCTTGCCCTTTCCTTTCCTGCCGCGCCTTGCCCTTTCCTTCCCTGCCGCGCCTTGCCTTTCCTTCCCTGCCGCGCCTTGCCCTTTCCTTCCCTGACGCGCCTTGCCCTTTCCTTCCCTGACGCGCCTTGCCCTTTCCTTCCCTGACGCGCCTTGCCCTTTCCTTCCCTGACGCGCCTTGCCCTTTCCTTCCCTGCCGCGCCTTGCCCTTTCCTTCCCTGCCTCGCCTTGCCCTTTCCTTCCCTGCCGCGCCTTGCCCTTTCCTTCCCTGCCGCACCTTGCCCTTTCCTTCCCTGCCGCGCCTTGCCCTTTCCTTCCCTGCCGCGCCTTGCCCTTTCCTTCCCTGCCGCGCCCTGCCCACCGCATCCTGCCTGCATCACAAGCAGGTGCAGGAGCTGTCTATCATTGCAATTATCACTATTCTGCGATTATTTTAAGCATTTGCACGTTGACCTTCATTTGTAAGTCCAGTGTGTCGCGCACAAGGACAGTAAACTGACCGAAAATACAATCATATGTATGCGGCATTGGGTCCAGTTCAAATATTTAAAAGTATGTGAGGCACTTCATAGTGTGCCCCATCTTCCAACCCCCTTTTATTAGATGTCATTCACATTACATAAGATTCAGTGGAAACAACCATGTAATGAGCATGGGATGGCCTGACCTTCCGTACACTGGCGGATGTCAGGGAAGAGGGAGAATAGGGCATGTTGGATTTCAGCAGGTTATTTTTATTTTTTTGCTATTTTGGGAGATGTAGAAGTGTCAGCTGCTTATTCCCCCTCACTATTGAGCTGTCTGCTAAATGAGCTTTCTGTCGACAAATATTTAAAGGGTTTCTGTCAGCAGGTTTTTACTATCTCATGTGAGAGCAACATGATGTAAGCAAAGTGACTCTGAATCCAACGAAGTGTGCAGCAGTTCTAACACAGAGCTTTTAGATTTAGCAATGCAGCTGAGCTGAGATAGCGGACTCCGTCCACACGAGGCTCTGTATAGACACTGTACTTTGACAATGAGGTGCTAATGAAAGGGGGGCACGTGCTGGACAACATGGTAGATTTAGCAAGTCACCACAATGATAAGGTCCTGCTGCTTAATAAACATTGCAAATAAACAGATCAGACCATGACAAGACAGGCATCCCTGAATTCTATGTTAACCCTTACAGCATGCTATCTTCAGATTACATAGTAAAAACCTGCTGACAGATTCCCTTCAAGGTGTATAGCCTTAGAGTCTGGTTAGAAATCTGCAGCAAAGCATTGTCTGCTTTTGTAAGCTGTGTAAATATATCCATTTGTAAGTGCCATGTATAATACTGTGTGTTTTCTGTGCTTTGTTAGGTCTGTCCTACCTGCAAGGGCTCAATTTTGAAAGAATTGTCATGTGTCAGCTCAATCCTCTGAAGATCTGTCTTCCTTCAGTAGTTAATTTCTTTGCTGCAATCACCCGGTAAGTGCAAACTTGTCACCAGATAACCCAAAAAAGAAATGTCCTGTCTCTTGTCGGTCTGTTCCGTTCTGAAATATCTCATATAGTTGGAAGAGTTTGTATATAAGACTTAGGCCATCCACAGATAAGATCCCAGTCGTCAGATATTTTTCAACCCTGTCTTCTGTTTTGCTGCAGGAGAGGCTGCTACCAGATCTCACCCTTCTTCGTATGAAAGGGAACCTGTTACCAGTTTTTTCCCCTATAAGCTGCAGCCACCACCAGTGGGCTCTTATATATAGCATGGTAGAATGCTGTATATAAGAGTCCAGGCCGCTGTGTAGAACATAAACACTTTATAATGCTTACCTAAACCGGTCACTGCGGTGGATGTGGCTCAATGTGGGCGTCTTCATCCTCCGGTGGCGGCGCCTCCTCTTTCAGCCATCTTCATCCTCCTTCTGAAGTTTGTGTGCATGACACGTCTACGTCATACACACTCGCCGATCCCGCACATGCGCACTACAATACTTTGATCTGCCGTGCTCAGGGCAGATCAAAGTGTGCCTGCTCAGGACCTGAATGCTTGCGAGTGTGGATGATGTCGGATGCGTCATGCACCGCGGCTTCAGAAGATGGAGGACAAAGATGGCCAAAAAAGGAGGCGCCGCACCGGAGATTGGAGACGACCATTTGACCCACATCCACGGCAGCGACCGGTTTAGGTGAGTATTATAAAGTGTTTTTTATGTTCTACACAGCGGCCTGGGCTCTTATATGCAGCATATTAGAATGCTGGTATATAAGAGCCCACTGGTGGTGGCCGCAGCGGATAGGGAAAAAAAACTGTTGCCGGGTTCCCTTTAATAATATGACAATGGTCTTAACTGTTGATGCCTCTGGTTGCAAAGACTATCACTCATGTCTCATCTGTGTCCTTCAGGAAATATCAGTTGGTGTTTTGTTACACCATCATCGAACGCAACAATCGACAGATGATCCCCATAATTAGAAGCAGCGCTGGAGGCGAAATTACCCAAACAGTTTCCAATCCTCTTGACAGCTTCTTTCCATTCGATCCTTGTGTTCTAAAAAGGTTTGTATTCCGTTATATTATCAGTTGATGGTGCAGTTATATTTTATCTGCCTTTTCATGTATTATGTGTACTGCGACATAACCTTTTTATCACACACAATCTGTACAACAGCTGCGAGTGTCAATTGGTGGGCCTACTAGTCTAATATGTCCAGCAACTCTGCAGATTCTCATGCTTTCCATGCACTGGTAGAAGTGGGTTGTTCCTCTTCAGCAGCATTTTTACAGCACTTTATGTGCTGAACTTTCATTTCCTCACTTCCCATCATGCATTGAAGCTCCCATTTCTTCGGCGCTCCATTGGGAGACCCAGACGATTGGGTGTATAGCTACTGCCTCCGGAGGGCCACACAAAGCATTACACTAAAAAGTGTAAGGCCCCTCCCCTTCTGGCTATACACCCCCCGTGGGATCACGGGCTGCTCAGTTTTCAAGCTTTGTGCGAAGGAGGTCAGACATCCACGCATAGCTCCACTGTTTTTAGTCAGCAGCAGCTGCTGACTATGTCGGTTGGAAGAAAAGTGGGCCCATATGGGGCCCCCAGCATGCTCCCTTCTCACCCACTTTTGTCGGGTGTTTGTTAAGGTTGAGGTACCCATTGCGGGTACGGAGGCTGGAGCCCACATGCTGTTTTCCTTCCCCATCCCCCTCAGGGCTCTGGGTGAAGTGGGATCTTACAGGTCTCCAGGCACTGTGACCGGGCTCCATCCACAGACCCAGAGAACCTGCTGGATATGGAGCTGAGTATCGTCAGGGACAGGGCCCTGCTACATTAAGGTACTCTGTGTCCCCGGGCAAGCGCGCACACACACACCAACATTGCTGGGAGTGTTAGTGCGCCGGGGGAAACAGCGCGGAGCGCTCGTGCTATTATTCACTGCAGCTTTGCTGAGTGAATTTATGTATTGGGAACTGCCGCGCCGGCCGCTGCTGGGTGTTTTTTACACTGTGGCGCGGCTGGGACTTGTGGTGCGCCGGGGACTTCCGCGCTGGCCGTGCACATAGGACGGCCGCGCTTATTACTCGAGTCCCCGGCTTTGCGGCCTAGTTTTCGTTTCGTTCCCGCCCCCAGCCCTGCCAGTCAGGGGAGAGGCGGGACGCTGTACAGAAAGTCAGCGCCGAGGGCTGGAGTCTGCTTTGCATTCTCCAGCCCCCTTCACTGGACACAGTGGGACGCCAGTTTCCCGCTCTTGTCTGGGGCACGCCCACGGCCCGCCCCTCTTCACAGGACGCCGGCAGCCATTCCTGCACGCAGTCCGAGCTGGGGAACGGAGACAAGCTCTGGGCAACCAGTCACAGGGCTCTGGCGACCACACACCCGCGTTATAGGCGGGCGGTAAGCAGCACCTGAAGTGCTGACCCCACTAAATACCGAAGTGTCCATTTGTATTTTATGCTTGTATGCTATACACTGCACTGTAGGTCGCTATTTTTGGCTATATGCCCTCCTAGATGGCGAGATAACAGCAGCAAAAAAGCAAGGGTGCTAAGGCACAGGCTTTCTATGCTGCTTGTATTGCATGTGCTGAAATGTTCATTTGTACTTATGCTTGTATGCTATACATTGCACTGTACGGTCGCTACTCTTGGCTATATTCTCCTAGATGGCTGGACAACAGCAGCAAAAAAGCAAGGGTGCCCAGGCACAGGTTTTCTATGCTGCTTGTATTGCATGTGCTGAAGTGTTCATTTGTACTTATGCTTGTATGCTATACATTGCACTGTACGGTCGCTATTCTTGGCTATATTCTCCTAGATGGCTAGAATACAGCAGCAAAAAAGCAACACAGGCTTTCTATGCTGCTTTTACTGCATGTGATTACTGTTCCACCGGCAGGTTCCACTGACCCCCATTGTGTGCAATGCTCCCCTGTAGCACTTGGTCAGCCAGGGTCTCTACTAGAGGTGGCCAAAGGAACCACCTGTGACCCTGTCCAGGGACAGGGACGGAGTTGCAGTTTCGGCTGATAGATTGTCATGGGATAGAGACTTTGCAGTCCAGACAGGCCATGGGCAATCTTGATCAATGCTCCCTGGCCACCCTCATTTGGAACATAATCAGTGCTCCGGGGGGGTCCCAGGCATTCCAGGGTGAAGGCTCTGACACGGACGACAGTCCCAGACAGCCTAAGCTAGCTCGCTGGGTGCGGCACTCGGCTTTATCACTGGTCAGGGTCCCAGCAGGAGGACTCTCTGTATGATGAGGCAGACGTAGCTGATCAGGGCTTTGATCCTGACACCCGCTCTCAATCCGGATACACCGGATGGTGACGCCATAGTGAATGATCTTATAGCGTCCATCAATGGAATGTTGGATATTTCTCCCTCAGCTCCCCCAGTGGAGGAGTCAGCTTCACAGCAGGAGAAATCCCTTTTCAGTATCTCATGCGTATATTGAGTACTTTTCTGGCCACGCTGACTTCAGAGAAGCAGTTCAGAAACACCACGCTTACCAGATAAGCGTTTCTCCAAACGTATTAAGGATACACGTTATCCCTTTCCCCCTGACGTGGTCAAGCGCTGGACCCAGGGTCCAAAGGTGGATCCCCCAATCTCCAGGCTTGCGGCTAGATCCATAGTTGCAGTGGAGATGGGACTTCACTTAAAGATGCCATTGACAGACAGATGGACCTCTGGTTGAAATCTGTCTGTGAAGCTATCAGCGTGTCGGTTGCTCCGGCATTCGCAGCCGTATGGGCACTCTAAGCTATTTCAGCTGGTCTTGCGCAGCTGGTCTTGAGCACATGTACATCTGTGCCGCAGGTGGTGTCCTTAACCTCGCAATGTCTGCATTGCGACTTACCCTATTAATGCTGTCCTGGAGGGACAGTCGAGGTTTCGGTCCTTCCCAGGCTCGGGCAGGTCCCAATTGTCCTCGTCCAAAAGGGCTCAAAAGGCTCAGAGGGGCTCAGATTCCGGCCGGGCTCAATCACGCCCAAGGAAGGCAGCCGGAGGAACGCTACCAAGGCGGTCTCCTCATGACTTTCAGCTCTCTCTCTCCGCATCCGCGGTTGGTGGCAGACTCTCCCGCTTGGCGACATTTAGCTGCCACAGGTCACAGACCGGTGGGTGAGAGACATTGTGTCTCACGTGTACAGGATAGAGTTCTGTTCTCGTCCTCCGGCTCGATTCTTCAGAACTTTCCCACCCCCCCCCCCGAGCCGATGCTCTTCTGCAGGCAGAAGGAGTGGTAATCCCTGTTCCTCTTCAGGAACATGACACGGTTTTTCCTCCAATCTGATTGGGGTGCCAAAAAAGGATGGCTCTTTCCGTTCCATTCTGGACCTAAAACTGCTCACCAAGCACGTGAAGGCCAGGCGGTTCCGGATGAAACCTCCGCTCCGTCATTGCCTCAATGCCTCAAGGAGATTTCCTAGCATCAATAGACATCAGGATGCTTATCTCCACGTGCCGATTGCTCCAGAGCACCAGCGTTTGCTACGTTTCGTTATTGAAGATGAGCATCTTCAGTTCGTAGCCCTGCCCTTCGGTCTGGCGACAGCCCTACGGGTTTTCACCAAGTTCAGGGCAGCAGTGGGAGCAGTCCTGCACTCTCAGGATTACTCTGTGATCCTTACTGGGACGATCCACTTGTCAAGGCACCCTCTCAAGAGGCATGCCAACACAGCCTGAACGTGGCGCTGGAGACTCTCCAGAGTTTCGGGTGGATCATCAACTTTTCAAGGTTAAATCGGGCACCGACCCAATCGCTGACATATCTGGGCATGGAGTTTCACACTCCCTCAGCGATAGTGAAGCTTCCGCTGGACAAGCAGCGTTCACTACAGACGGGGGTGCAGTCTCTCCTTCAAGGCCAGTCACACCCCTTAAGACGCCTCATGCAGAGGCAGTCACTTTCGCGCAGTTTCATCTGCGTCCACTTCAATGGGACATGCTTTGCCAATGGGTTGGGGAGTCGACGTCCCTAGACAGGAACGTCTCCCTTCTCAGACGGTCAAGGACTCTCTTCAGAGGAGTCCATCCTTCAGATCAATGTTCTAGAAATCTGGGCAGTGTATCTTGCCCTGCAAGCCTTCCAGCAGTGGCTGGAAGGAAAACAGATCCGAATTCAGTCGGACAATTCCACAGCGGTGGCATACATCACCCACCAAGGCGGAACACGCATCGCCAAGCCTACCAGGCAATCCGGCGGATTCTGATGTGGGTGGAAGACAGAGCATCCACCATATCCGCAGTTCACATCCCGGGCGTAGAAAATTGGGAAGCAGACTTCCTCAGTCGCCAGGGCATGGACGCAGGGGAATGGCCTCTGCACCCAGAAGGGTGTCAGGAAATCTGTAGCCGCTGGGGGATGCCGGACGTCGACCTAATGGCGTCTCGGCACAACAACAAGGTCCCGATTTTCATGGCGCGGTCTCACGAGCAAAGAGCTCTGGCGGCAAGCGCCTTAGTTCAGGATTGGTCGCAGTTCCAGCTACCCTATGTGTTTCCACCTCTGGCACTGTTGCCCAGAGTGCTACGCAAGCTCAGCTCCGATTGCCGCCGCGCCATCCTCGTCGTCCCAGACTGGCCGAGGAGGTCGTGGTTCCCGGATCTGTGGCATCTCACGGTCGGCCAACCGTGGGCACTCTCAGACCGGCCAGACTTACTGTCCCAAGGGCTGTTTTTTCCACTGAATTCTACGGCCCTGAACCTGACTGTGTGGCCATCGAGTCCGAGATCCTAGCGTCTTCAGGATTATCTCAAGACGTCATTGCCACCATGAGACGGGCTGGGAAGCCGACGTCTGCCAAGATCTACCACAGGACGTGGAAGTTATTCTTATCTTGGTGCTCTGCTCAGGGAGTGTCTCCCTGGCCATTTGCATTGTCTCCTTTTTCCTCCCTTCCTGCAATCTGGTTTGGGAAAAGGTTGTCGCTCGGCTCCCTTAAAGGACAAGTCGCAGCGCTGTCGGTATTCTTTCAGAAGCGCCTAGTACGACTTCCTCAGGTACGCACGTTCCTGCAGGGGGGTTATCACATTGTCCCTCCGTACAAGAGGCCGTTAGACCCATGGGATCTGAACAGGGTATTAATTGCTCTCCAGGAGCCGCCCTTCGAGCCTCTGAGGGATGTTTCACTTTCTCGACTTTCACAGAAAGTGGCCTTTCTGGTAGCGGTCACGTCTCTTCGGAGAGTGTCCGAACTAGCAGCGCGGTCATCCAAAGCTCCCTTCCTGGTGTTCACCAAGACAAGGTAGTGCTGCGCCCGATCCCAGAGTTTCTCCCTAAGGTGGTATCCCCTTTTCATCACAATCAGGATATCTCCTTACCTTCCTTTTATCCTTATCCATTTCATCGATATGTAATGGCTTTGCATTGTTGGATCTGGTGTAGAGCACCCAGAATCTACATTTCCCGCACGGCGTCCCTGCGCCGCTCGGATGCACTCTTTGTCCTTGTCACTGGTCAGCGCAAGGGGTCGCAGGCTGCAAAATCCACCCTGGCTCGATGGATCAAGGAACCAATCCTTGAAGCCTACCGTTCTACTGGGCTTCCGGTTCCATCAGGGCTGAAGGCCCATTCTACCAGAGCCGTGGGTGCGTCCTGGGCATTACGGCACCAGGCTACGGCTCAGCAGGTGTGCCAGGCGGCTACCTGGTCGAATCTGCACACCTTCACCAAGCATTTTCAGGTGCATGCCTACGCTTAGGCGGATGCCAGCCTAAGTAGATGAGTCCTGCAGGCGGCGGTTGCCTCCATGTAGGGAAGGGCTGTTTTTACAGTCCAAACTTGAGGTATTCATTTACCCACCCAGGGACTGCTTTTGGACGTCCCAATCGTCTGGGTCTCCCAATGGAGCGCCGAAGAAGAAGGGAATTTTGTTACTTACCATAAATTCCTTTTCTTCTAGCTCCAATTGGGAGACCCAGCACCCGCCCCTGTTTCCTTCGGGATTTTTGGTTTGTTCGGGTACACATGTTGTTCATGTTGAATGGTTTCAGTTCTCCGATGTTCCTTCGGATTGAATTTGTTTAACCAGTTATTGGCTTTCCTCCTTCTTGCTTTTGCACTAAAACTGAGCAGCCCGTGATCCCACGGGGGGTGTATAGCCAGAAGGGGAGGGGCCTTACACTTTTTAGTGTAATGCTTTGTGTGGCCTCCGGAGGCAGTAGCTATACACCCAATCGTCTGGGTCTCCCAATTGGAGCTAGAAGAAAAGGAATTTACGGTAAGTAACAAAATTCCCTTCTTCTTTGTCGCTCCATTGGGAGACACAGACAATTGGGTGTATAGCTTCTGCCTCCGGAGGCCACACAAAGTATTACACTTTTAAAAAAGTGTAACCCCTCCCCTCTGCCTATACACCCTCCCGTGGACCACGGGCTCCTCAGTTTTATGCTTTGTGTGGAAGGAGGCACACATCCGCTCATGCATTCTCATACATAGTTATGTCGGATGGAAGAAAAGAGGTCCCCGATGGGGTCCCCGGCATGGTCCCTTCTCACCCCACTAAGTCGGCGGTGTTGTTAAGGTTGAGGTACCCATTGCGGGTACGGAGGCTGGAGCCACATGCCGTCTCCTTCACCATCCCTTATGCGGCTCTGGGAGAAGTGGGATCCTATGCGGTCATCCATGTGATGGGACCGTGCTCCCTCCGCAGCCCCTGGTGGAACCTGCCGGACCGGAGCTTCTTCATCCCCAGGGACCGGGCCCTGCAACTTGAAGGTACTCTGTATCCTCATGTGTGGACTGTACAGGGGTCGCACCTTCTCCCTGGAAGCCGCGGTGGTTCCGTCCGTTATCTTTTCGGCGGACTTCCGCGCCGACCGTGCCTGCTTGTCGGGCGCGGCCTTAAATTTAGCCCCCGGCTTCGCCGCGGCCTAGTCCGAAAAATCCCGCCCCCGAGCCTGCCTGTCAGGGGTAAGGGCGGGATTACCGACATGACGTCGGCCTTGAGGGCTGGAGCATCCTGCATGTCTCCCTCCCCCCTCATTGACCACTTGGGGACTCCAGATTCCCGCTCTCTGCTAGCGCCGCCCCCGGCTCCACTCCCCCCCTGAGAGCTCCGGCAGCCATTTTTAGCATTCTGCCGGTGGATGCTATTCAGCAGCAAGGCTCTGCAGCTCCGGGGGATCCACGACAGGGAATCTGGAGGACACACTCCGCTCGTGAGCGGTTGGTAAGCCACACCGGCCACCCGGTGCTGGTCCCCCTAAGGTGCCGGGATATATATGGATATATATATATATATATATATATATATATATATATATATATATAATATATTAGATAGATATATCTGTTCGGAAAGGCGGTATACCCTTTTCCCATATACCCTCAGTGGTCACTCTCCTAAGAGACAACGGCATGTCGTCCACAAGGAGCAAAGCTTACTAAGGCACAGGTTCTTTTCGCGGCCTGTACCTCTTGTGGGGCTATGTTGCCTGCGGGATCCACCTACCCTCACTGTGATCAATGCTCGACTCCTGCCACGCTTGCTCAGCCGGAGCATAGGGTAATTGTGGGCCCCTCGGCTCAGGTAGATCCCCCTGCTCCCCCTGAGCAGGCTGCAGGGACAGCGTCACCGGCGTTGGCCTTTTTCGCTGAGAAACTCTGTCACTTTCTCAATCCATTGCACAGTCTATGGACAAATGGTCATCTAAGCGGCTTGAGGCATTGCAGTCCAGACCGGGCTCTTCACAGGCCCTGGTCCCTGTTAGTTTGTCTCCTCCAGGCCCTTCTCGGTCCGCGCCGCAGCGCGCTCCCAGGATAGCCCCTAGGTCACAGGCGGAGGACTCCTGTCTGGATCGCAGCCCCAGACCTGCTAAGCGGCCTCGCTGGGACTCTTCCCCAGCCTCCTCACGCTGCTCTGGATCCCAGTTTGAGGACTCAGGAAGACGAGGCGGACGTGGGAGCTCAGGGCTCTGACCCTGACTTCGCCCTTAACCTTGATACCCCTGAGGGGGACGCCTTAGTAAATGATCTTATCTCGTCCATCAACCAGGTGTTGGATCTCTCTCCACCACCTCCTCCTGCAGAGGAGTCGGCTTCTCAGCAGGAGAAACACCAATTTCGATTCCCCAAACGTACGCGCAATACGTTTTTTAATCACTCTAACTTCAGGGACGCTGTCCAGAAGCCCAGAGCGGTCCCGGACAAGCGCTTTGCTAAACGGCACACTGACACGCGTTATCCCTTTCCATCTGAAGTCGTTAAGGGCTGGGCACACTCTCCCAAGGTGGATCCTCCAGTCTCTAGATTGGCTGCTAGGTCCGTTGTGTCTGTTGCCGATGGCTCATCCCTGAAGGATGCCACTGACAGACAGAGCTCTTGGTGAAGTCTATTTATGAGGCCACGGGCGCGTCTTTTACCCCGGCCTTTGCGGCTGTGTGGGCTCTCCAAGCAATCTCGGCATGTCTGACTGAGATTAATGCTGTCACGCGGAATTCTGCTCCGCATGTGTCTTCCTTGACCTCTCAGGCATCAGCATTTTCGTCCTACGCCATGAACGCCGTCCTGGACTCCGCTAGCCATACGGCTGTAGCATCCGCTAACTCTGTGGCAGTCCGCAGGGCCATGTGGCTGCGCGAATGGAAGGCAGACTCTGCTTCCAAAAGGTTCTTAACTGGTTTGCCTTTTTCTGGCGAACGTTTGTTTGGCGAACGGTTGGATTAGATTATTAAGGAATCCTCGGGAAAGGACTCCTCTTTACCCCAGTCCAAACCTAAGAGACCTCAGCAGAGAAAAATCCAATCGAGGTTTCGGTCCTTTCGTCCCTCCGCCAAGCCCCAATCCTCTTCGTCCAACCGGCCGGAGAAAGGCGAGAGGAACTCCTATGCGTGGCGGTCCAAGTCATGCCCCCAAAAGGCCGCAGGAGGCACTGCCTCCAAGACGGCCTCCTCATGACTCTCGGCCTCATCTAGCCACATCCTCGGTCGGTGGCAGGCTCTCCCGCTTTGGCGACGCCTGGTGGCCACACGTTCAAGACCGATGGGTGAGAGACATTCTGTCTCATGGTTACAGGATAGAGTTCAGCTCTCGACCTACGGCTCGTTTTTTCAGAACCTCCCCACCCCCCGCACAGGCCGACGCACTTTTTCAGGCAGTGGACGCTCTGAAGATGGAAGGAGTTGTGATTCCCGTTCCCCTTCAGGAACGTGGTCGCGGATTTTACTCCAACTTGTTCGTGGTGCCAAAAAAGGACGGGTCATTCCGTCCCGTTCTGGACCTCAAGCTGCTCAACAGACATGTGAGAACCAGACGGTTTCGGATGGAATCTCTCCGCTCGGTCATCGCCTCGATGTCACAAGGAGACTTCCTAGCATCGATCGACATCAAGGATGCTTATCTCCATGTGCCGATCGCACCCGAACATCGTTTCCTGCGTTTCGCCATCGGGGACGAACACCTCCAGTTCGTCGCATTGCCCTTCGGCCTGGCGACAGCCCCACGGGTTTTCACCAAAGTCATGGCATCCGTCGTGGCGGTCCTGCACTCTCAGGGCCACTCGGTGATCCCCTACTTGGACGATCTCCTAATCAGGGCCCCTTCTCGGGTGGCGTGTCAACAAAGTCTTACCGTCACTCTGGCGACTCTCCAGCAGTTCGGGTGGATCATCAATTTCCCGAAATCCAAGTTGACGCCGACCCAATCACTGACTTACCTCGGGATGGAGTTTCATACCCAGCCAGCGTTAGTCAAGCTACCGCGGGACAAACAGCTTTCTCTGCAGGCGGGGGTGCAGTCACTTTTTCGGAGTCAGTCACACCCCTTAAGGCGCCTCATGCACTTCCTGGGGAAGATGGTTGCAGCTATGGAGGCAGTGCCGTTCGCGCAATTCCATCTACGACCACTCCAATGGGACATTCTTCGCAAATGGGACAAGAGTTCGGCTTCCCTCGACAAGAACATCTCCCTTTCACTTGCAACCAAAACATCACTTCAGTGGTGGCTCCTACCCACATCTCTGTCTCGGGGAAAATCCTTCCTCCCCCCAACCTGGGCCGTGGTCACCACGGACGCGAGCCTGTCAGGTTGGGGAGCGGTTTTTCTCCACCACAGGGCTCAAGGAACCTGGACTCCAATAGAATCGTCCCTTCAGATCAATATTCTGGAGATAAGGGCAGTATATCTAGCCCTATTGGCTTTCCATCGGTGGCTGGAGGGCAGGCAGATCCGAATCCAGTCGGACAACGCCACTGCCGTCGCCTACATCAACCACCAAGGCGGCACTCGCAGTCGTCAAGCCTTCCAGGAAGTCGGGCGGATTCTGCAGTGGGTGGAAGTCACAGGCTCCACCATCTCCGCAGTTCACATCCCGGGCGTGGAAAACTGGGAAGCAGATTTTCTCAGTCGTCAGGGCATGGACGCGGGGGAATGGTCTCTTCACCCAGACGTGTTTCGAGAGATCTGTCGCCGCTGGGGAACGCCGGACGTCGATCTCATGGCGTCACGACACAACAACAAGGTCCCGGCCTTCATGGCACGGTCTCAGGATCACAGAGCTCTGGCAGCGGACGCTCTGGTCCAGGATTGGTCGCAGTTTCGACTGCCATATGTGTTTCCCCCTCTGGCGATGCTGCCCAGAGTACTACGCAAGATCCGCTCTGACTGCCGTCGCGCCATTCTCGTCGCTCCAGACTGGCCGAGGCGGTCGTGGTATCCGGATCTGTGGCATCTCACGGTGGGTCAACCGTGGGCACTTCCAGACCGCCCAGACTTGCTGTCACAAGGGCCGTTTTTCCATCTGAATTCTGTGGCCCTCAACCTGACCTGTGTGGCCATTGAGTCCTGGCTCCTAGCGTCTTCAGGGCTATCTCAGGATGTCATTGCCACCATGAGACAAGCCAGGAAGCCAACGTCCGCCAAGATCTAGTACAGGTCTTGGCAAATTTTCTTATCCTGGTGCTCTGATAACGGTTTTCCTCCATGGCCGTTTGCTTTACCCACATTCCTTTCATTCCTACAATCTGGAATGGACAAGGGTTTGTCCCTCGGCTCTCTCAAGGGCCAAGTGTCGGCGCTCTCCGTGTTTTTTCAAAAGCGTCTAGCCAGGCTTCCGCAGGTCCGCACGTTCCTGCAGGGGGTTTGCCACATGGTCCCACCTTACAAACGTCCGTTGGAACCTTGGGATCTTAACAGGGTTCTGACGGCTCTTCAAAAGCCGCCTTTTGAGCCGCTGCGGGATGTCTCTCTCTCCCGTCTTTCTCAGAAGGTGGCCTTCCTGGTGGCAGTCACATCACTTCGGAGAGTGTCTGAGCTTGCAGCGCTGTCATGCAAAGCCCCCTTCCTGGTTTTCCACCAGGATAAGGTGGTTCTGCGTCCTGTCCCGGAATTTCTCCCTAAGGTGGTATCCCCTTTTCATCTAAATCAGGATTTCTTTTTCGCTCCTAATTGGGAGACCCAGACAGTGGGTGTATAGCTACTGCCTCTGGAGGCCGCACAAAGAACTACACTTAAAAGTGTAAGGCCCCTCCCCTTCTGGCTATACACCCTCCCGTAGGAGTACGGATTCCTCAGTTTTAGCTTTGTGCGCAAGGAGGTCAGACACGCACGCATAGCTCCATTGTTTTTAGTCAGCAGCAGCTGCTGACTATGTCGGATGGAAGAAAAGAGGGTCTATACAGACTCCCAGCATGCTCCCTTCTCACCCCACTTATGTCGGAGGTGTTTGTAAGGTTGAGGTACCCATTGCGGGTACGGCGGCAGGAGCCCACATGCTGATTCCTTCCCCATCCCTTTTTACAGGGCTCTGGGTGAAGTGGGATTTACCGGTCTCCAGGCACTGAGACCGTGCTCCATCTACAGCCCCTGGAGAAGATGCTGGATGGAGCGGAGTACATCAGGGACATGGCCCTGCTTCTTTAAGGTACTCTGTGTCCCCGTGCATTTGGCGCTCACACCGCAGCATGCTGGGTGTTGTAGTGCGCCGGGGGACATCAGCGCTGCGGCGCCTGTGCCATGGCCTCATTCAGCTTAGCTGAAGCAGGCACACTTATGGGAATCGGCCGCGCCGGCCGCTGGGACTGCGGCACGGCTGGCACTTGTAGTGCGCCGGGGACTTCAGCGCGGCCTGCGCTTTTACGGCGGCCGCGCTGATAACTACAGTCCCCGGCTTTTTGCGGCCTGCTTCCGTTCGTTCCCGCCCCCAGACCTGCCAGTCAGGAGAGGGGCGGGACGCTGCCCACGTCTAGACTCGGTCGCGCCGGCCGCTGGAACAGCGGCGCGGCTGGCACTTGTAGTGCGCCGGGGACTTCAGCGCGGCCGCGCTTTTACGGCGGCCGCGCTGATAACTCGAGTCCCCGGCTTTTGCGGCCTGCTTTCGTTCGTTCCCGCCCCCAGACCTGCCAGTCAGGAGAGGGGCGGGACGCTGGCCAGTGCATCAGCGCTGAGGGCTGGAGTCGTTTTTACATACTCCAGCCCTCACAGTCAGCACAGAGGGGACACTGTTCCCGCACTTTTGTTGGGGAACTCCCACGGACCGCCCCTCTCCACATAAGCCGGCAGCCAGTCTTGCTGACACGCTGAGCTGCAGAGGGGAGCCGGGGAGACCCAGACAAGGCATTCTGCAGCCTCTTACCCGCTGTTCAGCGGGCGGTAAGCAGCCCTCAGGGCTCACCCCCTCTTGTGCTCGTAGTATTCTTAGTATTTTGTTGCTACAAATACTTGGTATTACATAGCGCTGGTCGCCCTTTGGCTATAGACTCTCTCACATGCAGAGAGCCAGCAGCATGTCGCCCGTAAAACGCAAGGGTGCCAAGGCACAGACATTATATGCTTCCTGCACCGCATGTGGGACTTTTCTACCGGCAGGCTCCACGGACCCCCATTGTGTGCAGTGCTCGGCCCCTGCGGTGCTTGCACAGTCGGGACCTCTGCTGGACGTGTCCCAGGGTGTACCACCTGTGAATGCTGTCCAGGTGACAGGAACTGAGTTTGCAGCTTTTGCTGACAGAATGTCTCTCACTATGTCACAAATTCTTGACACATTGCGAGCTAGGCCTGTACTTCAGACCACGGACACTGTGCATGTATTGCCCCCTGGTCCCCCTCAGCTCCTAGCTCCGGGACGGGCATCTACACCTCAGGGTGAAGACTCTGACTCGGACGATGGCCCCGGGCAGCCTAAGCGGGCTCGTTATGACGGGCCTTCACATTCATCTCAATGGTCTGGATCCCAGCGGGATGAATCTATGGGTGATGAGGCGGACGTAACTGATCAGGATTCTGATCCTGGGACCGCTCTCAATCTAGATACACCAGATGGTGACGCCATAGTTAATGATCTTATATTTAACATCAATAAGATGTTGAATATTTCCCCACCAGCTCCTCCTGTAGAGGAGTCAGCTTCGCAGCACGAGAGAATCCATTTCAGATACCCTAAGCGTACATTAAGCACTTTTCTGGACCACGCTGACTTCAGAGACGCAATCCAGAAACCCCACGCTTATCCTGAAAGGCGTTTTCCTAAACGACTTAAAGATACACGCTACCCTTTTCCCTCTGAAGTGGTCAAGGGTTGGACCCAGTGTCCAAAAGTGGATCCTCCAATTTCCAGGCTTGCAGCTAGATCCTTGGTTGCTGTTGAAGATGGAGCGGCACTTAAAGATGCCACTGACAGGCAGATGGAGCTCTGGCTGAAATCCATCTATGAAGCGATTGGAGCGTCATTAGCGCCTTCTTTTGCGGCCGTATGGGCACTCCAAGCTATCACGGCCGGGCTTGCGCGAGTCGACTCAGTCACACGTGCATTTGCCCCGCAGGTAGCACCATTGACCTCGCAAATGGCGGCATTCGCGTCGTACGCGATTAATGCTGTTCTGGACGCTACAAGCCGCACGGCAGTGGCGTCAGCCAACTCAGTTGTTTTGCGTAGGGCTCTGTGGTTGAGACATTGGAAAGCAGATTCTCATTCCAAGAAGTGCTTAACCAATTTGCCTTTTTCTCGTGACCGATTGTTTGGAGAACGTTTGGATGAAATCATCAAACACTCCAAGGGTAAGGACTCTTCCTTACCGCAACACAGACAAAACAAGCCCCAACAGAGGAGGGGTCAGTCTGGTTATCGGTCCTTTCGAGGACAGGGCAGGTCCCAATTCGCCTCGTCAAAAAAGACTCAAAAGGACCAGAGACGTTCAAATTCTTGGAGGTCTCAGTCACGCCCAAAAAGACCAGCCGGAGGAACCGTTGCCAAAACGACGTCCTCCTGACTTGCGGTCTCCGATGCCCACACCCGCGGTCGGTGGGAGGCTGTCCCACTTTGGCGACATTTGGCTAGCAAGCGTCAAGGACCGTTGGGTGAGAGATATTCTATCTCACGGGTACAGGATAGAGTTCAGTTCTCGTCCGCCAACTCGTTTCTTCCGAACTTCTCCACCACCAGACCGAGCCGATGCTCTGTTGCAGGCGGTGGCCGCTCTAAAGGCGGAAGGGGTGGTGACCTCCGTCCCTCTTCAGGAACAGGGTCACGGTTTTTACTCCAATCTGTTTGTGGTCCCAAAAAAGGACGGATCGTATCGTCCCGTCCTGGATCTGAAGTTGCTCAACAGACACGTAAAAGTCAGGAGGTTCCGGATGGAATCCCTACGCTCCGTCATAGCCTCAATGTCTCAGGGAGATTTTCTAGCATCAATAGACATCAAAGATGCGTATCTCCACGTGCCGATTGCACCAGAGCATCAGCGTTTCCTACGTTTCGTCATACACGACGAGCACCTACAGTTCGTAGCGTTACCCTTCGGTCTGGCAACAGCCCCCCGGGTCTTCACCAAAGTCATGGCAGCAGTAGTAGCTGTTCTGCACTCGCAGGGTCACTCGGTCATCCCGTAAGACGACCTGCTTATAAAGGCATCCTCTCAAGAAGCATGCCAACACAGTCTGAAGGTGGCGCTAGACACTCTCCAGACTTTCGGGTGGATTATCAACTTTCCAAAGTCTCATCTAACCCCGACCCAATCTCTGACTTATCTTGGCATGGAGTTTCATACTCTATCAGCGATAGTGAGGCTTCCACTGGACAAGCAGTGCTCGCTACGGACTGGAGTGCAATCTCTCCTTCAGAGCCAGTCGCACTCACTGAGGCGCCTCATGCATTTCCTAGGAAAGATGGTAGCAGCAATGGAGGCAGTCCCGTTCGCGCAGTTTCATCTGCGCCCTCTCCAATGGGACATTCTGCGCCAATGGGATGGGAAATCGACGTCCCTCGACAGGACTGTCTCCCTCTCTCAGACTGCCAAGGACTCTCTACGTTGGTGGCTTCTCCCCAACTCATTGTCACAGGGAAAGTCGTTCCTTCCCCCGTCCTGGGCAGTGGTCACGACAGATGCGAGCCTATCAGGGTGGGGAGCGGTGTTTCTCCACCACAGGGCTCAGGGGACGTGGGCTCAGGAAGAGTCCACCTTGCAGATCAATGTTCTGGAAATCAGAGCAATCTATCTTGCCCTGCGAGCCTTCCAACAATGGCTGGAAGGCAAGCAGATTCGGATTCAGTCGGACAATTCCACGGCGGTGGCGTACATCAACCACCAAGGGGGAACACGCAGTCGCCAAGCTTTTCAAGAAGTCCAGCGGATTTTGACGTGGGTGGAAAGCAGAGCGTCCACCATATCTGCAGTTCACATCCCAGGCGTGGAAAACTGGGAAGCGGACTTTCTCAGTCGCCAGGGCATGGACGCAGGAGAATGGTCCCTTCACCCGGACGTGTTTCAACAGATCTGTTGCCGCTGGGGGTCGCCGGACGTCGATCTGATGGCGTCACGGCACAACAACAAGGTCCCAGTTTTCATGGCACGGTCTCACGATCACCGAGCGCTGGCGGCAGACGCCTTGGTTCAGGATTGGTCGCAATTCCGACTCCCCTATGTGTTCCCACCTCTAGCATTGTTACCCAGAGTTCTCCGGAAAATCAAGTCCGACTGCCAGCGAGCCATACTCGTCGCTCCAAATTGGCCAAGAAGGTCGTGGTACCCGGATCTGTGGCATCTCACGGTAGGCCAACCGTGGGCACTACCAGACCGTCCAGATCTGCTGTCTCAAGGGCCGTTTTTCCATCTGAATTCTGCGGCCCTGAACCTGACTGTGTGGCCATTGAGTCCTGGATCCTAGCGGCCTCAGGTTTATCTCAGGGTGTAGTTGCCACAATGAGACAGGCTAGAAAACCATCCTCAGCTAAGATCTCACAGGACGTGGAAGATATTCTTAGCGTGGTGCTTGGCTCAAGGGTTTTCTCCCTGGCCATTTGCATTGCCAATTTTTCTTTCCTTCCTGCAGTCTGGGTTGGAAAAAGGTTTGTCCCTTAGCTCGCTTAAGGGTCAAGTCTCCGCGTTATCCGTATTCTTTCAGAAGCGCTTGGCACAGCTTTCTAAAGTACGCACGTTTCTCCAAGGAGTTTGTCATATCGTTCCTCCTTACAGACGGCCATTGGAACCCTGGGATCTGAACAAGGTTCTCCTTGCTCTTCAAAAGCCGCCTTTCGAGCCCTTGAAAGAGGTTCCCCTTTCTCGGCTTTCACAAAAGGTAGTTTTTCTTGTAGCGGTCACATCTCTTCGAAGAGTGTCCGAGCTGGCGGCGTTATCTTGCAAATCTCCCTTCCTGGTGTTTCACCAAGACAAGGTAGTACTGCGTCCAATTCCAGAGTTTTCTCCCAAGGTGGTTTCTTCCTTTCATCTCAATCAGGATATCACTTTGCCATCTTTGTGTCCGCATCCAGTTCACCAATTTGAAAAGGGTTTACATCTGTTGGACCTGGTGAGAGCACTCAGGATTTACATTTCTCGCACGGCGCCTCTACGCCGTTCGGATGCGCTCTTTGTCCTAGTCGCTGGTCAGCATAAGGGATCGCAAGCTTCCAAATCCACCCTGGCGCGGTGGATCAAGGAACCAATTCTTCACACATACCGTTCTGCTGGGCTTCAGATTCCATCTGGACTGAAGGCCCATTCTACCAGAGCCGTTGGTGCGTCCTGGGCGTTGAGGCATCAGGCTACGGCTCAGCAAGTGTGCCAGGCGGCTACCTGGTCGAGTCTGCACACGTTTACCAAACACTATCAAGTGCATACCTACGCTTCGGCAGACGCCAGCCTAGGTAGACGGGTCCTTCAGGCGGCGGTGGCCCACCTGTAGGAAGAGGCTGTATGACAGCCCGTTCATGTGGTATCTTTTTACCCACCCAGGGACTGCTTTTGGACGTCCCACTGTCTGGGTCTCCCAATTAGGAGCGAAAAAGAAGAAGGGAATTTTGTTTACTTACCGTAAATTCCTTTTCTTCTAGCTCCAATTGGGAGACCCAGCACCCGCCCTATCTGTTTTTAGGGTTTCGTTTATTCGGGGGCACATGTTGTTCACGTTGTTTCTTAAGTTCTCCGATCTAGTTATCGGATTGAATTTGTTTTTGAAACTGTTATTGGCTTTCCTCCTTCTTGCTTTGGTACTAAAACTGAGGAATCCGTACTCCTACGGGAGGGTGTATAGCCAGAAGGGGAGGGGCCTTACACTTTTAAGTGTAGTTCTTTGTGCGGCCTACAGAGGCAGTAGCTATACACCCACTGTCTGGGTCTCCCAATTGGAGCTAGAAGAAAAGGAATTTACGGTAAGTAAACAAAATTCCCTTCATCTCCTTACCTTCCTTTTGCCCTAATCCAATTCACCAGTGTGAAAAGGATTTGCACTCTTTGGATCTAGTGAGAGCACTCCGGTTCTACGTGTCTCGCACGGCGCCCCTGCGCCGTTCAGACGCGCTCTTTGTCCTTGTCGCTGGCTAGCGTAAGGGCTCTCAGGCCTCCAAGACAACCTTGGCTCGGTGGATCAAGGAACCGATTCTCGAGGCCTACCGTACTTCTGGGCTTCCACTTCCTTCATGGTTGAAAGCCCATTCTACCAGAGCCGTAGGTGCGTCCTGGGCTTTGCGGCACCGGGCGACAGCTCAGCAGGTGTGTCAGGCAGCTATGTGGTCTAGTCTGCACACTTTCACTAAGCACTATCAAGTGCATACCTATGCTTCGGCAGACGCCAGTCTAGGTAGGCGAGTCCTACAGGCGGCGGTTGCCCACCTGTAAGAGGGGGCCGTTTTCGGCTCTCTTTATTGAGGTATTCTTTTACCCACCCAGGGACTGCTCTTGGACGTCCCAATTGTCTGGGTCTCCCAATGGAGCGACAAAGAAAAAGGGAATTTTGTTTACTTACCGTAAATTCCTTTTCTTCTAGCTCCTATTGGGAGACCCAGCACCAACCTCTGTGCCCTTCGGGCTGGTTGTTCTTTTGTGTACACATGTTGTTGATGTTGATTTGTTCTTATGGTTCATGGTCTTCAGTTCTCCGAACATCCTTCGGATTGAATTCACCCTAGACTAATTTATAAGTTTTCTCCTTCCTGCTTTTGCACCAAAACTGAGGAGCCCGTGGTCCACGGGAGGGTGTATAGGCAGAGGGGAGGGGTTACACTTTTTTAAAAGTGTAATACTTTGTGTGGCCTCCGGAGGCAGAAGCTATACACCCAATTGTCTGGGTCTCCCAATAGGAGCTAGAAGAAAAGGAATTTACGGTAAGTAAACAAAATTCCCTTTTTTGCTCATCTGCATTAAAATGAAGCCCATCTGTGTTACACATGTACACTGACAGCTAGGAAGGCAGGAGTAGAGACACAAAGACCTGCCCGCATTTCTTGTAATCCATCTGTGTCCATACACACAACTAGATTTAATTTCTATTAAGTTATCTGATTATTGAAATGCTGGCAGCCATTGAGTATACAAAGTCATAGGGAAAGCTGTTGTCACACTGTACAAAGACTAGTAAGACGTAGTACAGCGTAATCCTCACTAGGTGGCAGCAGAGTAGTGAAGGAGAGACAAAGAAACACTGTAACTGAAAGGCAGCTGAAGTACAGCACAGTAACTTCAGCAGGCAGTTAACAGGTGAACCACCAGGGGGCAATAGAGTAGTCAAACAGTCAGGGTCTAACCAGTAAAGTCAAGTCACTGCAAAGGGAGGATCAATATCAAAGTCAGAAAACAGAACCGAGTTGGAAGCCAGGAGATGAGGTATGCAGAGGGAAACACAAACAACAGACAGGAGCGGGAAGTCAGGGACTGGGACAGGCAGATGAATGGGGGAGGGTACAAGTCAGGACACAGTAGCAGGGAGGCATGACAGATCGGGAACACTCACCAGAGCCAGTATACAAGCTGCAAGGCAGAAATATCTCTGGCACTGAGCTATAGGTAGAGAGGCAATATATAGCGTCCTGGGATCCAGAACGAGGCAAGGGAAGTTAACCCCTGACATGAGCAGGCCAGAGCTGGGTGTAACCACAGCAGGGAAAACACGGCCTGGATCATGACAGCTGTCCACCAATCTGGACACTTTATCACTGTGTCCCTTTAGGGTTTTTTGTATTGGGGACCACCGGTGAACCCACCTTCTCAATAGTAGATTTTGCTCCCTTGGTTACCATTATAGACAGGTTTATAAAACTTGATCCCTCTGTTCCATGTTTCAGTAACGATTCTTCTTTTTTAGGTGTAAGATCTCAATTGATCCAATTTATCAGCCTTGGGAAGACTGTAACGCTGAGGAACTAAAAGGGCCTCGATCTCCAGTGAAGGTATAGGTCACTTTGTGCCAGTAATTGTCACTTTGATGTGGTGAAATATAGTTTCAATTTTTCATGACCTTTATTTTAATCTATACCACTGCTATTCAACAACCGCAAATAGCACTTTCTACAATACAAGAGATGAGCACGTTGCTGACAACTTTATATGTCATCCATATAAATTCACATCATCAGCCACTAGGGATGAGCGCATAAAGATGGAATTTCATTTTAGAAAAATCTGCATAAGCCAAAATGCAATTTTATTTTATTTTTTATTTTTTTTTGTAATTCGCTTCCATGTGGACCCATAGCAGCCGTTAGATGTCATTTTTTGGAACTGTGAAAGCTTATCAAACTGTTTTTTGTTGTTCTCTCTGGATGTCATCACATCCATATCTGAAATGCCCCACAGTCGACAGATATGATCGAAGATATCGGTGCGCGGAGTCCACTCTCCCGCAGTGAGTCCCTCACAGCGTAGAAAGTCTGCTACCCAGTTGTCTACACCGGGTATATGGACAATCGAGATTGGATAAATGCTCAATGGTCCACATGCAGTGGAGATCAATTCTGAGATGCATGGACTGCAAAACAAAGAAAACCTGTAGTGAGCTGGAAAGAAAGCAATGCGGTGCTAGACGTCTTGGATGTCAAATGAACACATGAATCCCATGGGTTACATGGCAGCTACGACCAGGCAAAGAGAAAACCTCTTGAAGTGGTGTGGTTGTACCCACTTGTTCAACAGCTTCAGTTTTCAGAATGGGCCGACCTAACCGTCCTTCTTGTGATCAACAAAATAGTGTGACTAAAACCCCTTGGAATGTTCATGTACGGGAACTGGAACAATGATGCCTGATTGGAGCAGGGAAGAGATGGCTTGGGAAAAAAAACAGCTACCAAGGAGGGGTTCCCATCTTCCCCCATAGGTGGGCTCCTGAGGTGAAGTCAAGCAAGAGCAAGCATCGCAGGGCACGACAGGATGGCCTGAGGGGAAACTTGTATGTAAATGATGTACAGGCAGTGTAGGTGACCAGTGGAGGCTGGGCTGACTTGCGCATGTGGTCCTTTTTTGGGGAGGACATGACAAGGGACAGAGGGTGAAAAAACCCAAAGCCAGTGGAGGGGAGCGCTGTAGGGGTACTGAGTATTAGTCCACTGAAGTAGACGACCTAATCTGTCTAAAAGAGTAGTAGAGGCCAAAGTCCAGATGGCTAAAAGGCAAATTGCAATGTTCCGGATTGGTTTCTGTCTAGGGCTCAGGCTGAGGCGTCTGATGTTCTGGATGTGCCGCTGTTGAGCAAATGCAGGAGCTGCTTGTACTGAGGAGCAGCATGTGAACAGAGGTGCTGACATCCGAGAGGAGAGGAAGAGGCGTGCACCTTCTGACGCATAAGAGTTAACACACGAGCCTGATTAGTCAGAAAAACCAGTGTCGTGTCCTCGAGCGCTGCCATGCTACATATGAAACTGGGAACTAAATTTAAGTATCTCTGGAAGGGAACTGAGTGGCATTGTGAAGGATTGGGAATGATATAAGACTAAAGGATCACTGTGCCAGGTGGTGGAACGCTGCAGAAAAAATGTAGAAATGATGCAAATGAAATTCAACAAAGGCACCCCAGTAGTCAGACCGAACCATACTAGTTGTGGGGGACAACAAGGCAAGGGAGCCAGGCAATGCGACAGGATGTGGGACGGAACTTTATTTCTCTGTCCTTAAGAGGCTTTGGTTCCATGTTCCAGGTCGTTAACTTGTTCTGCACGCCGTGCAACGGGCCACACTTCGTTGGAGCAGGTGATAAAAAGCAAAAGACCACAAGTACATGGATGCCGACCCTTTCCGTAAGGGGTCCTGCCATCCTGAGCTGAGAGGGTAACGCCTGCTCGATTAGACTGTGAAATCTGCCTTGTTTCAGGATTATAGAAAGATGAATTTCTATCTGTTTCCCTAATCTTCTAGGGAAAGGCCGATTAATAAAAACCATTAGGCAGGCAGGTATGGAGCTCCCGTGTTTGCCTTCTACATGATACTAGACTAAACTGAGTAGTTTTGTGCACACCGGCAAGTGTAGCAACTTTTTTCCTTAAAGTATTTCTTAATGTCGGCCTTCTGTTGACAGCAGTTTACCCCCATGGTTCCTGTGTCCTCCAATGAAGCGTCCTAGATATGTCTACCTATATCATTACCTGTGCAGATTATATTGCACTACATGATCACTGTGGTTATTAGTAATTGAATGATTATAAATTGCATGTAAACTTGAAATTTAACTTTGAACTATCTCTTACAGCAGCCTAGTGCCACCCCAGATGATGAAGATGATTTCCTCCAAGGCAACACTCCTCAGAATGATGGCATGGTTGAGACACCGGGCTCCTTTGACCCTTACCTGAAGAGTCCAAGTAGTGTAGGTTCGCCACCAGCTTACAAGTTTCTTCAGCGGCCGTTCTGAGTTCATCAGCCATGTAAACTCAGAAGCTCTTCTGGAGCAGGTCCCTCTTCAGGCACTAATATGCTTGTGGCAGAAGGTGGCACAAGCCATGCGGTAGCCGGGAAGGCTGGCATGGGTTATTTATGGACAGTCCTAGTTGAAGGAAGTTCCTTTTATTTTTGTTCTAAAGTGACCCGTTGGTCTTAAGGGGTTTCCAAAGCTGTTCTTATGTCCTGGATACCACTGCTGGTGTAATTGCCAAGTGTTAGTGTTTGGTATGAATATATAGAAATGAAATGTGAGCCCATAAGAGGCCTGCCAGTCACGGAGAGACAGCCACAGTCTGGTAGAGAGGCTACATAACATCATTGACTCGCCGGAGTCGTCAACACGCGTCACTCCAGCTGTTGTGAAACTACAACTCTCAGCATGCTCTGCATCTTTCAAGCCTTGCTGGAGTTATATTTTCACAGCCGCAAACTCCTGATCCTGGTATAGAGCGTGTATACTGCACTTCTTGCACACCGTGCAGTAATGTGTATTATAATGGCCTTCCTTATATACAGTGAAGGCAGACCCACGTGTGTGGAGTGCGATTATCACGGTCTCTTATTTATTTTGATTCGCGTTCCCTTTAAATTCGCAGTGCATCTTGTCTGATGCTAGATTGTCCTATATAACACTGTGTGTTGTGTAATGCTAGGTATGGGCCAAACTCTTACCGGTATAACCATATCTGTACATAAGTGTCCAGCTTTCATTGCTAAATACCTATAGAGTAGATGGGTACATGCTCCTAATTTTTGTGCAATTTGCCTTCTCTGTAATCTAGTAATAAGCCATAGTTGTGGTCTGTGATCTGGTGGTCCTGCACAGAAGACTTTGTCATGGGTGCTGTGTATCACACTGGTCAAGTCTGTTTCTAATTGGACATTAGCGGACATGTACTAATGTAGTTTAAACAGATTTTTGCTATGATTGCACGTTGATTAAATCTTTCCTCCCCTGCTATGGAAATCTTCATATCTGTTGGTAAAACCTGAATGTTTGTTTGGGTAATGACTCCTTTTCCTGAAATCCCCATACACATCCAAGCTCAACCTAGCCTATACATTTTGCCTGGCCACAAAAGGACTGTACATGTTCAAATCCAACTGCCTGACCCTTTTAATACCCAATGTCTCTTGTCCGGTGAGAGTCATGAGGCCATCATGGTTATCAAATGTCTGGTCGTTCCAAAATTGATTTATCTGACGCTAAAGAGGTATTCCAGCTTCACTCAGCTTGTGAGAGAAGTGGAACCGATAACGTCACGTCCTGATACCTGTCGCGTTGTGTACACAATCATCATGACAGTGATCTTAATGGAGAGGTGAGTGGAGCCGGATAAAGGTGTCCCTTAAACGTTGGAATAGCTTGGATTTACACCAATCTCCAGAATTAGGGGTCTTCCTTTTTGAATGATGATTGACAAGAAAAGGAGAGGTGGATGGGCATGGGCAGCTCTCTTTATCCACCGCTATGAGTTATGAATATTGTTGCCCAAGTGCTCTCTGCTATATTCAGAATAGCAAAGATAGAAGCGCAGTAGGCTCAGCCACCTCATCTTTCACTGCACTCAGACAACAGCCAGAACGGGTCGGGGGTGTGTGGGTTCTAGACTTTTGGGTATCTTGTGGCAATAAGTGATGTAAGACAACCCTTCGGGGGCTGTATTTGTTTTATGAATTGTTAGTGTCATAGTCATTGTCTCACTTGAAATATTTGCACATAAGCATTGATAGAAGGTCTTGATTTGCTTAATGTTTTTTTTTTATTTCTGTACAGCATGACAGAGGAACAATTACTGTAGAAGATTAATGTTATTGCTTGTATAATTAATAACTTTATATTTATCTAATGTTGAAATAAACTTTGTCTCGTGCTTTTCTTTGTACTTCCTTTCATTCTATGGGTTTGCTCCCAGTGCATAAGTCTGACCTTGTCATGTATTACACAGTACGTTGGGTCTTCCTCTATCCTGCGGTTCTGAATGTCTGTGTACTGTTGAGCTCTAGAGTGTCAGTCCCTGTTTACACGCGTGCACGTTTTACAGCATCTCTGGAGGGACAGCACATTGAACGCTGATAATCCAGCGCAGCAGATCATGGCTGACCCCACTCCAAGCACAGGATCACCAGCAGCGCTCAGCTGAGAACAATATAATATGAATTTTTGTTGCGTTAATACATTGAGGTAGTCAAAGAGACAAAAAGGACACGCTTCATGCTATGCTAACATAGACCAGTCGGTGTGTATGGCCATCTATTTGTCCTGTTGGCATACATCTGGCTTCTGTGTGTTATGTTATTGGACCAAGGAAGGATGTGGATAGTTTTTCTTGCTCTGACTTACTATACATACAGTATAAGCTTGTGAGCAGGACCTTTACTCTCCCTGTAATTGTTGAACTGTTACTTTATATTGTCTTTATTGTCTGTACATGCCCCTCTTATTGTAAAGTGCTGCGGAATATGTAACTAAAATTATTTATTATTATTGAAGTCATTGTGATGTGGGCTCAGAGTCTGACCCACATATGGCTGTAACTAGCTTTGATCTTTGCTGATTAAACACTTAAAGGAGTTATTTGGGATAATTTGTTGTTTGTTTTTTACTATGAGCCTAAAGGTACCGTCACACTAAGCGACGCTCCAGCGATTCCACCAGCGATCTGACCTGGCAGGGATCTCTGGAGCGTCGCTACATGGTCGCTGGTGAGCTGTCAATCAGGCAGCTCTCACCAGTGACCAGCCCCCAGCCACCAGCGACGCGTAGAAGCGATGCTGCACTTGGTAACTAAGGTAAATATCGGGTAACCAAGCGCTTGGTTACCCGATATTTACCTTGGTTACCAGCGCACACCGCTTACCGCTGGCTCCCTGCACTCGTAGCCAGAGTACACATTGGGTTAATAAGCAATCCGCTTTGCTTATTTACCCGATGTGTACTCTGGCTACGAGTGCAGGGAGCCGGCACTGACAGCCTGAGAGCAGCAGACGCTAGTAACCAAGGTAAATATCGGGTAACCAAGCAAAGCCCTTCGCTTGGTTACCCGATATTTACCTTGGTTACAGCTTACCGCAGGCTGTCAGAAGCTGGCTGCCTGCACATTCAGTTGTTGCTCTCTCGCTGTCACACACAGCGATGTGTGCTTCACAGCGGGAGAGCAACAACTAAAAATGGTCCAGGACATTCAGCAACAACTGGCGACCTCACAGCAGGGGCCAGGTTGTTGCTGGATGTCACACACAGCGACATCGCTAGCAAGATCGCTATTGCGTCACAAAAACCATGACTCAGCAGCGATGTTGCTAGCGATGTCGCTTAGTGAGACGTGGCCTTAAGAACTAACAGGCATGTAATTGCTACCTACCTGCCTATTATGCCTATTTCTATTCTCAACTGGGATCCAGCTGATACCGGCAGTCATGCTCTATCAACAGAGCAGAGCGGAAGAGAAGACACTGCTCTGTGGAGGTAAAGTCAGCGGAAGCCACTGAATTACTGGCATGACTGGTTACGCCAGCTACCACTGATGTCACCTCAAAGGAGCAGCGTCTTCTCTTCTGCTGTGCTCTGTTGACGGGGTATGACTGCTGGGGTACTGCTCATTGAAAGCCGTCTCTCAGCTGCCTAACAGTGTTAGCCAGCTGCCAGATGGCATGACACCAGCAGTCCCTCCTCGTCAACAAAGCAGAGCGTAAGAGGAAGAGCCGCTATGTTGACATGGAACAGCTGATTTCCCAGCACCCATAGTATTGAAGGCAAAACCATATTTTTTTACCCAAAGGGTCTTAAAAAATTAAATCGACAGCGCCAAAAAGTCGCTCTTAAAGAGGCAGCAACCATATAGTCATTAAGGTGGGGCAAACTGATAACTCACTCTAAAATCTGTAACTATAGCAACGGCTTTCAACAACCAGTGCACAAGTAACTGAGGCCTCATTTATGAGAATTGTCTCACAGTAAGATTGTTCTGGTAGCTATGGACAACTAGAAAAGTCTGACTGTGAGGCAGTTTTCATACCGGAGATTTGTGTTCACCTTTTATAGATCTCTGATCGGGGTCGTGGCTTGGCAGCTGAGAAAGATGGTCGAGTTTTGATTGTGTTCTGGTGGCTGGCCTCCTGAAAGAGCAACTTCTATAAAGCCTACCAAGGAGAAAAGGTTCCCGGCAGGTTGCACACCACCCACGATGCTGACCCGAGGAAAGAGACACCAGAAGCAGCAAAGCAAACTGAAGTTCTTTGACAAAAATGCAAGCAAAGATGGCGCCACAGCCCTCTGTCTTCCCAGAGCAAGCAGCAAGGGACAGTCACCTGTACACAGCATCTCGCTGAAGGATCCAGCACTCTCCTCCAGGGGTGAGGTACAGCTCTCGTAGATGTCTCTGCAGTGACACTTCGCTTCTCTCCAATTACATAAGCTCTGAGGGAAAAATCTGTTTTAATCCGATGAGGATTCCCCCTGAAGCTTCTTGTAAGCTTTTGGAATATCTGGCATGCCATCTCATCGTTTGAAGACTGCTAGATTCTCCTGCGGAAGTGGGACCTCTCCGTACAAGGGCAGTCTACAGGGGACAGATTCAACCCAAAGAACGACATTTGGTACACTTAAAAAAGAAAAAAGGTTGCTGAAATCCTACACCATTTTAAAGGCACCTTGCCATTGCTGGAGCCTGCAAGTCCCCCCCTCCCCCCCCTTAGTTTCAACCCTTTCGCTTCTATTAATAATGTAATTTACACATGGTTTATGCACCAAATAATAGCCAAACATGATTCATGAACAAACTCTTTCAACCAAATGAGAATCGCGAATGAATTTAGGAAATATTACTCTTCACTATACAGTTTACAAAGCAAACTCGACACTCTGGCTTCCTTGAACAGTGACGTTGAATCTTTCCTGGCGGGACTAAAGCTTCCCTCCTTATCTAAGGAGCATTTAGAGGCCCTAAGCGCCCCGCTAACAAAAATAGAGCTAACTAAAACTGTCACAGCCATCACATAAAGCACTGAAACCAGGTGTCTTCTCCAACATTTACTACAAAACTTTTGTTGATCAATTGGCTCCCACCTTATCAGAAACTTTACAACATGCCATAGACACAGGCTCCTTCCCCAAAGAAATGCTCATGGCAGCAATTGTCACACTCCCAAAAGCAGGCAAAACTCCAGACACCCCTCAAAACTTTAGACCTATTTCCCTGTTAAATATATTTTTTTAACTTTGTTTTATTAACAATTTCAAACATGGAACAACTGACATTTGCCATATTAAAATAGCTCAGTATATAGATAGTAATATTTGAATATAACAATGAACCGTCATATAAAGTACATAATAACTTTTAGCACTCGAGAGAACAATGTTATTATCCATACTTCTTATCATTTGCATATATATCTAATTTTATATTGAGCATAAGAACAGCTTTAAAGGGAACCTGTCATCAGAAATTTCGCCCAAAAGCTAAAAGATTCCCCCTCTGCAGCTCCTGGGCTGCATTCTAGGAAGGTCCCTGTTATTATTGTGCCCCATGTGAGACCAAAATAAAGCCTTTATAAAGTTCTACCTTTTTGTATGCAGCTTCTGTAAATCCGTCACGGGGGCGGGCTCTCTGCCGTCCGTTATTCTGCCTCCTGGTCCTGTATGCCGCCCCCATCGCTCCTTTCCATATCTGATGCACCGCCCACTGCTCCAGCCATCCCCGCGCATGCCCAGTGCCAGTCTCACAGGACTGAGCAGTGTGACCGCTGGTGACGTGTGCGCAGGCAAGTGATTATGGACGGGACTGTGACTGTTATCAGCAAGTACCCGCCCATAATCTCTTGAGCGCGCAAACCTCTCCAGCATTCACACTGAGCTCAGTGTAGATGCTAGACTGTATGGGCTGCTTCCAGGGATGACGTCCCTTTGTCATGTGATAGGGGCGTGTTCGAAATACTATCACATGACAAAGGGACGTCATCCCTGGAAGCAGCCCATACAGTCTAGCATCTACACTGAGCTCAGTGTGAATGCTGGAGAGGTTTGCGCGCTCAAGAGATTATGGCCGGGTACTTGCTGATAACAGTCACAGTCCCGTCCATAATCACTTGCCTGCGCACACGTCACCAGCGGTCACACTGCTCAGTCCTGTGAGACTGGCACTGGGCATGCGCGGGGATGGCTGGAGCAGTGGGCGGTGCATCAGATATGGAAAGGAGCGATGGGGGCGGCATACAGGACCAGGAGGCAGAATAACGGACGGCAGAGAGCCCGCCCCCGTGACACATTTACAGAAGCTGCATACAAAAAGGTAGAACTTTATAAAGGCTTTATTTTGGTCTCACATGGGGCACAATAATAACAAGGACCTTTCTAGAATGCAGCCCAGGAGCTGCAGAGGGGGAATCTTTTAGCTTTTGGGCGAAATTTCTGATGACAGGTTCCCTTTAACTATCAGCATGACCATATTTTGAAAACAAGATAGAAAGAGGAAGAGAAAAAGGAAGAAAGAAAGAACAACAACAGCCACATTGCATTATTATATCTCAATATACCATTGGACAGTGTTTTATATCCCAACATCGAACGGGAACCACCATTATCCGCATAATCTCCCTCAAACCTCCGCAAGTGTGTCTGGAGAAGAATTCCACAAACCCCAGATTTTGTTAAATTTTCCCGGGCACCCCCTATTATAATATACCACCCGCTCATAGACTATGGTTGCATTGACTAGTTTAACCGAGGACCACACAGTTGGATTCGAATCTCCCTCAGAGCTATTAATTTCCTAGCCAGAAACAATGCCTCTCTGAGGAATATTGTCATGTAATGATACCAGGACTCTTCCTCCACCACCCAAAACAGGCATATCAAAGGGTCACACAAAACAGGAATTGACACAAACGATGTCAGCAGAGATGTCAATCCCCGCCAGTACGAAGATATGATTTGGAGCTGTCCCAATATATGTATGAAATTTGCCCCTGAGAGATGACACCTCGGGCACTCCGATGTATGAGAACGGCCCATACTAAATAATCGAGTCGGAGTAATGTATGCCTGGTGGACAATGTAGCATTGAATCAATTGAATCAACTTATTAACCGATGGGGATACCGCAGTCAGAGATTCCAATATCTCTTCCCATTCCTCTCCCTGTAGAGAGGGAATTAGAGATTTCCATCTATCCTGTGCTGGCAAGGGGTCCGACTCCACCCCCACCGACAACAGGTAAGTATATATAGCTGAGATGAAGCCTCGAGGTCCTTGTGATTTTAGAATACCTATCATAGGAAGTGATGATATCAATTTCCTCCCTCCAATTTTCTGTATGTGGGATTGAATCGCTGTGTGAATCTGCAGGTATCTAAAAAACTGTGATCTTGAAACATTATATTCAATCTGGACTTGTTCAAAGGACTTGAAGGTTGTGGTTCCCGGGACAAAAAGATCACCTAATGCATTGACGCTGTGAGTGGCCCAGAATTGCGCCGAGGGGTGATCTCCCAGAGTATGGAAGTGGCTATTCCCCCATAATGGGAGTTCCGCCACCACCCCTTCGAAGTGTACCACCCTCTTGGCTTGTCGCCAGGCTAATCTTGCCAACCTGAAGAGGGGTAATTGCTGTGGTGTTCTCAGTCCATCTGATTCCAGAAAACCCACTAAACAATCAGTCCCACCCGCGTGTGGCAAGTGACTCTCAGAGTTTGGCAGCTGACATCCAGGCATCCAAGTCTCTAGTGCCCTAAGCTGTCCCGCGAGGTAGTGGAGGAAGAACTCCGGTAAAGCCATCCCTCCCAGTTTTTTGGATCTTTGTAAAATGGATAACCGAAGTTTGGGTCTGGATTTCCCCCATATGAAAGCGGTAGTAAGCGAGTTCAACATTGAGAAGAAGGATTTGGGTTTGGGTACTGACACTGCACTATGTTGTAGTGTATAGCTAAACTTTGGAAGTAATATCATTTTGATTAAATTTATTCTGCCAACCACTGACAGGGGTAGCTTACTCTACAAGTTATATTTAAGTTTAACGTGCTCCAGAAGTGGTGTTAAACTCGTCGGCAGGTCTAGTGTATAGTCTTTCTGTATGTGTATTCCCAAGTATTTAAAGCTAGTTACCACTTGCAAAGGTGACCTACCCTCCATTGAAATTCCAGATCCATGCATTAATGGCATCAAAGCCGACTTATCCCAGTTGATGCGTAGTCCCGAAAACTCCCTAAATTTATCTATAGTGTCTATAACCACCGGTAGAGTCTCTTGCACTCGATCTAAGAAGACAACCATGTCATCCGCATACAATCCTATTTGATCTGTTCGGTCGGCTATAGTGATTCCAGTGATCTGTGGATGAGAGCGGATTCTAATTGCCAAAGCTTCAATAACTAGTGCAAACAATGCTGGAGACAGAGGGCATCCCTGTCTTGTGCCCCGATTCAATGAGAAGGGTGTAGACATAGCACCATTGACTAGTATCCTGGCTGTCGGGGACCTATACAACATATGAATCCAGTTACTGAATTTAGGCCCAAAAGCGAATCTCTGGAGGCAGGCAAATAAAAAATGGCCATTCTACCGAGTCAAATGCCTCGGCCGCGTCCAGCGAGGCCAAGGCCCACTCGTTCTCCTGGACCAGTGTGCTATATTGCACTATGGACTGGACCCGTCTTATATTTATAGAGGTGTTTTTCCCAGGCATAAATCCGGTTTGATCTGGGTGAACTATACTCAATATGACTGAATTAAGCCTGGACGCCAGTATTTTGGTAAAAATCTTGTAATCCACGTTAACTAGGGATATAGGACGGTATGAACCGCAGACTAGTGGGTCTTTACCCGCCTTCCTCAGCACGACTATATGTGCTTCGTATAAGGAGGCAGGTAGAGAGTCGCCGGCTGAAAAATGTGAGAAAACCTCTAAAAGAATCGGGGCCAATACGTCACAATATTTACTATAGAATTCTATGGGAAGGCCATCTGGACCCGGAGATTTCCCCCTAGCCATATCTGAGATGGCAGTAATCACTTCATCCAGTGGGATGTCCGCCTCCAGAGACTCCCGTTGTGATCTACTCAACGTGGGAAACTCCAAATCCGACAAATATGTCACGCAACTTTGAACTCCATGAGGATTTCTAGAAGTGTATAGGGTTTTTATAGTATTCACAAAAGCACTCTAAAATATCCTCAGGGGATGTAGCTATTGAGCCATCCATCCTCCATATACCCAGTATTGTATTTGAAGTGTTGTGTTGCCTAACCATATATGTCAATAATTTACTGGATTGATTTCCAAGCTCAAAATATGATTGTCGGGTAAAGAAGAATTTGCGTTTGGACTTGGTCTCAGAGTGCTGCATATATAATCTATATGATTGCATCCAGGCCGCCCTATTTCCATCGGTTGGGGCCGATATATATATATTGCCTCTAAGTCCCTAAGTCTCCCCTCTAATATATCATCCTCAGTTTTAGTCACTCTTTTAAGATATGTTATGGTTGAAGACAAACACCCTCGAAGGTAGGCTTTAAGAGTGTCCCACACCAAATTAATATTCCAGGGTTTAGGGTGGGATTCCAGGAAATCCTCTATTTGGGTAAGAGTTCTATCACTTTGATCTATTAGTTTCAGCCAAAAGGGGATTAACCTCCAAAAGGGTTTACCAACACCTTGGTTAGTCTTCATAGTAAGAATCACTGGGCTGTGATCTGATATGCCCCTGACCCCGTGTACCACGTCATCCACCCAGGTTGTGATATTGCTTGACCCAAAAATATATTCCAGTCAGGACTGCATGCGTCTAGTAGAAGAATGACATGTATATTCTCGGGTATTAGGATGCCGGGTGTCGCCAAAGGTCAATCCACCCACCTCCCTCCGCGCATTGCTGCAAATCAGTCAAGTGTGTGGCCGAATGTTGTCCCCCTCCATCCATCCGAAACCTGTCCTGCTCCTCATTCATCACAAGATTAAAATCTCCCATACATAACACATACGCATCTGGATAATTGAGGGCAAAGCTCAGTGCTTGTTTAAGAATGGAGATGCGAGCTGGCGGGGGGTTGCAAATACATAACAGCACATAATCTCTAGAGTTTATAGATGCATATATAAACACAAATCGCCCCTCCAGGTCATGCCTTACCACCTTCACTTCCCAACGGATATGTCTGTGGACCAATAGAGAGACACCCTTGGAATAGCTGGTATGGAACGCATGCGCCAACCATTGTACCCACGGTTTGTTTACTAGTCTGGCTGTGTATCGTGTGAGGTGAGACTCTACCAGTACCACCAGTTGGGCCTTGACTTGCTTAATTTGGGAGAATACCTTAATACGTTTTTTTTTCTCCGATTTAAGGCCTCTGACATTCCAGGTCATAAATATCAGCTCTGACCCCATATAACATAGATCTTTTTATAGAACCAGGATCCCAGGTATAAGACGCTTTCTGCCCTGCAATTAAGTGTGGTTAACCCTCCAACAGTAATAAGCCTGTCCCTGCAAAGAAATAAAGTTAATGCATATGCAGCTGTAAACATAAAGAACCAATATCGAACTTCAGGACCTTTCCGATAAGTCCTGTAAAACATTTCAAACATCAATGGGGATACCACCACTGAATACAATGTCCTGGTATAGGTGGTATAAGGGTGCACAAGATAGGACTCCCATTTCACAAGAACCAATTCCTGGCCAATTCCTGCATCATTCGAGGCACTCCCTGTTAAATATTGACCTCAAAATATACGCTAAATATCCAGCTTGGCAGGTGTCCTACTTTTGTTGGTGTCGTTGGACGAAGTGAGGTTTATTCAGGGGAGGCACGCAGCAGAAAATACCTGGAGGGTGATGAACCTAGTGAAAACGAGAAAATCCCCAGCTATACTAATTACCCTGGATGCAGAGAAAGCAGTCCATAGGGTGAGATAATCGTTCGTCTACTCCGTTCTTCGACAAATGGGATTTGTGGGACCTATACTCTCGGCTATAAGCTCCCTATGCACCTGTCCATCGGCTTGGGTCATCACTGATGATTTTCAAACTTTTAATGGAATTAGGCACGGATACCCCTCTCTGCCCTAATTTTTGTACTATCGATACAACCTCTCGCACAAGCCATCAGACTAAATGCACACATTTGCATCATACTAATTCAAAACTGCACATATACATCTGAAGGATCTATGCTGATGGGAGGGTCTATGATGTCATCGGTGGCCATCTTAGTTATCTCTCAAAACCTGGCTCATGTAAGGCAAATCGACACACTTCTTACAATCCCCTATGAAGAGGTTAATTAAGTATTTGATCGAATGGCTCTCCTCAACACTACCTATCAATATACCCAAAAAATAACCTTCTTGCATTGTGAGAAAAATACAAAGTAGACTGGCAATTCGAGCAGATATATATGGGAATACAGAAAACCTCTTCCGCTGCCTCCCTGTATAAAGCCAAATATACTCTTCTAACTCAATAGAGAAGGAGCTTCGCCAGTTTTCAAAATATGAAATCCTGTGGCTGGGGAGAATATTGGCTATTTTCCCTGGCCAAATTCCTGTATCTTTTTCGCACTATCCCACTCCCACAATTTTTTTTTTAACAAAGCTCATCAGGTTCTATACCCAATTGTTTGGAAAGAGAAGAAACCCAGTTTTTCCAGCACACTTTTGAGAAGACCCAAAAGAATGGGACGATTGGGTCTGGCAGATTTACAAGTTTATCATATTTCCTCTCAGTTGGACCAAATCAAACCATGGTGGCAGGGGGAACACCATTGAAGCTGGATGCAAATAGGTTTGACTCTATCTCCCATCAGAAACCTTATAGCCGTCCTATGTGCAGCCTTATTAAACCCCCAAATCGCCCAATCTACCCTTCTCTTCACGAGGTCTACAACCCAGAGCTGGGCAGCTTTCCCAACAGGAACGCATCCTCCTCCACCCATTTATCAGCAATAGTTTCCCTTGAAACACTAGAACTTCTAATCCCTAATTTAGTCTTCCGATCCTGGGAAGTATTAGGTATCAGGTCAATAAAATCGCTATTTGAGGGGTCAATACATCATCATTTCGTCTACACCATAAATTCCTAGTTCCAAATTGCGACTTTTTAAAATATCTCTGCATCTCACATTACTTGAAGTCATCAGGCCTTCTCAAGGTGAGGGTAGACGTGAATTTAGCTTAAATATTATCCAGTGAAGCCAGGCCTTATGAGTGGTGGAGATAGCTTTATCAAAAAGGACCCCTTTGTAACATGGGATAGAAACCTAAATAAGACAATACCTAAGGCCTCCTTCACACATCCGTGTCTCTGGTACGTGTGACGTCCGTTTTCACCCGTACCGGAGAGACGGATAGACGCAGACCCATTAAAATCAATGGGTCTACGCACACGTCGGTGTTGTGACATGGACTGTGTGTTTCTGTGGAGCATACGCATGTCTGTTTACTGCCGGCAGCACGGGTGTCACACAGACCGAACACTGATGTGATCTGTGTAACATCAGTGTGACACGTGCTGGAAACAACACAGGTGACATAGAAGTAAAGAAATTTTATGCTTACCTCTCTCCCGCACTCCTGTGTCTGCCTCTGCTGTTGTTTCTGGGCCCACTTATTATGCTCATGAATATTCACTGCATTGACCGTTAACCCGGAATTATCAACAGCGCCAGACACAGCAAAGTATACCAGCTTATGCTGTCCGTGTGCTATCCGGATGTCACATGGATAGCACACGTAAAACACACACACGAATACACATATGCACCTTCACCACGGACCGTGCAAAATGTTTTGCACATACGTGTAAATGAGGCCTAACGTGAAGTGGTCCCGATCATTCGCTTTTGCCATAAAAAAACTAAGATGTGTCTCACGCTACTAGGCGTACATGAAAACGGCACTACGCTAGTACTTAACCCCGTTAAAACTAAAACATCTGGTTCCGGAAACATCAGACAGGTGATGGAGGGGCTGTGGGAAAAAATTACGTTGTGGCACATCCTCTGGGAATGCCCAATGATTCTAGACACATGGAATGCTTGTTGTACATAACAGAATAAAACCCTCTCCCTCGTTTGCATGATTGCTTCTCAATATTCTTGACGTACCGCCTAGGGGGAATGGTGGTTACCTGTCATATGTTGCTCTCCACAAAACTAGCTATTACGAAACTGGAAGAAGCTGAATCCTCCCAGTGACGAAGAGATCATCTAAGCTATAAATAAGACAATCGTGTATTAAAAGATGAATCACTTTAACAATAACAATGTGCAAAAATACCTACATGATTGGAAGGTGTGGCTAAATCATTCCAAATATATGTTACACATAAATAGATGTTTAGCAACCAAAACACTTCAGCACTTGTTGAGTATGTTTGCTTTGGTTCATTTTTCCTTTTCTTTGTGTTTTCAAAAGTTAAACGTTCATGTTTCTGCGATAACTGGAGACGATGTTAGTATACTTGTGTTAGGGTGAACACACTTAACCAGGGTTCACTCGTGTTGCCTACTGCCTGACCTCATTGGTGTTGGATCAAGTGCATGCTTGAAAAATGAGATCAGACTCACAGTCGGATGTTCAACTTTCCTCGATCGAGGTTAGCCCAGAACAGAGACCTTTATTAGTGACAAGCTCTTTTATAAACTAGGGTATGGGGTGTGGTTAGCTCCATATGTGTCCATTGTTCAGTGGGTTGAACAATGTGTTAGTCCATGAGCTGATTGGTGGGCGTCATCGTAGGCGGGTCTATGACATCATCGGGGCGTATATGTGGTGATGTTAATGGGTGGGTCTATGCCGTCATTGGGCAGGTTCATGGTGACACTGATGGGCTGGTCTATGACATTATTGGGCGGATCTACGGTGATGCTGATGGGCAGGCCTATGATGTCATTGGGGGCCATTTTGGATATCTCTTGATGACTAAGGCTAGGTTCACACTTCGGTTGTTTTGCTTCCGTCGCAATCCGTCACCTTGAGGAATTACGGTATCCTGCAAATTATTTTGCAGGACTCGATTTTTTCCCCCATAGACTTCTATTAGCGACAGATTATGACTGATGGCTTTGCGTTGCATCTGCCGCGTGATGGATCAGTCGTTTACTGACTGACCGTCAGGCGGGAGCAACGCTGAATGTAACGTTTTTTGGAGCAGCAAAACAACGGACTCCGCAGGTGTCCGTCGCCATCAGTCAAGAGCTATAATGGATGTCTATGGTGCTGGATTCCGCCGTAATCCGTCACACGACGGAATCCAGTGCTGGAGTCCATCATGCTCTACTGACCATGTCCAGCATGTTTGGCACACCCATTGGGCTGTCCAAACACGGATTACGATGGATGTGCCAAAAAACGGACGCACAACGGATGTAACGGACGCGACGGATCAGTTTTTTCACAAGATTCCTGTGAACGGAATCCTGCGAAATAACACATCCGTTGTGTCAGTTGGCACCTAAAAAACGACGGACCTGACGTAAGCAAAACAACAGAAGTGTGAACCTAGCCTTACTTATGTAAGGTAAATTGACACACTTCCCACAATCCCCTATGTCCAGAGGTTAAGTATTTGATCTAATGGCTCTCCTCAACACTTGTACCGATTATGTGATAAAACCAAATCAAAAACTATTGACTAATAGATCTCTGATCAGCGTGAGGTCATTACTAATGGTCATACTACCAAGGACTGTTTTTTGTTCGCCGTGTTACCACAAATTTGTAAAGATAAACAAATATTTTTTCTTTTCTTTTTAATCCGCAGCTTGTCGATGTTTTCAGCATTTTTGCAGTGATTTCCACCCATTAGCATGAATGGGAAGACGCGCAATTAACAACGCACGTATTCTACAGCGGTTTTCCTGCCAACGCTCTTCTTTTTTTTGTTGCGGAAAAAAAACGCTATACCCTAATCATACTGACCCGGAGATTTAGGTTTCCAGGTTGTTTTTTTGCCCCCTTTTTATCAGTGAATAACAAAAAATGAGCCCCAAGCACAATGGCAGAATTGCTTTTTGTTTTAATTTTAACCACACTTGGAATTTTGTTCCCGTTTCTTTGGCGCATAAAACGCGTCATTAAACACTACAACTTATATCGGGGGAAAAAAAACCCTGAAAATGCTGAAATGATAAATGGTTTTGGCAGGAAAGGGTTAAGTCATGTGACACCAGCTAGGGTCACCCCAGAAATTGCCTGCCAGTGCCAACCCCACATATACAGTCATGTTCAGGTAGCCCAAGCTTTTTCTTGTGTGCAGCCTGCTTTATGGCTGGTTGTAAAATTGATATCGCACTATACACGGCTAATACCTTCACACCTGGCAGGAGTAAGAAAACAATGCCTAATTTCTGTGACTGAGCAGTGAGCTGCCGGTTATCACGCGGGAATGCCGGGAGTTGTAGTTCCGTTTCAAGTTCTTGCTTTTCTTCCCTCCCACTACCGGACTACAGCTCCCAGGTGGCACCGCGCGCCCCGGCTCAGTGTGGAGGAAGTTTGCCTGCAGGCAGAGTTCAGCAGTTATGCCGCTGCTCGTTGACAGCCGGAGGATAGATGTCAGCCTGCCCGCCGCCAGGATCCTGCAGAGCAGCCCCCAGCTGGAGGTGAGAGGCCGCCGCCCTCCATTGTGTCCCCCTCTATACAGCGCAGGGTCACAGGGTCCTAACAGGAGGGGCGGCTCAGCTCCCCATTCATCTCAATGCACTGCACAAAACCGGAAAGACAAGACGGATGTGAACACGGCGTTACCAGGGTAACTGCATCTCATGATGACACTGCTGCAAAACTTCAAGGAATAGCAACTTTGCAAATGCAGGCAGCAGTGTATATATAGCGCCAACATATTCCACAGCGCTGTACAGACCCTGTCCTCTCTGTGGTCCTTGGCTAGAATTGAACTGACGGTTTCACCCCTAGTCCACACTGTGTGCTCCTGATGATTGACAGATGGGACTACTGACCTGGTTTCCCTCTTGTCCACACTGTGCTCCTGATGATTGACAGTTTGGAGTGGACTACTGACATGGTTTCCTCCCTAGTCCACACTGTCTGCTACTGATGATGGATTGTTTGGTTTCGCCCCTCATCTGCACTGTGTGGTCCTGATGATTGACAGTTGGGACTACTGACATTGCTTTGCCCCTAGTCCACACTGTGTGCACCCGGATGATTGACAGTTGGGACTACTGACATTGCTTTGCCCCCTAGTCCACACTGTGTGCACCCGGATGATTGACAGTTGGGACTACTGACATTGCTTTGCCCCCTAGTCCACACTGTGTGCACCCGGATGATTGACAGTTGGGATTACTGACATTGCTTTGCCCCTAGTCCACACTGTGTGCACCCGGATGATTGACAGTTGGGACTACTGACATTGCTTTGCCCCCTAGTCCACACTGTGTGCACCCAGATGATTGACAGTTGGGACTACTGACCTTGTTTCACCCCTAGTCCACACTGCTCCTGATGATTGACAGTTGGGACTATTGCCATGGATTCTCCCTTGCCTGCACTGTGTGGTCCTGATGATTGACAGTTGGGACTATTGCCATGGATTCTCCCTTGCCTGCACTGTGTGGTCCTGATGATTGATAGTTGGGACTACTGACATTGTTGCCCCCCCCCTATCCGTACTGTGTGCAGCTGATTGACAGTTTTACTACAGACCTGGTTTTGCCCCTAGTACACACTGTGCTCCTGATGATTGACAGTTGGGACTACTGACATGGTTTTGCCTCCCATGTGCACTGTCTGCTCCTGATAATTGATGGCTTGCACTAGTGGCACACTTTTCACACTGCTCTACTGTATACGCTCCTGATGAGTTTGCATAAGGCGGCTTTGCCTCTTCAGTATCAGAGAGCGGGAGCACCGAAGCTGAGCACATCCAGAGCAGTGATTATAATCGCAATAGGAAAGAGCTTGTGGCCGCTGTGCTTCTTGCCTAGGAGACCAGCCTCTTCTTATAGACTTCAGAGGTGGCCAGTTTCCTAGGCAACAATCAGTAAACTATGGAAACCCCACATTATTGAGACCAAAGAGCATTTTTAATTTTACGTAAATTCACAGTCACTTGTTTTTCCAAGACCTTTTAAGCATTTATGATGATTAGAAAACCCCTTTAGTTGATTTAAAGGGATATTCCCATCTCCATGATCCTATCCCATCATATAGTGTGTATAATAATATAAGCAAATACCTCCAGTTAGAAATGTAGTATAATTCTGCTGATATAGTTATATCTCTTACCTCATGTGCAGGGCATTGCAGTAGCTTGGGTATCCATAGTTAGGACCACTCTTATAGTGAGGCAGTTAGTTGCTATTGGTCATAACCAAAGCTACTTCAATGCCCTTCACATGAGGTAAGAGGCATGACATCATCAGGAGACTATACTAAATGTCTAATTGGGGGTATTTACTATTATTATTATTATTATTATTATTATTATTTGTATTATTAATAATTATTATTATTCCTGCTACATATTGGGGTGGGATTTTGGAGTCGGGAATACCCCTTTTAACTCTTCTACTCCCTTGCGGGCAGGATACAGGTGTTGTGTAATGCCAGGTTATAATCTCTCTGGGCTGAAGGGTGTTAAGATATTAATATAATCTCCTATAGATGTAATCTGTTTTGCAGGAAGGTTAGGTTATTGGGTCATTTAGGATTATTAAAGCCCTGCTGGAAATGCTGTATTTGTTATGTGCATCAAAACATGCAATACTGTTCATTGTTTTGTTTTTTTTCTGTTGCATTTTTTTAGCTGCAAAACTGGAAATCTGCACTTAAAAGCACAATTTCAGGTTGATGGGGTTTTATTTGTTTTTAAGAAGTCTGTAAGGAAAAAATTAACCAACATACATACAGCCGGCGAAAGTGCTCACAAAATCACAACCACTTTGATGCCACTATTAAAGGGAATCTGTCACCACGTTTTTGCTCCCCTATCTGAGAGCAGCATAATACAGAGACCCTGATTCCAGCGATGTGTCACTCAGGCTACATTCACATGACCGTTCCGTATTTGCAGTCCGCAAGACACGGTCCGTTTTTTCACGGATGCATCCGTGTGATATCTGTTCCGTTCCGTATACGGGCCATGTGTCATCCGTTTTTTTTTGCGGACCGCAAAACACGGAAGCAGCTAGATAGATAAATAGATGGATAGCTAGATATAGATAGATTAGATAGAGAAATAGAGGGATGGATGGATGAATGAATGAATGAAGGGATAGATAGAGGGATAGATAGATAATAGATGAGAAAGACATATAATGTCCCACTCCTCAGCATTTTGTAATCTTGCACCCTTTAAAGCCTTTCATGTGGCACTAAAGGGTGCTTAGCCTTGTATTTAGCCAAAAAAAAAATAAACAATTAAAAAAATAAAAAAAAAAAAACGACGTGCGGTCCCCCTTATTTTTTGTAGCCAGCTAGGGTAAAGCAGATGGCTGCAGCCTGCAAACCACAGCTGGCAGCTTCACCTTGTCTGGTAATCCATAACAGAGCGCACCCCACGCTGTTATTTTAAATTAAATAATTTAAAACAAAAAATGTGGATTCCCCCCCCCCCACCCCCCAATTGGATTCCCAGCAAAGGTAATGCGGACAGCTGTGGTCTGGTATTCTCAGACTAGGGAAGCCCGCGGTTCTTGGACCCTCCCCAGCCTAAGAATAGCAGGCCGCAGCTGCCCCAGAAGTGGCGCATCCATTAGATGTGTCAATCCTGGCGCTTCGCCCCAACTCATCCCATTGCCCTGGTGCGGTGGCAAACTGGGTAATATATGGGGTTGATACCAGATGTGTAATGTCCCCTGGCATCAGGCCCTGGGGTTACTGATGTCACGACGTCTATCGGATACCCGACATCACAAACCCAGTCAGTAATAAAAAAAAAATAGACGACAAACACATTTTTATTTGAAAAAAAAAAAATCCTTAACACATTCTCTCTTTTACTAATTTAGTGAAAAGAAAAAACAAATCCGAGTCTGGCGTAATCCAATAAGGGGGTCCCACGACGATCTATACTCAATGTCCCAGTCAATGAAGAACAGAATGTTCCCCATTGGCTGGGAGAGCAATGCAGTGACCTGAGATAACATCATGAGGTCAGCCCAGGTCACTGCAGGGGATGACCAGCGCTGACTTCAGGAGGTTAGCGAGGTACATTACCTGCGGTGATGAAAGCCGCTGCACTCCTGACATCAGCGCTTGTCACTGACTTCTATGCCCGCCGCGTTCACAAGTATCGCGAGCGGCCTGTGACGTCACCACTAGTCACAGTCTCAGGCCGGCCGCAAGAGGTGATGTGAGAATGCGGCTGTTAGTGACGAACGCTGACGTCAGGAGTGCAGTTCATCACCGCAGGTAATGAACTTTACAACCTCCTGACGGCAACACTCCTCATCCCCGCAGCTGCTCGCACTGCAGTGCGGGCAGCCGCGGGGCGGGAGCGGGACACAGACTGCACGGGCACCCGACGGAGGTCACACAGAAGTGCTTCCGTGCGGCTTCCAGGGATTTTGCGGGCCCATTGACTTGTATTGAGTTACGGTCCGTTATTACGGAACAGAATAGGACCTGTTCCATTATATTGGTACGGACATACGGCATCCGATGTGTTTTTTTTGTAGGATCGGATGCACGTGGAAGTTCTCCCGTGTACCATTCGATCCTACTCAAAAGACATTGAAAAGATGGTCCTATCCGTGGGTCCGCAAAAAAACAGGAACTTACCAGGACAAACGGAACGGTCATGTGAATACTGGGCTGTTTGCTGTAATTTTGATAACATCAATGTTTTCTCAGCTGCAGATCTAAGTTCTCTTCATTGCAGAGCTCTATATAACCCCCCTCTGTATAACTCCGCCACCACCACTGATCAACCGCTTTCTGCCCATATACAGTGTACACATAAAGCTGCCAATCAGTGTTGGGGGCGGAGTTATACAGAGCTGATGAATATGCTGGACTACCTGGCAGCACACCAATGGTAATCCTCTAATGATAATCCACTGCTGATTAAATAGTAATTTTATCAAAACTACACTAAGCAGCTCAGTTAGTGACACATCGTTGGAATCAGGGTCTCTGTCTCTATATTATGCTGCTCTCAGATAAAGGTGCAAAACTCTGGTGACAGATTCTCTTTAAACGCAGCAGATTTTAAGCACTAAAAAGCATTTGTTACATGTGAATATGGCCTTATAGTTAAAGGGAATCTCTCAGCGGGTTTTTGCTATCTCATGGGAGAGCAGCATCATGTAAGCAAGAAGATTCTGAATCCAACAATCTATCACTTAGATTACTGGGTGCAGCAGTTTTGACACAATCAGAGCTTTTATGCTTAGCCATGTAGCAGAGCTGAGAAAGCTATCCCACCCACACCAGGGTGTCTATAGAGATTGTACATTGACAGTAAGGTGGCAATCAGAAGAGGGGGCATGCCAAACTGTCTTGCACATGAGTTTCTAGTCCTGCAGTGATAAGGGTCCTGCTGCTTAAACAAACATAGCAAATAAACAAAAGATTGGACTGTGACAAGACAGGCATCCCTGATCTTTCTGTGTTAACCTTTGCCGCATGCTGGCTTCAGCTTACATAGCAAAAACCTGCTGGCAGATTCCCTTTAATTTTGCAGATGTGATGGAGACATTGCTGTCACTGTCCGTTTCATCTATGTGGCACCTGCAGACATTTTTGCACATTCCGGTAAATTTCTCCATTCACATGTATGGAACAGATCAGAGATATGATGTATTGTGTAAAGTAACTACTATCTGTGGCTGTAAGGCTTGTATGGGTGTGCCCTGCTGTATCATGCCTGTCACACTGCGGGGGATGGGGGGGTGCAGGGCATTGTATCTGGCGCCTCTCCCAGATTCGGGGGATTACGGCACTTAGTATTTCATCAGCAGAGGAAATGTCTGGTGCTCACATTCCCGCTATACTGTGCTCATACCAGCAAGAGGCTTTCACATACCATAGTAGTGAACTGGAAACTGGATACTGTAAAATCTCATTCCCTTTTACAAGGTTTTAAATTAGTTTTCTTTGTCGCTCCATTGGGAGACCCAGACAATTGGGTGTATAGCTACTGCCTCCGGAGGCCACACAAAGTATTACACTTAAAAGTGTAAGGCCCCTCCCCTACTGCCTATACACCCCCCGTGGGATCACGGGCTCCTCAGTTTTCATGCTTTGTGCGAAGGAGGTCAGACATCCACGCATAGCTCCACTGTTTAGTCAGCAGCAGCTGCTGACTATGTCGGATGGAAGAAAAGAGGGCCCATACTAGGGCCCCCAGCATGCTCCCTTCTCACCCCACTCTTGTCGGCGGTGTTTGTTAAGGTTGAGGTACCCATTGCGGGTACGGAGGCTGGAGCCCACATGCTGCTTTCCTTCCCCATCCCCCTTAGGGCTCTGGGTGAAGTGGGATCTTACCGGTCTCCAGGCACTGAGACCGTGCTCCATCCACAGCCCCTGGGGAATCTGCTGGATATGGAGCTGAGTATCGTCAGGGACAGGGCCCTGCTACTTCAAGGTACTCTGTGTCCCCGTACAGACCGCGCACAGACACACTGCAGCATTGCTGGGTGTGTTAGTGCGCCGGGGACAACAGCGCTGCGCGCTTGTGCCATTACTAACTACAGCTTTGCTGAGTGAGTCAATGTGTTGGGAACTGCCGCGCCGGCCGCTGCTGTCAGTTTTACACTGCGGCGCGGCTGGGACTTGTGTTGCGCCGGGGACTTCCGCGCTGGCCGTGCATATAGGACGGCCGCGCTTATTATTCGAGTCCCCGGCTTTTGCGGCCTAGTTTCGTTTCGTTCCCGCCCCCAGGCCTGCCAGTCAGGGGAAGGGCGGGACGCTGTACAGAACGTCAGCGCCGAGGGCTGGAGTCTACTTTACATACTCCAGCCCTCACACTGGGCACAGTGGGACGCCAGTTTCCCGCACTTTGTCTGAGGCACGCCCACGGCCCGCCCCTCTCCACAGGACGCCGGCAGCCATTCCTGTGTGCAGTCTGAGCTGGAGAAGGGAGACAAGTTCTGGGAGACCCAGACACGGGATTCTGGCGACCACACACCCGCTTTTGAGCGGGCGGTAAGCAGCACCTGTGGTGCTGACCCCACTAGTGCCGAAGTGTACATTTGTATTTTTATGCTTGCATGCTATACATTGCACTGTACGGTCGCTGTTGATTCTTGGCTATATACCCTCCTAGATTGCTCAGAGGAGACAACAGCATGTCGTCCGCAAAAAGCAAGGGTGCCAAGGCACAGGCTTTCTATGCTGCTTGTACCGCATGTGAGGCTATTCTACCGGCAGGTTCCACTGACCCCCATTGTGTGCAGTGCTCGGCCCCTGTGGCACTTGCTCGGCCGGGGCCTCTGCTTGAGGTGACCCAGGGAGAACCACCTGTGAATACTGTCCAGGTGACGGGGACGGAGTTTGCAGTTGTTGCTGATAGATTGTCTGTGACTATGACTAAAATTCTAGAAACTTTGCAGTCTAGACCGGTAACTCAGACCATGGGCACTGTTGAATCATTGCTCCCTGGTCCCCCTCAGTTGGAACAACTCCGGGCTCCGGGGGTGTCCCATGCATCCCAGGGGGAAGGCTCTGACACGGACGACAGTCCCAGACAGCCTAAGCGAGCTCGCTGGGAGCGGCCCTCGACTTCATCACACTGGTCAGGGTCACAGCAGGAGGACTCTCTGTATGATGAGGCGGAGGTAGCTGATCAGGATTCTGATCCTGAGACCGCTCTCAATCTGGATACACCTGATGGTGACGCCATAGTGAATGATCTTATAGCATCCATCAATAGAATGTTGGATATTTCTCCCCCAGCTCCTCCAGTGGAGGAGTCAGCTTCACAGCAGGAGAAATTCCATTTCAGGTATCCCAAGCGTAAATTGAGTACTTTTCTGGACCACTCTGACTTTAGAGAGGCAGTCCAGAAACACCACGCTTATCCAGATAAGCGTTTCTCCAAACGACTTAAGGATACACGTTATCCCTTTCCCCCTGACGTGGTCAAGGGCTGGACCCAGTGTCCCAAGGTGGATCCTCCAATCTCCAGGCTTGCGGCTAGATCCATAGTTGCAGTGGAAGATGGGGCTGCACTTAAAGATGCCACTGACAGACAGATGGAGCTCTGGTTGAAATCCATCTATGAAGCTATCGGCGCGTCGTTTGCTCCAGCATTCGCAGCCGTATGGGCACTCCAAGCTATTTCAGCTGGTCTTACACAGATTGACACGGTCACACGTACATCTGTTCCGCAGGTGGCGTCCTTAACCTCTCAAATGTCTGCATTTGCGTCTTACGCGATTAATGCTGTCCTGGACTCTACGAGCCGTACGGCAGTGGCGTCCGCCAACTCCGTGGTTTTACACAGAGCCTTGTGGTTAAGGGAATGGAAGGCAGATTCTGCTTCCAAAAAGTGCTTAACCAGTTTGCCATTTTCTGGTGACCGACTGTTTGGTGAGCGATTGGATGAAATCATTAAACAGTCCAAGGGTAAGGATTCATCCTTACCCCAGCCCAAACCAAACAAACCCCAACAGAGGAGGGGACAGTCGGGGTTTCGGTCCTTTCGAGGCTCGGGCAGGTCCCAATTCTCCTCGTCCAAAAGGACTCAAAAGGATCAGAGGAGCTCAGATTCTTGGCGGGCTCAGTCACGCCCAAAAAAGACAGCCGGAAGAACCGCTACCAAGGCGGCTTCCTCATGACTTTCGGCCTCCTCTCTCCGCATCCTCGGTCGGTGGCAGGATCTCCCGCTTTGGCGACATTTGGCTGCCACAGGTCACAGACCGTTGGGTGAGAGACATTCTGTCTCACGGGTACAGGATAGAGTTCAGTTCTCGTCCTCCAACTCGATTCTTCAGAACTTCTCCACCTCCCGACCGAGCCGATGCTCTTCTGCAAGCGGTGTGCACTCTAAAGGCAGAAGGAGTGGTGATCCCTGTTCCTCTTCAGGAGCAAGGTCACGGTTTTTACTCCAATTTGTTTGTGGTGCCAAAAAAGGACGGGTCTTTCCGTCCCGTTCTGGACCTAAAACTGCTCAACAAGCACGTGAAAACCAGGCGGTTCCGGATGGAATCCCTCCGCTCCGTCATCGCCTCAATGTTTCAAGGAGATTTCCTAGCATCAATAGACATCAAGGATGCTTATCTCCACGTGCCGATTGCTCCAGAGCACCAGCGTTTTCTACGCTTCGTTATAGGAGACGAACACCTTCAGTTCGTAGCTCTGCCTTTCGGGCTGGCGACAGCCCCACGGGTCTTCACCAAGGTCATGGCAGCAGTAGTAGCAGTCCTGCACTCTCAGGGTCACTCTGTGATCCCTTACTTGGACGATCTACTTGTCAAGGCACCCTCTCAAGAGGCATGCCAACACAGCCTGAACGTTGCGCTTGAGACTCTCCAGAGTTTCGGGTGGATCATCAACTTTTCAAAGTCAAATCTGACCCCGACCCAATCGCTAACATATCTTGGCATGGAGTTTCATACTCTCTCAGCGATAGTGAAGCTTCCGCTGGACAAACAGCGTTCACTACAGACAGGGGTGCAATCTCTCCTTCAAGGCCAGTCGCACCCCTTGAGGCGCCTCATGCACTTCCTAGGGAAGATGGTAGCAACAATGGAGGCAGTCCCTTTCGCGCAGTTTCATCTGCGTCCACTACAATGGGACATTCTCCGCCAATGGGACGGGAAGTCGACGTCCCTCGACAGGAACGTCTCCCTTTCTCAGGCGGCCAAGGAATCTCTTCGGTGGTGGCTTCTTCCCACCTCATTGTCAAAAGGAAAGTCCTTCCTACCCCCATCCTGGGCGGTGGTCACGACAGACGCGAGTCTATCAGGGTGGGGAGCAGTTTTTCTCCACCACAGGGCTCAAGGTACGTGGACTCAGCAAGAGTCCACCCTTCAGATCAATGTTCTGGAAATCAGAGCAGTGTATCTTGCCCTACAAGCCTTCCAGCAGTGGCTGGAAGGCAAGCAGATCCGAATTCAGTCGGACAACTCCACAGCGGTGGCATACATCAACCACCAAGGAGGAACACGCAGTCGGCAAGCCTTCCAGGAAGTCCGGCGGATTCTGACGTGGGTGGAAGACACGGCATCCACCATATCCGCAGTTCACATCCCGGGCGTGGAAAACTGGGAAGCAGACTTCCTCAGTCGCCAGGGTATGGACGCAGGGGAATGGTCTCTTCACCCGGACGTGTTTCAGGAGATCTGTCGCCGCTGGGGGATGCCGGACGTCGACCTAATGGCGTCCCGGCACAACAACAAGGTCCCGGCTTTCATGGCACGGTCTCACGATCACAGAGCTCTGGCGGCGGACGCCTTAGTTCAAGATTGGTCGCAGTTCCGGCTACCTTATGTGTTTCAACCTCTGGCACTGTTGCCCAGAGTGCTACGCAAGATCAGGTCCGACTGCCGCCGCGCCATCCTCGTCGCTCCAGACTGGCCGAGGAGGTCGTGGTACCCGGATCTGTGGCATCTCACGGTAGGCCAACCGTGGGCACTACCAGACCGACCAGATTTGCTGTCTCAAGGGCCGTTTTTCCATCTGAATTCTGCGGCCCTGAACCTGACTGTGTGGCCATTGAGTCCTGGATCCTAGCGTCTTCAGGATTATCTCAAGAGGTCATTGCCACCATGAGACAGGCTAGGAAACCAACCTCCGCCAAGATCTACCACAGGACGTGGAAGATATTCTTATCTTGGTGCTCTGCTCAGGGAGTTTCTCCCTGGCCATTTGCATTGCCTACTTTTCTTTCCTTCCTGCAATCCGGTTTGGAAAAAGGTTTGTCGCTCGGCTCCCTTAAAGGACAAGTCTCAGCGCTATCTGTATTTTTTGAGAAGCGCCTAGCACGACTTCCTCAGGTACGCACGTTCCTGCAAGGGGTTTGTCATATCGTCCCTCCTTACAAGCGGCCGTTAGAGCCCTGGGATCTGAACAGGGTTCTAATTGCTCTCCAGAAGCCGCCTTTCGAGCCTATGAGGGATGTTTCCCTTTCTCGCCTTTCACAGAAAGTGGCTTTTCTAGTAGCGGTCACGTCTCTTCGGAGAGTGTCCGAGCTAGCAGCGCTGTCATGCAAATCTCCCTTCCTGGTGTTTCACCAGGACAAGGTGGTTCTGCGCCCGATTCCGGAGTTTCTCCCTAAGGTGGTATCCCCCTTTCATCTCAATCAGGATATCTCCTTACCTTCTTTGTGTCCTCATCCAGTTCATCAATGTGAAAAGGATTTGCATTTGTTGGATCTGGTGAGAGCACTCAGAATCTACATTTCCCGCACGGCGCCCCTGCGCCGCTCGGATGCACTCTTTTTCCTTGTCGCTGGTCAGCGTAAAGGGTCGCAGGCTTCCAAATCCACCCTGGCTCGGTGGATCAAGGAACCAATTCTTGAAGCCTACCGTTCTGCTGGGCTTCCGGTTCCCTCAGGGCTGAAGGCCCATTCTACCAGAGCCGTGGGTGCGTCCTGGGCATTACGGCACCAGGCTACGGCTCAGCAGGTGTGCCAGGCGGCTACCTGGTCGAGTCTGCACACTTTTACCAAGCATTATCAGGTGCATACCTATGCTTCGGCGGACGCCAGCCTAGGTAGACAAGTCCTTCAGGCGGCGATTGTCCCCATGTAGGAAAGGGCCGTTTTACGGCCCTATCACGAGGTATTATTTTACCCACCCAGGGACTGCTTTTGGACGTCCCAATTGTCTGGGTCTCCCAATGGAGCGACAAAGAAGAAGGGAATTTTGTTTACTTACCGTAAATTCCTTTTCTTCTAGCTCCAATTGGGAGACCCAGCACCCGCCCTGTTTCCTTCGGGCTTTTTGTTTTTTCGGGTACACATGTTGTTCATGTTGAATGGTTTCAGTTCTCCGATATTCCTTCGGATTGAATTTGTTTTTAAACCAGTTATTGGCTTTCCTCCTTCTTGCTTTGGCACTAAAACTGAGGAGCCCGTGATCCCACGGGGGGTGTATAGGCAGAAGGGGAGGGGCTTTACACTTTTAAGTGTAATACTTTGTGTGGCCTCCGGAGGCAGTAGCTATACACCCAATTGTCTGGGTCTCCCAATTGGAGCTAGAAGAAAAGGAATTTATGGTAAGTAAACAAAATTCCCTTCTTCTCGCTAGACATTAACCCATTAAGGACCAAGATTTTTTTTTCTTTCACTTTTGTGCTTTTGCTTTTACTGTGCCTCCTTCCAAGAGCCACAACTTTTCTTTTTTTATTATTATTATTATTATTATTATTATTATTATTATTATTATTATTATTATTATAAATATTATTTTGGTTATTCTTATGATAAATATTATTATTAATAAGAATAATATATTTTTTTCTTCAATTAACATAGCTGAATTAGGGTCTTTTTGTTTGTTTTTTTTGTGGGCCAAAATGTAATCTTGAATTATACCGTTCATTTTAGCACATGTTGTACCGAAATATTAAAACATTACATCAAAAATATTAAAATAAGAAAACAGAAAAAAAGGCAAATTGGACATAATTTCAAACAATACCCCAAAAATGGGCCAGACAAAATTGTTGCCACCTTTCCAAAATTGTGGGTAAACAACTTTGTTTCAAGCATGTGATGCTCTATTATATCATATCTTTCAAGTAACAGGTGTGGGCAATATGAAAATTACATCTGAAACCAGATAAAAATGGGAGAAGTTTGCTCAATCCTTGCAATGTATGTGCCACACTATGTGTGTGCCACACTAAGCATGGAGAACAGAAAGCTAAGGAGAGAACTGTCTGAGGACTTGAGAACCCAAACTGTTGAAAAATATCAACAATCTCAAGGTTACAAGTTTATTTCCAGAGATCTTGATTTTCCATTATCCACGGTGCGCAACATAATCAATAGGTTTACAAATGGCACTGTAGCTAATCTCTCTGGACGGCAAAGAAAAATGATGAAAGATTTCAACGCAGAATATTCCGGATGGTGGATAAGCAGCCCCAAACAAGCTCCAAAGAAATTGAAGCTCTTCTGCAGCCTCAAGGTGCATCAGTGTTAGTGTGAACTATCCAACCACATATGAAAGAAATTAAACACTGTGGAGGAGACCCAGGAGGACCCCACTGCTGACACAGAGACATATAAAAGCTAGACTGCAGTCTGCTAGAATGTACGGGAGTAACCAAAATCCTTCTTGGAAAGCGTCTTGTGGACAGATGAGACCAAGATAAAACTTTTGATAGCACATCATTACTGTTTACCGAAAACAGAATGAGGTCTACAAAGAAAAGACACAGTACCTACAGTCACATATGGTGGAGGCTCAGAGTTGTTTTCGGGCTGTTTTGTAGCCTCTGGCATTTGGTGCTTTGACTGTGTGCAAGGCATCAGGAAATCTGAAGATTACCAAAGAATTTTTGGTCGCAATGTACAGTCATGGCCAAAAGTTTTGAGAATGACACCAAAATGATATTTTCACATGATCTGTTGCCCTCTGGTTTTTAATTGTGTTTGTCTGATGTTTACATCACATACAGAAATATAATTGCAATCTCATATTATGAGTACCAAAAGGTTATATTGACAGTTAGAATGAGTTAATGCAGCAAGTCAATATTTGCAGTGTTGACCCTTCTTCTTCAGGACCTCTGCAATTCTCCCTGGCATGCTCTCAATCAACTTCTGGACCAAATCCTGACTGATAGCTGTCCATTCTTGCATAAGCAATGCTTGCATTTTGCCAGAATTTGTTGGTTTTTGTTTGTCCACCTGTCTCTTGATGATTGCCCACAAGTTCTCAATGGGATTAAGATCTGGGGAGTTTCCAGGCCATGGACCCAAAATCTCTGTTTTGTTCCATGAGCAATTTAGTGATCACCTTTTGCTTTATGGCAAGGTGCTCCATCATGCTGGAAAAGGCATTGTTGGGCGCCAAACTGCTCTTGGACAGTTGGGAGAAGTTGCTCTTGGAGGACATTCTGGTACTATTCTTTATTCATGGCTGTGTTTTTCGGCAAGAGTGTGAGTGAGCCGATTCCCTTGGCTGAGAAGCAACCCCACACATGAATCGTTTCAGGATGCTTAACAGTTGGCATGAGACAAGACTGGTGGTAGCGCTCACCTCTTCTTCTCCTAATAAGCTGTTTTCCAGATGTCCCAAACAATCGAAAAGGGGATTCATCTGAGAAAATGACTTTACCCCAGTCCTCAGCAGTCCACTCCCTGTACCTTTTGCAGAATATCAGTCGGTCCCTGATGTTTTTTCTGGAGAGAAGTGGCTTCTTTGCTGCCCTCCTTGAAACCAGGCCTTGCTCAAGCAGTCTCCGCCTCACAGTGCGTGCAGAAGCACTCACACCAGCCTGCTGCCATTGCTGAGCTAGCTCTGCACTGCTGGTAGTCCGATCCCGCAGCTGAAACAGTTTTAAGATACGGTCCTGGCATTTGCTGGTCCTTCTTGGACGCCCTGGAGCCTTTTTGGCAACAATGGAAGCTTTCTCCTTGAAGTTCTTGATGATGTGATAGATTGTTGACTGAGGTGCAATCTTTGTAGCTGCGATACTCTTCCCTGTTAGGCCATTTTTGTGCAGAGCAATGATGGCTGCACCTGTTTCTTTAGAGAGAACCATGGTTAACTGAAGAGAAACAATGATACCAAGCACCAGCCTCCTTTTAAAGTGTCCAGTGGTGTCAGTCTTACTTAATCATGACTGATTGATCGCCAGCCCTGTCCTCATCAACACCCACACCTGTGTTAATGGAACAATCACTAAAACAATGTTAGCTGCTCCTTTTAAGGCAGGAATGCAATGATGTTGAAATGTGTTTTGGTGGTTAAAGTTCATTTTCTTAGCCAATATTGACTTTGCAAGTAATTGCTGTTAAGCTGATCGCTCTTTATGACATTCTGGAGTATATGCAAATTGCCATTAGAAAAACTTAAGCAGTCGACTTTGTAAAAATTAATATTTGTAGCATTCTCAAAACTTTTGGCCATGACTGTAATGCCCCGTGTCAGAAAGCTGGGTTTGTGTCCTGGGTCATGGGTCTTCCAGCAGGATAATGACCCCAAACATGCTGCAAAAAACCTCCAGAAATGAATGGAGAGAAAGCGCTGAAGAGTTCTGAAGTTGCAGCAATGGCTCCGGATCTAAATCCCATTGACACCTGTGGAGAGATCTTATAATTGCTGTTGGGAGAAGACGCCTTCAAATATGAGACCTGGAGCAGATTGCAAAAGAAAAGTCCAAAATTTCAGTTGCGAGGAGTAAGAAGCTTGTGGAGGGTTATAGGAAGAGATTGATTAGTTATTTATTCCAAAGGCTGTGGAACAATTTTGTCCAGACCATTATTAGGGTTTTGTGTGAAATCAAAACTTTTTGGTTTTTTTTGCATTAATTTATTTTTTTCCCTACAAGACTGTGATCCTTTTCTTCTATACTACAATGGCACAGTAGTATAGTATACAGCAGGGCTGTGGAGTCGGAGTCATGGAGTCTGAGTCAGAGTCGGAGCTCAGTTTGGTGGAGTCGGTATAAAATGCACCGACTCCGACTCCTAAAATATATAATAAATTGGGGACAGTAGTGCAATGCAGAATGTGCTGAATATTTTACTAAATAATATTTAGTATAATGCTTATATTATTAAGTGAAAAATTTATTGTAGTACAATGTGAACATCAGACATTTAATCATTTTTATGATACAATAATCAAGATATTTGGATAGAACATAAAATATATTTATTGGATACAACTTTAGAACACAAAAAACTAATAAATTGTAAATATGTCATATACTATGTAATATACAGTAGATTACATATATATCGTGTGTGTATGTATATATATATATATATATATATATATATATATATATATATATATATATAACACACACGATATATATGTAATCTACTATATATTACATAGTGTATGACATATTTACAATTTATTAGTTTTTTGTGTTCTAAAGTTGTATCCAATAAATATATTTTATGTTCTATCCAAATATCTTGATTATTGTATCATAAAAATGATTAAATGTCTGATGTTCACATACACATGTTCATGTACTACAATAAATTTTTCACCTAACTATAAGCAATATATGTAGGAGTCGGAGTCGGAGCAAGAGAAATTGAGGAGTCGGAGTCGAAGGTTTGGCTTACTGACTCCACAGCCCTGGTATACAGTGGGAGTAATGACCTCCTATGAAGCCCGACTTATGGCTGGGCTTCTGTCTGCCATGATAACCCTGTGATCATGACCTGAAATGCCATTGTCCGTAAATTCCCAGTTGCATTTAGAGACACTTAAAGCTAGTACTAGATGTGGCTGTTATAGGCAGACGATGGCTGTTTGACACAGCTGGTATCTGCCACTTGGAGAGCAGATTCAGCTCCTGAGCCCGGTTTATACGTGTTTTCCCGCTATCTGAATATATAGTTATAAGGGTTTAGAGGTATATTCCCATGTAATAAAATTTTGGTATATAGTGATAGAATATGCCATCAGTTCATGATCAGTAGGGTTCCAACCTCTGGGAACCCCATGGATCCTAAAAATAAAGGGGGCTGGCTGCAAATGCCAATGTAGCACTGTTACCTTCATTTTTTGACCCTCAAATATTAAAATGAAAACTAGCGGCAGTAGGAAGGACTTGAATATTGATGTCCTCGGTGTTCGATCAGATGGTTGACCCCACACGTGACCTAGCCGCACTATTGGGCGCAAGGATAGTCTTGAAGAGGGATTTTAAGGCTATGTACGCACAGTGCGTTTTTCGCGGCGTTTTTGCGCGTTTTTCGGGTGCGTTTTTGGCCTCAAAACTGCAGGACTTTGCTTCCCCAGCAAAGTCTATGAGTTTTCATTTTTGCTGTCCGCACACATCTGGTTTTTTTACCTGCGTTTTTGAGTTAAAATAAAAAAATGGACATGTCAGTTCTTTCCTGCGTTTTTCTGCGTTTTCCGCCCATGCAATGCATTTGAAAAACGCAGCAAAACGCAGGGATCAAAAACGCAGCAAAACGCAGCCAAAAACGCACCAAATCGCGGCAAAAACGCATGCGTTTTTTTTATGCATTTTTTCGACGCAGGTGCGTTTTTGTGCGTTTTTAGCGGCCAAAAACGCACAAAAACGCAGCGTCAAAAAGACGCAGTGTGCGAACCTAGCCTAAAGTAGGGATTCTTTTTCGGTGTGTTGCACAACTGCCCCTGTGTGCTTTCATAAGGTAGATCTCCACCTGTTGTGAATGTCATGAAATCAGTGTATGCCATGTACGTTTGTTCATAACAGAAAAGTTTACAAAAATGACTTGTAACAATGTCTAATATTTGCAACCAATAGGAACAAGCCAGAAATTTAACAAGTCAGTCCACGCAAGTCATCGGAGCGAATGGATTTCTCTACGTGCAACAACGAGAACTAGCTGCGACAACACCGCGCGACCGTACGTATGCTCCTGTGTCTTTTTTTTATCTTTATTTTTTGTTATATAGCACTAACATATTCTGCAGCGCTTTATATACATCAGGAACACTGTCCCCATTGGGGCTCACAATCTAAATTCCCTATCAGTATGTCTTTGGAGTATGGGAAGAAACCGGAGAACCTGGAGGAATCCCACGCAAACACGGGGAGAACATACAAACTCCTTACAGATGGTGTCTTTGGTGGGATTCGAACCCAGGACCCCAGCGCTGCAAGACTGCAGTGCTAACCACTGAGCCACCGTACAGTGCTAACCACTGAGCCACCGTGCCACCCACCATGTCCCGCATCTTCCTACCTTATATACTCACTTAGATAAGCGCGCCGTTATGTGAGTGTTACCGGCATTATATGGATGATGTCATCAGCTTAAACAAGTCCTGGATTAGATGCTCAGGTGAAATCAGGAGCGAAAAAGGCAAAAGTACCTTTTTATGGGTAAAAAACTGATTTATTGGAAAATATAACAAATAGATATAATACAAATGACAAGGTGAAATGGACGTAAAGGAAACAAATAAGGTATGACAGGAGTCACATGCAACATTTTTTTTTTTTTTTAGTCAATCAAATAGCAGTGCATTGCTGGAACTTTACTTGCACATATTTCTGAAATAAAACATCTAATCTCTGAACAAAAGCTATGCTTACATTCAGCATCCTAGGGACAGTATAGCACTGGCTTTACTTTATATATGAAAATCCTCTGGTTGGTTCCCTTTAAATCAATATTGGCTGATCGGTCGGGTACAGGGTGTCCTATCCCCTCCAGTCCAACGGAAAGGTCTCCCTGTAGAACGCCTTTGCAATGTATCTACATGTAAATTGTTTATATTTAAATTGTAAATTGAGACTGAATATACACAAGAGGCATAGGAATCATTCCACAATGTACGGTAAATGGTGTGTGGTATACTCATACTGGTCAGCTTTCTCATTTTAGAGGTGAATTACCTTTTTTTTGTCTCAATGGCAGGACATTAGTGTGCAACACATGTCTCTCTCACCATAAAGTGAATGTTTCTTGCAGCAGGGAATAGACTGGATGTTTTTTTTAGGCCGTGGCCTTCTACAAGCTGTAAGGTGATCCACCACTATTCTGCATGTGGAGCCTCACACACGGACTATTGTCAGGGGTGGACTCTTGAAATGTCGTTGTCAGGAGTATGATTAGCGGGGTACTTGAGGGCAACTCTGTGGAACTTTGTGATACAAGTGCTACAATTGCAGTAGGGAAAAATAACGTATTTTTCGGTTTATAAGACGTACCCCAAATTTAGAGGTGGAAAATAGGGAAAAAAAAAATTTTAATCTTAAAATGAGGGTCCGTCTTATAATTCTAGTGTATCTTAATCCTAATTCTTACTAGGAGGGAGCGGTGGTGGTGAAGCGGCTCACAAAGGTTACAGGCGGCAGGATCAGCAATGCTGGAGGCTCAGAGGTGTTGCGACTCAGGAGGGTCAGTGGACAGAGGGTTGGCGATACTACAGCCTCAGGGATGTCGCGGCAGCGGGCGCCATTGATTTGCCGACGTGCTGAGGAGCAACTCAGGAGGGTCATAGGACTGGGTGTCGGGGTGTTGCTGCGACGTTGGGTGCCTGATCTGACACAGTGGAATTCAAGAAAATGGCCGTGAAGGCAGTGTGTGCGCAGAAAGACCTCCACAGCCATTTTCTTTAAGCTCATCCCATCAACCGTGGGCAATTCAATAGCGCCCGCAGTAAGATCAGGTACCGCCATGGCACTGCAGTGACACCCTCAGTATTGCTCACACTGCCTCATATGACCCTGCACCACCACCGCCGCCCTGTTAAGCTATATCTGCATTGTAATACGCACCTCCATTTTACCCCCAGTTTTGGGGGAAAAAGTGCGTCTTACAATTCGGAAAATACAGTGTTTCATACACTTCTGATTTTGCAAGTTTTCCCACCTACAAAGAATGGAGAGGTCTGTAATTTTTATCATAGGCACACTTCATCTGTGACAGACAGAATAAAAAAAATCCAGAAAATCACATTGCATGATTTTTTTTAAATAATTAATTTGCATGAAATAAGTATTTGATCACCTACAAACCAGCAAGAATTCTGGCTCTGCAGCAACCCTAGAAGTGGCCCATCCACAGATTGGTGCTTTGCCCGGCTCTTTCCGATTGCCCTTGTGCAGTGGCAATTGGGGTAATATTTTTGGGGTTGATGTCAACTGTGACTTGACAGCTGGCATCAAGCCCAGGGGTTATTAAAGGGGTTATCCGGCTTATTTTGATTTTTTTTTTTTTTATTATTATTTCCATATTGGGCTACATTGGGGCAGGTAAGTAGATAGTGATAGTGACCACTTACCTGCCCTGCTGTCAGCCCCTCTCCCCCGGCTCAGAGTGGTCATGTAAAGAAATAACGTTTGGAACACCATTCTAAGTCTGAACTGGGTGCAAAAACCAAAAAAGCTTCACTATATAGAGAGAAGGTATGCACACTATGCAAGGGGAATACATGTAATAGCAGAAACTGCTGTGTGAATACTGTCCTGAAAAATACAATAGCTACATGCAAAAATGAAAAAATGAGTGAAACCTGCATTACTGCCATGAAATATGAATAAAGAGAAATTTAGCTATTGAATTGATCAATGCAACAAAGCCCCAAAACCTCTTCACGGTATTCTTATTTTTGGGGTCCCTGGCTAATGTGTGTCCTCTCATGCAGTTAAAAAACTTACCAAGTATGGGAAGCTGAGCCCTATGTGTGTGTGGGTGTGCAGAGCCCTATGTGTGTGTGGGTGTGCAGAGCCCTATGTGTGTGTGTGTGGGGTGCAGAGCCCTATGTGTGTGTGTGGGGTGCAGAGCCCTGTGTGTGGTGCAGAGCCCTATGTGTGTGTGTGGGGTGCAGAGCCCTGTGTGTGGTGCAGAGCCCTGTGTGTGTGTGTGTGTGTGGTGCAGAGCCCTGTGTGTGTGTGTGTGTGTGTGTGGTGCAGAGCCCTATGTGTGTGTGGTGCAGAGCCCTATGTGTGTGTGGTGCAGAGCCCTATGTGTGTGTGTGTGTGTGTGTGTGTGTGTGTGGTGCAGAGCCCTATGTGTGTGTGTGTGTGTGTGGTGCAGAGCCCTATGTGTGTGTGGTGCAGAGCCCTATGTGTGTGTGGTGCAGAGCCCTGTGTGTGTGTGTGTGTGGTGCAGAGCCCTATGTGTGTGTGTGGTGCAGAGCCCTATGTGTGTGTGTGTGTGTGGTGCAGAGCCCTATGTGTGTGTGTGTGTGTGTGGTGCAGAGCCCTATGTGTGTGTGTGTGTGTGGTGCAGAGCCCTATGTGTGTGTGTGTGTGTGTGTGTGTGTGTGTGTGGTGCAGAGCCCTGTGTGTGTGTGTGTGGGGGGGGTGCAGAGCCCTATGTGTGTGTGTGGGGTGCAGAGCCCTGTGTGTGTGTGTGGGGTGCAGAGCCCTATGTGTGTGGGGTGCAGAGCCCTATGTGTGTGGGGTGCAGAGCCCTATGTGTGTGGGGTGCAGAGCCCTATGTGTGTGGGGTGCAGAGCCCTATGTGTGTGTGTGGGTGTGCAGAGCCCTGTGTGTGTGTGTGGGTGTGCAGAGCCCTGTGTGTGTGTGGGTGTGCAGAGCCCTGTGTGTGTGTGGGTGTGGGGGGGGGGTGCAGAGCCCTATGTGTGTGTGTGTGGTGCAGAGCCCTATGTGTGTGTGTGGTGCAGAGCCCTATGTGTGTGTGTGTGTGTGTGGTGCAGAGCCCTATGTGTGTGTGGTGCAGAGCCCTATGTGTGTGTGGTGCAGAGCCCTGTGTGTGTGTGTGTGTGGTGCAGAGCCCTATGTGTGTGTGTGGTGCAGAGCCCTATGTGTGTGTGTGTGTGTGGTGCAGAGCCCTATGTGTGTGTGTGTGTGTGTGTGTGGTGCAGAGCCCTATGTGTGTGTGTGTGTGTGGTGCAGAGCCCTATGTGTGTGTGTGTGTGTGTGTGTGTGTGTGTGTGGTGCAGAGCCCTGTGTGTGTGTGTGTGGGGGGGGGTGCAGAGCCCTATGTGTGTGTGTGGGGTGCAGAGCCCTGTGTGTGTGTGTGGGGTGCAGAGCCCTATGTGTGTGGGGTGCAGAGCCCTATGTGTGTGGGGTGCAGAGCCCTATGTGTGTGGGGTGCAGAGCCCTATGTGTGTGGGGTGCAGAGCCCTATGTGTGTGGGGTGCAGAGCCCTATGTGTGTGTGTGGGTGTGCAGAGCCCTGTGTGTGTGTGTGGGTGTGCAGAGCCCTGTGTGTGTGTGGGTGTGCAGAGCCCTGTGTGTGTGTGGGTGTGGGGGGGGGGGTGCAGAGCCCTATGTGTGTGTGTGTGGTGCAGAGCCCTATGTGTGTGTGTGGGGTGCAGAGCCCTATGTGTGTGTGGGGTGCAGAGCCCTATGTGTGTGTGTGGGTGTGCAGAGCCCTATGTGTGTGTGTGGGTGTGCAGAGCCCTATGTGTGTGTGTGGGGTGCAGAGCCCTATGTGTGTGTGTGGGGTGCAGAGCCCTATGTGTGTGTGTGGGGTGCAGAGCCCTATGTGTGTGTGTGGGGTGCAGAGCCCTATGTGTGTGTGTGGGGTGCAGAGCCCTATGTGTGTGTGTGGGGTGCAGAGCCCTATGTGTGTGTGTGTGGGGTGCAGAGCCCTATGTGTGTGTGGGGTGCAGAGCCCTATGTGTGTGTGTGGGGTGCAGAGCCCTATGTGTGTGTGTGGGGTGCAGAGCCCTATGTGTGTGTGTGGGGTGCAGAGCCCTATGTGTGTGTGTGGGGTGCAGAGCCCTATGTGTGTGTGTGGGGTGCAGAGCCCTATGTGTGTGTGTGGGGTGCAGAGCCCTATGTGTGTGTGTGGGGTGCAGAGCCCTATGTGTGTGTGTGGGGTGCAGAGCCCTATGTGTGTGTGTGGGGTGCAGAGCCCTATGTGTGTGTGTGTGGGGTGCAGAGCCCTATGTGTGTGTGTGTGGGGTGCAGAGCCCTATGTGTGTGTGTGTGTGTGGGGTGCAGAGCCCTATGTGTGTGTGTGTGTGTGGGGTGCAGAGCCCTATGTGTGTGTGTGGGGTGCAGAGCCCTATGTGTGTGTGTGGGGTGCAGAGCCCTATGTGTGTGTGTGGGGTGCAGAGCCCTATGTGTGTGTGTGGGGTGCAGAGCCCTATGTGTGTGTGTGGGGTGCAGAGCCCTATGTGTGTGTGTGTGGGGTGCAGAGCCCTATGTGTGTGTGTGTGGGGTGCAGAGCCCTATGTGTGTGTGTGTGGGGTGCAGAGCCCTATGTGTGTGTGTGTGGGGTGCAGAGCCCTATGTGTGTGTGTGTGTGTGGGGTGCAGAGCCCTATGTGTGTGTGTGGGGTGCAGAGCCCTATGTGTGTGTGTGGGTGTGCAGAGCCCTATGTGTGTGTGTGGGGTGCAGAGCCCTATGTGTGTGTGTGGGTGTGCAGAGCCCTATGTGTGTGTGTGGGTGTGCAGAGCCCTATGTGTGTGTGTGGGTGTGCAGAGCCCTATGTGTGTGTGTGGGTGTGCAGAGCCCTATGTGTGTGTGTGGGTGCAGAGCCCTGTGTGTGTGTGTGGGTGCAGAGCCCTGTGTGTGTGTGTGGGTGCAGAGCCCTGTGTGTGTGTGTGGGTGCAGAGCCCTGTGTGTGTGTGGGGGTGCAGAGCCCTGTGTGTGTGTGGGGGTGCAGAGCCCTGTGTGTGTGTGGGGGTGCAGAGCCCTATGTGTGTGTGTGGGGTGCAGAGCCCTATGTGTGTGTGTGTGGGGTGCAGAGCCCTATGTGTGTGTGTGTGGGGTGCAGAGCCCTATGTGTGTGTGTGTGGGGTGCAGAGCCCTATGTGTGTGTGTGTGTGTGGGGTGCAGAGCCCTATGTGTGTGTGTGGGGTGCAGAGCCCTATGTGTGTGTGTGGGTGTGCAGAGCCCTATGTGTGTGTGTGGGTGTGCAGAGCCCTATGTGTGTGTGTGGGTGTGCAGAGCCCTATGTGTGTGTGTGGGTGTGCAGAGCCCTATGTGTGTGTGTGGGTGTGCAGAGCCCTATGTGTGTGTGTGGGTGTGCAGAGCCCTGTGTGTGGGTGTGGGTGCAGAGCCCTGTGTGTGTGTGGGGGTGCAGAGCCCTGTGTGTGTGTGGGGGTGCAGAGCCCTGTGTGTGTGTGGGGGTGCAGAGCCCTGTGTGTGTGTGGGGGTGCAGAGCCCTGTGTGTGTGTGGGGGTGCAGAGCCCTGTGTGTGTGTGTGGGGGTGCAGAGCCGTGGGGTGTGTGTGTGGTGCAGAGCCCTATGTGTGTGTGTGTGTGGTGCAGAGCCCTATGTGTGTGTGTGTGTGGGGTGCAGAGCCCTATGTGTGTGTGTGTGTGGGGTGCAGAGCCCTATGTGTGTGTGTGTGTGGGGTGCAGAGCCCTATGTGTGTGTGTGGGGTGCAGAGCCCTATGTGTGTGTGTGGGGGTGCAGAGCCCTCAGTGTGTGTGGTGCAGAGCCCTGTGTGTGTGTGGGTGTGCAGAGCCCTGTGTGTGTGTGGGTGTGCAGAGCCCTATGTGTGTGTGTGTGTGTGTGGTGCAGAGCCCTATGTGTGTGTGTGGTGCAGAGCCCTGTGTATGTGTGTGTGTGTGTGTGTGGTGCAGAGCCCTATGTGTATGTGTGGTGCAGAGCCCTATGTGTGTGTGTGTGTGTGTGTGTGGTGCAGAGCCCTATGTGTGTGTGTGTGGTGCAGAGCCCTGTGTGTGGTGCAGAGCCCTGTGTGTGGTGCAGAGCCCTGTGTGTGGTGCAGAGCCCTGTGTGTGGTGCAGAGCCCTGTGTGTGGTGCAGAGCCCTGTGTGTGATGCAGAGCCCTGTGTGTGTGGTGCAGAGCCCTGTGTGTGTGGTGCAGAGCCCTGTGTGTGTGTGGTGCAGAGCCCTGTGTGTGTGTGGTGCAGAGCCGTGTGTGTGTGTGGTGCAGAGTCGTGTGTGTGTGGTGCAGAGCCCTGTGTGTGTGTGGTGCAGAGCCCTGTGTGTGTGTGGTGCAGAGCCCTATGTGTGTGTGTGTGTGGTGCAGAGCCCTGTGTGTGTGTGGTGCAGAGCCCTGTGTGTGTGTGTGTGTGGGGTGCAGAGCCGTGTGTGTGTGGGGTGCAGAGCCCTGTGTGTGTGTGGTGCAGAGCCCTGTGTGTGTGTGGTGCAGAGCCCTGTGTGTGTGTGTGGTGCAGAGCCCTGTGTGTGTGTGGGTGTGCAGAGCCCTGTGTGTGTGTGGGTGTGCAGAGCCCTGTGTGTGTGTGGGTGTGCAGAGCCCTATGTGTGTGTGTGTGTGTGTGTGTGGTGCAGAGCCCTGTGTGTGTGTGGGGGGGTGCAGAGCCCTGTGTGTGTGTGGGGGGGTGGGGTGCAGAGCCCTGTGTGTGTGGTGCAGAGCCGTGTGTGTGTGTGTGTGTGTGTGTGTGTGTGTGTGTGTGGTGCAGAGCCGTGTGTGTGTGTGTGTGTGTGTGTGTGTGTGTGTGTGTGGTGCAGAGCCCTGTGTGTGGGGTGGGGGGGGGTGCAGAGCCCTGTGTGTGGGGTGCAGAGCCCTGTGTGTGTGTGTGTGTGTGTGTGTGGGGTGCAGAGCCCTGTGTGTGTGTGTGTGTGTGGGGGTGCAGAGCCCTGTGTGTGTGTGTGTGTGTGTGGGGTGCAGAGCCTTGTGTGTGTGGGGGGGTGCAGAGCTCTGTGTGTGTGTGGGTGTGTGTGTGGTGCAGAGCCCTGTGTGTGTGTGAGGGGGTGCAGAGCCCTGTGTGTGTGTGGGGTGCAGAGCCCTGTGTGTGTGTGGGGTGCAGAGCCCTGTGTGTGTGTGGGGGTGCAGAGCCCTGTGTGTGTGTGGGGGTGCAGAGCCCTGTGTGTGTGTGTGGGGGTGCAGAGCCGTGGGGCGTGTGTGTGTGGTGCAGAGCCGTGTGTGTGTGTGTGTGGTGCAGAGCCGTGTGTGTGTGTGTGGTGCAGAGCCCTGTGTGTGTGTGTGGTGCAGAGCCCTGTGTATGTGTGTGTGTGTGGTGCATAGCCCTATGTGTGTGTGTGTGTGGTTCAGAGCCCTATGTGTGTGTGTGTGTGTGTGTGTGTGTGTGTGTGGGGTGCAGAGCCCTATGTGTGTGTGTGTGTGTGTGGTGCAGAGCCCTGTGTGTGGTGCAGAGCCCTGTGTGTGGTGCAGAGCCCTGTGTGTGGTGCAGAGCCCTGTGTGTGTGGTGCAGAGCCCTGTGTGTGTGGTGCAGAGCCCTGTGTGTGTGGTGCAGAGCCCTGTGTGTGTGGTGCAGAGCCCTGTGTGTGTGGTGCAGAGCCCTGTGTGTGTGGTGCAGAGCCCTGTGTGTGTGGTGCAGAGCCCTGTGTGTGTGGTGCAGAGCCCTGTGTGTGTGTGTGTGTGTGTGGTGCAGAGCCCTATGTGTGTGTGTGTGTGGTGCAGAGCCCTGTGTGTGTGTGGTGCAGAGCCCTGTGTGTGTGTGGTGCAGAGCCCTGTGTGTGTGTGTGTGTGTGTGTGTGGTGCAGAGCCGTGTGTGTGTGTGTGTGTGTGTGTGTGTGTGTGGTGCAGAGCCGTGTGTGTGTGTGTGTGGTGCAGAGCCCTGTGTGTGTGTGGTGCAGAGCCCTGTGTGTGTGTGGTGCAGAGCCCTGTGTGTGTGTGGTGCAGAGCCCTGTGTGTGTGTGGTGCAGAGCCCTGTGTGTGTGTGTGGTGCAGAGCCCTCAGTGTGTGTGGTGCAGAGCCCTCAGTGTGTGTGGTGCAGAGCCCTCAGTGTGTGTGGTGCAGAGCCCTCAGTGTGTGTGGTGCAGAGCCCTCAGTGTGTGTGGTGCAGAGCCCTAAGTGTGTGTGTGGTGCAGAGCCCTGTGTGTGGTGCAGAGCCCTGTGTGTGGTGCAGAGCCCTGTGTGTGTTGCAGAGCCCTGTGTGTGTTGCAGAGCCCTGTGTGTGTTGCAGAGCCCTATGTGTATGTGTGGTGCAGAGCCCTATGTGTGTGTTTGTGTGTGTGTGTGTGGTGCAGAGCCCTGTGTGTGTGTGTGTGTGTGTGTGTGGTGCAGAGCCCTATGTGTGTGTGTGTGTGGTGCAGAGCCCTATGTGTGTGTTTGTGTGTGTGGTGCAGAGCCCTGTGTGTGTGTGGTGCAGAGCCCTGTGTGTGTGTGTGTGTGGTGCAGAGCCGTGTGTGTGGTGCAGAGCCCTATGTGTGTGTGTGTGTGGTGCAGAGCCCTGTGTGTGTGTGTGTGTGTGTGTGTGTGTGTGTGTATGGTGCAGAGCCCTGTGTGTGTGTGGTGCAGAGCCCTATGTGTGTGTGTGTGTGTGTGGTGCAGAGCCCTATGTGTGTGTGTGTGTGTGGTGCAGAGCCCTATGTGTGTGTGTGTGTGGTGCAGAGCCCTATGTGTGTGGTGCAGAGCCCTATGTGTGTGTGTGTGTGTGTGTGTGTGTGTGGTGCAGAGCCCTGTGTGTGTGTGGTGCAGAGCCCTGTGTGTGGTGCAGAGCCCTGTGTGTGGTGCAGAGCCCTGTGTGTGGTGCAGAGCCCTGTGTGTGGTGCAGAGCCCTGTGTGTGTTGCAGAGCCCTATGTGTGTGTGTGGTGCAGAGCCCTATGTGTGTGTTTGTGTGTGTGTGTGTGGTGCAGAGCCCTGTGTGTGTGTGTGTGTGTGTGGTGCAGAGCCCTGTGTGTGTGTGTGTGTGTGTGTGTGTGTGGTGCAGAGCCCTGTGTGTGTGTGTGTGGTGCAGAGCCCTGTGTGTGTGTGGTGCAGAGCCCTATGTGTGTGTGTGTGTGGTGCAGAGCCCTATGTGTGTGTGTGGTGCAGAGCCCTGTGTGTGTGTGTGTGTGTGGTGCAGAGCCGTGTGTGTGGTGCAGAGCCCTGTGTGTGTGTGGTGCAGAGCCCTGTGTGTGTGTGTGTGTGGTGCAGAGCCCTGTGTGTGTGTGTGTGTGTGTGTGGTGCAGAGCCCTGTGTGTGTGTGGTGCAGAGCCCTATGTGTGTGTGTGTGTGGTGCAGAGCCCTATGTGTGTGTTTGTGTGTGTGGTGCAGAGCCCTGTGTGTGTGTGGTGCAGAGCCCTGTGTGTGTGTGTGTGTGTGTGTGTGTGTGTGGTGCAGAGCCGTGTGTGTGGTGCAGAGCCCTGTGTGTGTGTGGTGCAGAGCCCTATGTGTGTGTGTGGTGCAGAGCCCTATGTGTGTGTGTGTGGTGCAGAGCCCTATGTGTGTGTGTGTGTGTGGTGCAGAGCCCTATGTGTGTGGTGCAGAGCCCTATGTGTGTGTGTGTGTGTGTGTGTGTGTGTGTGTGGTGCAGAGCCCTGTGTGTGTGGTGCAGAGCCCTGTGTGTGTGGTGCAGAGCCCTGTGTGTGTGTGGTGCAGAGCCCTGTGTGTGTGTGGTGCAGAGCCCTGTGTGTGTGTGTGGTGCAGAGCCGTGTGTGTGTGGTGCAGAGCCCTGTGTGTGTGTGTTGCAGAGCCCTATGTGTGTGTGGTGCAGAGCCCTATGTGTGTGTGTGTGGTGCAGAGCCCTGTGTGTGTGTGTGTTGCAGAGCCCTGTGTGTGTGTGTGTGTGTGTGTGTGTGTGGTGCAGAGCCCTATGTGTGTGTATGTGTGTGGTGCAGAGCCCTATGTGTGTGTGTGGTGCAGAGCCCTATGTGTGTGTGTGGTGCAGAGCCCTATGTGTGTGTGTGGTGCAGAGCCCTGTGTGTGTGTGGGGGTGCAGAGCCCTGTGTGTGTGTGGGGGTGCAGAGCCCTGTGTGTGTGTGGGGGTGCAGAGCCCTGTGTGTGTGTGGGGGTGCAGAGCCCTGTGTGTGTGGGGGTGCAGAGCCCTGTGTGTGTGTGTGGGGGTGCAGAGCCGTGGGGTGTGTGTGTGTGGTGCAGAGCCCTATGTGTGTGTGTGTGTGGTGCAGAGCCCTATGTGTGTGTGTGTGTGGGGTGCAGAGCCCTATGTGTGTGTGTGTGTGTGGGGTGCAGAGCCCTATGTGTGTGTGTGTGTGGGGTGCAGAGCCCTATGTGTGTGTGTGGGGTGCAGAGCCCTATGTGTGTGTGTGGGGGTGCAGAGCCCTCAGTGTGTGTGGTGCAGAGCCCTGTGTGTGTGTGGGTGTGCAGAGCCCTGTGTGTGTGTGGGTGTGCAGAGCCCTATGTGTGTGTGTGTGTGTGTGTGGTGCAGAGCCCTATGTGTGTGTGTGGTGCAGAGCCCTGTGTATGTGTGTGTGTGTGTGGTGCAGAGCCCTATGTGTATGTGTGGTGCAGAGCCCTATGTGTGTGTGTGTGTGTGTGTGGTGCAGAGCCCTATGTGTGTGTGTGTGGTGCAGAGCCCTGTGTGTGGTGCAGAGCCCTGTGTGTGGTGCAGAGCCCTGTGTGTGGTGCAGAGCCCTGTGTGTGGTGCAGAGCCCTGTGTGTGGTGCAGAGCCCTGTGTGTGGTGCAGAGCCCTGTGTGTGGTGCAGAGCCCTGTGTGTGGTGCAGAGCCCTGTGTGTGGTGCAGAGCCCTGTGTGTGGTGCAGAGCCCTGTGTGTGTGGTGCAGAGCCCTGTGTGTGTGGTGCAGAGCCCTGTGTGTGTGTGGTGCAGAGCCGTGTGTGTGTGTGGTGCAGAGTCGTGTGTGTGTGGTGCAGAGCCCTGTGTGTGTGTGGTGCAGAGCCCTGTGTGTGTGTGGTGCAGAGCCCTATGTGTGTGTGTGTGTGTGGTGCAGAGCCCTGTGTGTGTGTGTGTGGGGTGCAGAGCCGTGTGTGTGTGGGGTGCAGAGCCCTGTGTGTGTGTGGTGCAGAGCCCTGTGTGTGTGTGGTGCAGAGCCCTGTGTGTGTGTGTGGTGCAGAGCCCTGTGTGTGTGTGGGTGTGCAGAGCCCTGTGTGTGTGTGGGTGTGCAGAGCCCTGTGTGTGTGTGGGTGTGCAGAGCCCTGTGTGGGTGTGCAGAGCCCTATGTGTGTGTGTGTGTGTGTGTGTGTGTGGTGCAGAGCCCTGTGTGTGTGTGGGGGGGTGCAGAGCCCTGTGTGTGTGTGGGGGGGTGGGGTGCAGAGCCCTGTGTGTGTGGTGCAGAGCCGTGTGTGTGTGTGTGTGTGTGTGTGTGTGTGTGGGGTGCAGAGCCCTGTGTGTGGGGTGGGGGGGGTGCAGAGCCCTGTGTGTGGGGTGCAGAGCCCTGTGTGTGTGTGTGTGTGTGTGTGTGTGTGGGGTGCAGAGCCCTGTGTGTGTGTGGGGGTGCAGAGCCCTGTGTGTGTGTGTGTGTGTGTGTGGGGTGCAGAGCCTTGTGTGTGTGGGGGGGTGCAGAGCTCTGTGTGTGTGTGGGTGTGTGTGTGGTGCAGAGCCCTGTGTGTGTGTGAGGGGGTGCAGAGCCCTGTGTGTGTGTGGGGTGCAGAGCCCTGTGTGTGTGTGGGGTGCAGAGCCCTGTGTGTGTGTGGGGGTGCAGAGCCCTGTGTGTGTGTGGGGGTGCAGAGCCCTGTGTGTGTGTGTGGGGGTGCAGAGCCGTGGGGCGTGTGTGTGTGGTGCAGAGCCGTGTGTGTGTGTGTGTGGTGCAGAGCCGTGTGTGTGTGTGTGTGGTGCAGAGCCCTGTGTGTGTGTGTGGTGCAGAGCCCTGTGTATGTGTGTGTGTGTGGTGCATAGCCCTATGTGTGTGTGTGTGTGGTTCAGAGCCCTATGTGTGTGTGTGTGTGTGTGTGTGGGGTGCAGAGCCCTATGTGTGTGTGTGTGTGTGGTGCAGAGCCCTGTGTGTGGTGCAGAGCCCTGTGTGTGGTGCAGAGCCCTGTGTGTGGTGCAGAGCCCTGTGTGTGTGGTGCAGAGCCCTGTGTGTGTGGTGCAGAGCCCTGTGTGTGTGGTGCAGAGCCCTGTGTGTGTGGTGCAGAGCCCTGTGTGTGTGGTGCAGAGCCCTGTGTGTGTGTGTGTGTGTGTGTGCTGCAGAGCCCTGTGTGTGTGTGCATGTGGTGCAGAGCCCTGTGTGTGTGTGTGTGTGTGTGTGTGGTGCAGAGCCCTATGTGTGTGTGTGTGTGGTGCAGAGCCCTGTGTGTGTGTGGTGCAGAGCCCTGTGTGTGTGTGGTGCAGAGCCCTGTGTGTGTGTGTGTGTGTGTGTGTGTGTGTGTGTGGTGCAGAGCCGTGTGTGTGTGTGTGTGTGTGTGTGTGTGTGGTGCAGAGCCGTGTGTGTGTGTGTGGTGCAGAGCCCTGTGTGTGTGTGGTGCAGAGCCCTGTGTGTGTGTGGTGCAGAGCCCTGTGTGTGTGTGTGGTGCAGAGCCCTCAGTGTGTGTGGTGCAGAGCCCTCAGTGTGTGTGGTGCAGAGCCCTCAGTGTGTGTGGTGCAGAGCCCTCAGTGTGTGTGGTGCAGAGCCCTCAGTGTGTGTGGTGCAGAGCCCTCAGTGTGTGTGGTGCAGAGCCCTCAGTGTGTGTGGTGCAGAGCCCTCAGTGTGTGTGGTGCAGAGCCCTCAGTGTGTGTGGTGCAGAGCCCTCAGTGTGTGTGGTGCAGAGCCCTATGTGTGTGTGTGGTGCAGAGCCCTGTGTGTGGTGCAGAGCCCTGTGTGTGTGTGTGTGTGGTGCAGAGCCCTATGTGTGTGTTTGTGTGTGTGGTGCAGAGCCCTATGTGTGTGTGTGGTGCAGAGCCCTGTGTGTGTTGCAGAGCCCTGTGTGTGTTGCAGAGCCCTGTGTGTGTTGCAGAGCCCTATGTGTATGTGTGGTGCAGAGCCCTATGTGTGTGTTTGTGTGTGTGTGTGTGGTGCAGAGCCCTGTGTGTGTGTGTGTGTGTGTGTGTGTGGTGCAGAGCCCTATGTGTGTGTGTGTGTGGTGCAGAGCCCTATGTGTGTGTTTGTGTGTGTGGTGCAGAGCCCTGTGTGTGTGTGGTGCAGAGCCCTGTGTGTGTGTGTGTGTGGTGCAGAGCCGTGTGTGTGGTGCAGAGCCCTATGTGTGTGTGTGTGTGGTGCAGAGCCCTGTGTGTGTGTGTGTGTGTGTGTGTGTGTGTGTGTGTGGTGCAGAGCCCTGTGTGTGTGGTGCAGAGCCCTATGTGTGTGTGTGTGTGTGGTGCAGAGCCCTATGTGTGTGTGTGTGTGTGGTGCAGAGCCCTATGTGTGTGTGTGTGTGGTGCAGAGCCCTATGTGTGTGGTGCAGAGCCCTATGTGTGTGTGTGTGTGTGTGTGTGGTGCAGAGCCCTGTGTGTGTGTGGTGCAGAGCCCTGTGTGTGTGTGGTGCAGAGCCCTGTGTGTGGTGCAGAGCCCTGTGTGTGTTGCAGAGCCCTGTGTGTGTTGCAGAGCCCTATGTGTGTGTGTGGTGCAGAGCCCTATGTGTGTGTTTGTGTGTGTGTGTGTGGTGCAGAGCCCTGTGTGTGTGTGTGTGTGTGTGTGGTGCAGAGCCCTGTGTGTGTGTGTGTGTGTGTGTGTGTGTGTGTGTGTGTGGTGCAGAGCCCTGTGTGTGTGTGGTGCAGAGCCCTATGTGTGTGTGTGTGTGTGGTGCAGAGCCCTATGTGTGTGTGTGGTGCAGAGCCCTGTGTGTGTGTGTGTGTGGTGCAGAGCCGTGTGTGTGGTGCAGAGCCCTGTGTGTGTGTGGTGCAGAGCCCTGTGTGTGTGTGTGTGTGTGGTGCAGAGCCCTGTGTGTGTGTGTGTGTGTGTGTGTGGTGCAGAGCCCTGTGTGTGTGTGGTGCAGAGCCCTATGTGTGTGTGTGTGTGGTGCAGAGCCCTATGTGTGTGTTTGTGTGTGTGGTGCAGAGCCCTGTGTGTGTGTGGTGCAGAGCCCTGTGTGTGTGTGTGTGTGTGTGTGTGGTGCAGAGCCGTGTGTGTGGTGCAGAGCCCTGTGTGTGTGTGGTGCAGAGCCCTATGTGTGTGTGTGGTGCAGAGCCCTATGTGTGTGTGTGTGTGGTGCAGAGCCCTATGTGTGTGGTGCAGAGCCCTATGTGTGTGTGTGTGTGTGTGTGTGTGTGTGGTGCAGAGCCCTGTGTGTGTGGTGCAGAGCCCTGTGTGTGTGTGGTGCAGAGCCCTGTGTGTGTGTGGTGCAGAGCCCTGTGTGTGTGTGTGGTGCAGAGCCGTGTGTGTGTGGTGCAGAGCCCTGTGTGTGTGTGTTGCAGAGCCCTATGTGTGTGTGGTGCAGAGCCCTATGTGTGTGTGTGTGGTGCAGAGCCCTGTGTGTGTGTGTGTTGCAGAGCCCTGTGTGTGTGTGTGTGTGTGTGTGTGTGTGTGTGTGTGTGTGTGGTGCAGAGCCCTATGTGTGTGTATGTGTGTGGTGCAGAGCCCTATGTGTGTGTGTGGTGCAGAGCCCTATGTGTGTGTGTGGTGCAGAGCCCTATGTGTGTGTGTGGTGCAGAGCCCTATGTGTGTGTGTGGTGCAGAGCCCTATGTGTGTGTGTGTGGTGCAGAGCCCTATGTGTGTGTGTGGTGCAGAGCCCTATGTGTGTGTGTGTGGTGCAGAGCCCTATGTGTGTGTGTGGTGCAGAGCCCTATGTGTGTGTGTGGTGCAGAGCCCTATGTGTGTGTGTGGTGCAGAGCCCTATGTGTGTGTGGTGCAGAGCCCTATGTGTGTGTGGTGCAGAGCCCTGTGTGTGTGTGTGTGTGTGTGTGGTGCAGAGCCCTGTGTGTGTGTGTGTGGTGCAGAGCCCTATATGTGTGTGTGTGTGTGTGTGGTGCAGAGCCCTATATGTGTGTGTGTGTGGTGCAGAGCCCTATATGTGTGTGTGTGTGGTGCAGAGCCCTATGTGTGTGTGTGTGTGTGTGTGTGTGTGTGGTGCAGAGCCCTATGTGTGTGTGTGTGTGTGGTGCAGAGCCCTATGTGTGTGTGTGGTGCAGAGCCCTGTGTGTGTGTGTGTGTGTGTGTGTGTGTGTGTGTGGTGCAGAGCCCTATTTGTGTGTGTGGGGTGCAGAGCCCGATGTGGGGCTGTTATTTCCAATGCTAGAGTGATAACAGGTCCGTGCTGGGGCAGAATACTGACAGGGAATGTGTGCAGGGGGTGGGCAGAGGGAGGGGCTGGACAGTGAGGCTGGGAGGTGCCAGCTCTGACTGTGAGGTTTAGCACAGAAAAATGTCATGTTTGGTTGAGCTGCAGGTAAACAAAGAGCAGCAGAGAATAAAGGGATAATTCAAGAGGAACAAAAGTTAGAAAACAATGTAGGGGTGTTTTATATGACAATACAGCACAGATTACCTTACCAAAAATTTTTGAGTTTGTCGGACAACTCCTTTAATGGAGAGGCTCCATTATTGGCCCAGTAAGTGTACAGTTAAAACACACACATATGCATACACACACACACACACTGGAAATAATAGTTTTTTGAATAAAGATTTCCGCATTCACCAATTTATTAATTTAAAAAATCCTTGGAGTTCAAACGTAAGCCAATGGTGTAATGTCCCATGACGCCTATTGTATCCTATTAAGCCTCGTTCTGAGAACATTCTCAGAACAAGGCTCCATAGGTCACTTCTGGTCTGCGGCAGACACGGAATTTCTCACCACACAAAGAGCCTAATAAACAGTGATCGCAATGCAATATGTACCCACATTTCGGACCAATGAAAACTACATCTTATCACATGAGGGAAAAAAAACCCTTTACTAGAAAAAAGTTAACGGGAACCTGGTAGTTGATATATGTATCATGTATGCAGCATGTATCAGGCACTGGCTGTTTGATCTCTGAAATGTTAGTGTTTTTAGAAATAAACCTTCTTTAAAATCCGCTCTGGAGACTAGTTGGACCGTCGGGTCCTCAGTTGCTTCCCCATCCGCTGCCACTTATTGACAGGTTTTTGTAGGGACAGAGCTGTCATTGCAGGGCAGCAGGCGGGGAGAAGCTGCCGGGGACCCGCCTATCCAGCTAGTCACTGGGTTCTTTTCAGTTATACAATTAGGCATTTCCATAATCGTAATATCAGAAATTCTCATATGATAAAAATCAAACGGTGAAAGAATCTGCAGGACGAGAAGTGGATTTGTCCTCATTCTCGTGCATTAGCATTATAAAGGGAATCTATCATAAGGCGTATGTGCCGTGCTGTGGAGCTCCGGACAAGTATGGCTTTAATGTATATTTCAGCAGTGATAGGAACTCTACATACAGATATCAGATCAAGCAAAACATATTTTCTGGAATAATTCATAAAAAAATATATAGAAAAAATTCCATTTGCAAAGTTTTGCTTTCTGAATTTGTTACACTGAAATCTAATGCGAGTTTTCTCCTTTTTATCCAGGTTCTATTTCCATCCTCGGGTCGGAAGATGCAACTACTTGTCACATCGTTGTTCTAAGACACACAGGTACAGAAGGAGCAGACAGAAATTCGGTTAGTCTAGTTTTGGCCCAAATATTGTCGACTTAAGGGGTTAATCACTGTATGAACAGTGGGGTCTGATCTATGGTCTTCCCGCCTATTCTGAAGGGGCTGCAGCGTCGATTTTTGGGGGCGAAGTATCGTGACGGAAAATCATTTTGACCACCAACGAGGCACAGATTATAAAAGTATACGGTGGCGATGACCCTGTAAGGCTTTTTCCACGTGCCTTGTGGCTTCTGTTTACAATGATGGCCGCAAGACTCTGCCAGATCTGTCCCATGAAGATCAATGTGCACCTTGCTTATCCCACTTGTTATACCTGGGTTCTGCCAAGGTGTCCTCAATTTTTTTTTTCCATGATTTATGATTGAATCTGTGGCTGAACCTGACGTGGACAAAGCCTTAGGAGCCAATTACAGTTCTCCCTGAACCAATTTATCCAGCACTGTGCAATAAACAGTAATATATCTATATAAGAGACGTCAACCTAAGCCTCCAATATAATGTTAAGGTAGTTATTTGTACAGATTAGGCTCCCAAATCAGATATTCCCATTCTGCCTTTTTAAATGGCTGCTATAATCTTTATAGTCTTAAATGGGTGGTCTACCCCTGAACTTTTGGCACTGATATGGACTAGTATGGTGTAAAAGAAAAAATAAACCACTGACGCAGCTGGCTTTCAGGGCAAATATGTTTTTTTTTCTTTGCCACTTTGCCCTGAAGGCCAGCATGCCGGAGTCCTTCTTCACTATAGACGTTGACACTGGCATTTTGCGGGTACTATTTAATGAAGCTGTCAGTTGAGGACCTGTGAGGCGTCAATTTCGCAAACTAGAGACTCTAATGTACTTGTCTTGTTACTCAGTTGTGCAGCGCGGCCTCCCACTTCTCTTTCTACTCTGGTTAGAGCCTGTTTGTGCTCTCCTCTGAAGGGAGTAGTACACACCGTTGTAGGAAATTTTTCATTTCTAAGAACAAGAATAGACTGTCGAGTTTCACATGAAAGTTCTCTTTTTCTGGCCATTTTGAGAGTTTAATGGAACCAACAAATGTAATGCTCCAGATTCTCAACTAGCTCAAAGGAAGGTCAGTTTTATAGCTCCTCTAATCAGCAAAACTGTTTTCAGCTGTGCTAACATACTTTCACAAAGGATTTCTGAACATCCATTAGCCTTCTAGCACAGTTAGCAAACACAATGTACCGCTAGACACTGGAGTGGTAGTTGTTGGAAATGGGCCGCTATACACCTATGTAGATATTGCATTCAAACAAGACGTTTTCAGTCAGAACAGTCAGTTACCACATTATCAATGTATAGAGTGCATTTCTGTTTAATTTAATGTTAGCTTCATTGAAAAAAAAAAAAAAAGTGCTTTTCTTTCAAAAACAAGGAAGTATCTAAGTGTCCTCAAACTTTTGAATGGCAGTGTGTGTGTGTATATATTTGTGTGTGTGTATATATTTGTGTGTGTGTGTATATATTTGTGTGTGTCTGTGTATATGTATATATAATATAGTTCTAATTCTAATAAAACAAAAGAAACACTGGGGCCCCTGCTGATCTCTACACAGCAGAAAGTGGTGAAGACCACCAGCAGACCACCTGTGTTTGAATGTATTAAGTGCACATTACCCACATTTCTCCTTCCTTTTAGGCAGCGGGGCCACTTGTTTAGCACACTGCGATGGATCAGATTCTGAAACTGAGGTGGCAGCCATTATTCAGGCTGTGAAGTCATTAACAAAGACTACGGAAGGAAGGTGGATTATTATTCTTCCCGTCACAAGGATTTTTTCTTTTACCCTCCATTAGAATTAACTTTTAAATGTAAATGAAATTTGGATTTTTTTCAAATGCAATGCTGGGAGTTGTAGTTTTGCTCCAGCTGTAGAACCAGAGGATGGGGACAGCAAAACATCTATATGGTCTATGCCATAGTCCATACAATGTGAATTTGCCCTGATAAAATACCGTCTTTTTTTTTTTTTTTTTTTTTTTTTTTTATTACCAGACTAGAACTGCACTTAGTCGGAGGGTTCAATGACCAACGCCAATTGTCACTGAAACTGTCACGTCAGCTTCTTAGTAAGTTCACTCATTGTAAGTAATAGACACCTGACAATAATGGTTCCTGTATTTCCCTATTAAATGGGTCCCCTACTTCAGACCACTTGATTTAATTAATAAAAAACCCAATACTAATAACACAATTATTACCGCCATTATACACAGGAGCTCTGTACATAGTGAATAGTATACAGGTAATACCGAGATCACCTTTAACATTGTACATAGGAGCTCTGTATATAATGTATATCAGGGGTGGTCAATTAATTTTTTCCAGGGGCCACATGAGAGACTGCGACTGTTGTGGAGGCTGAACCAGTAGGCTGAAATAAATTTTTCCCCAGTACTAATATTAATCATATTATTTTATATTAATATTGTATCACTTAATATTGAGCAAAAAAAGTGTGCATCTACCATATACTGTATTAGTCCTCACACGGCCCCTTATATATAGCATGATCCACACACAGCCCCCCTATACATAGTATGACCCACACACAGCCCCCCTATACACAATATGATATGCAATATCCCCTATGTACAGAATGTTCTGCATGCAGCCTCCCTATATACAGCATAAACCCACACACGGTTCCCCTATATACAGTATGATCACCCTTATATATAGTATGAACCCACACATAGGCCCCTATATACAGTATGATCACCCTTATATATAGCATGAAGCCACACACAGCCCCTATATACAGTATGATCACCCTTCTATATAGTATGAACGCACACATAGCCCCTATATACAGTATGATCACCCTTCTATATAGTATGAACCCACACAGCCCCCTATATACAGTATGATTACCCTTATAGTATGAACGCGCACATGGCCCCCTATATAGTGTGATTACCCTTATATATAGTATGAACCCACACATAGGCCCCTATATACAGTATGATCACCCTTATATATAGTATGAACCCACACATAACCCCCTATACTGTATACAGTATTATCACCCTTATATATAGTATGAACCCACACATAGCCTCTCTTTACAGTATGATTACCCTTATATATAGTATGAATGCACACATAGCCCCCTATATAAAGTATGAGGCCCAAAGTAACCCCCTATAAACAATATTAGCCCCATATATAAAGTTTGAGCCCCATATAGTACCTTATAAATTTATTATCCCCCTCATAACCCTCCTATATACAGTATAAGCCCCCACATAGCATCCTATATGCCAGCACACATAGAACAAAAACATACTCGCCTTGCTTCTGAGCAGCGTCCTCTTGCTGGTTCAAATCTGTCTGTCGTTAAAATGACCGTCAATGCACAGAACGTGACCTGTAAGCTGGCGGCCATTTTTTTTAACTACTGCAGACCAGTTATTGGTAGGCCCTCACGGGAGGGTTTGGGGCACGGAGGTTAGGGTGAGGCACAGGGGTGGGAAATTGCAGAGGGAGTGACAGTGTAGTTGGCTATAGCGGCAGCCAGATATGATATATTTAGTAGTAGTCAGATACAAAATGCTAATTACTTCTTGGTTCAATAACCACATTTATAAATCCTCTTTTGTAGAGGCGTTTCATAAACAAGAAGAAGACATCCACCTCGTCACATTGTGTGTTACTGGTACGTGATTTCAGACTCTTATATTTCCTACATGTTAGGTCATGTCATGAAATGCACATTTAAAGTGTTAATCCCCAAATCACAACATAGTCTTGTAATTGTGGGTGTATGCACAGCACCGTGCAAAACTATTCATACCCATAAATGTTTCCAAAAATTCAGGAATCCGGCACAGCATCTTCATAAAAAAACAAATTTTCTCTGACGCCTCATTGGGGGACACAGGACCATGGGTGTTATGCTGCTTATCCATAGGAGGACACTAAGTAGATGCAAAGATGTTAGCTCCTCCCCTGCAGTATACACCCCCTGACCCAGCAAGGCTACTTCAGTGTTAGCTTAGTGTCTATAGGAGGCACATCTCTGCAGACTACTGCAGCAAGAATTTTTTTGTTTTTAGAGGGCGACAGTTTCCTTCGGAGACCGATTTCCAAAAACCATCAACAGGCGGGAATGCGGAGTGTCGCCTCCTCGTACCCCCTCCTGCGACGCTGGATCCTGGGCTGTTACTCACTGGACGACGGGTCTCATGGCACTGATTTTTCAGAGCCCAGAGCAGATGAAAACTTCCTCAGCCCCTCTTGCAGGCTCTGAGTTAATACACGTTCTGCACCAAGTGTGACCAGACTGCCATCTCCACAGGAGCTGAGGTGAGATCATTCCGATTTTCTTCATCGTTCCTTATGGGAGACCCAGACCATGGGGTGTATAGCTTCTGCCTCCGGAGAACACACAAAGTACTACACTAAAAAGTGTAGCTCCTCCCTCCGAGCATATACACCCCCTGGATTACCAAACCTAGCCAGTTCAATGCTTTGTGTTCAGGAGGATCACACATGCATTTTCATCTGATTTTTGATTTTAAAGAGTAGAAAAGCAGGTCCAAGCTGGACCCCCGGCATGTCCCTTCTCACCCCACTGTGTCGGCGGTGCTGTTAAGGTTGATTTCAAGGCTGGAGCCTTTACATGCCGCGCTCCTTCACCATCCCTCGGGCTCTGGCTTGAAGTGGGAGCCAGCACGGTTCTCACTGCTTTGCAGGAGACCGGTCTCCATCCGCAGCCCTCTCAGGACCCTGCCGGATGGAGCACTCATCCCTCAGGGACCTGGCCCTGCGTCTCTCAAGCTCCCAGTCCTTTGCTGACTCCATGGGAGAGCTGTCCCGGACTCTGCTGAGCATGCATCAGCCCCCTTCACAGGGTGCCTCTGCTGCTTCGGCTTGCTCTCCAGAGCTCACAGAGGATTCTTCATCTGCTCCCAGACCCCGTCCTCCTAAAAGGAAACGCAGGGACCCCTCTCCTTCCTCGTCCCGCGGCTCCGATTCACGAGCCGATTCGCAGGACGAGGAGGATGTCTTTACTGGGGGCTCGAACGCTACCTCTATGTGCCCCATTGATCTGACTGAGGGGGATGCAGATGTTAGTGATTTGATTGCGTCCATTAATACTGTACTGGACCTCAATCCGCCAGTATCAGAGGAGCAACCCTCTCTGGCAGAAAAGCACCAGTTTACTTTGCCTAAGAGACCAAGGAGTGTGTTCTTTAACCACTCCAGTTTTCAGACCACTGTGTCCAAGCCCAGAGCCTGTCCTGACAAACGCTTTCCTAAGCGTGGTTCTGATGACCATTTTCCTTTTCCACCAGAGGTGGTCAAGGAGTGGGCTCTCTCACCAAAGGTGGACCCTCCGGTGTCTAGACTCTCAGCCTGGACAGTTGTATCTGTGGCTGATGGCACCTCACTCAAGGATCCCACTGACCGCCAGGTTGACCTCCTGGCCAAGTCTGTCTATGAGGCGACAGGGGCCTCGTTCTCCCCATCTCTTGCAGCAGTGTGGGCTCTCAAAGCCATCTCTGCTTCTCTGGAGGAGATGCATACCCTCACTAGGGACTCTATGCCTGAATTGGTTGCTTTAAATTCCCAGGCTTCAGCCTTTTCAGCCTACGCCATGTCTGCCATGCTGGAGGCCTCTCACCGCACTGCGGTGGCCTCCGCCAATTCCCTCGCTATCCGCAGGATCTTGTGGCTGCGTGAGTGGAAGGCGGATGCTTCCTCAAAGAAGTACCTTGCTGGGCTCCCATTTGCTGGGTCCAGGCTGTTCGGTGAACAGCTGGATGAAATTATTAAGGAGGCTACTGGCGGGAAGAGTACTTCCTTGGCACAGACTAAAGCCAGGAAACCTGTCCAGGGCAGGAACCAGTCGAGGTTTCGTTCCTTTCGTTCCTCTAACTGGTCATCCTCTAAGCCCTCGGCCTCGTCCACTAACTCGGCCAAGGACCAGAAGCCCACCTGGCGCAAGAAGCCGCGTCCACAAGGGTCCGCAGGAGCTGCTGCCAACTAGGCAGCCTCCTCTTGACTATCTGGCCGAGCCAGCAACGTCCTTGGTCGGTGGCAGGCTCTCCCACTTTGGCGACGTGTGGTTTCAACACGTCTCCGACCAGTGGGTGCGGGATATCATCTCCCACGGCTACAGGATAGAGTTCTCTTCCAGCCCGCCAAACAGATTTTTTCTGTCAACTCCCCCCTGCTCCAAGGCCGCCGCCTTCTCTCAGGCCGTGGCATCCTTGCAGGCCAACGGAGTAATTGTGCCGGTTCCTGCCAGGGAACGGTTCAGAGGTTTCTATTCAAATCTCTTCCTAGTCCCCAAAAAGGACGGTTCCTTCCGGCCCATCCTGGATCTCAAGCTTCTCAACAAGCATGTTCAGGTGCGGCATTTTCGCATGGAGTCTCTGCGATCAGTCATTGCCTCAATGACCCAAGGAGATTTCCTGGCATCCATCGACATCAGAGATGCCTATCTGCATGTGCCAATTGCAGTTTCACACCAGCGTTGGCTACGTTTTGCAATCGGAGAGGAACATTTCCAATTCGTGGCTCTCCCCTTCGGGTTAGCCACGGCCCCTCGAGTATTCACCAAGGTCATGGCAGCAGTGGTTGCGGTCTTGCACCTCCAGGGGTTGGCAGTAATTCCTTACCTGGACGACCTTCTTGTCAAGGCTTCATCCAGCGCAGACTGTCAGCGGAGTGTCTCGCTCACTCTCGCCACTCTTGTTCAATTCGGGTGGCTTGTCAATCTGCCCAAGTCCACTCTGACCCCGACCCAAAAACTCACGTACCTAGGGATGCAATTCGAAACTCTGCCGTTATTTGTCAAGCTGCCCTTAGTCAAACAGCAGTCCCTCCATCTGGTGGTGCGCTCTCTGTTGAGGCCCCGCCGTCACTCCATCAGGCACCTTATGCAGGTGCTGGGTCAGATGGTGGCGTCAATGGAAGCGGTTCCCTTTGCCCAGTTCCATCTGCGTCCTCTGCAGCTGGACATTCTTCGCTGTTGGGACAAGCGGATTTCTTCCTTGCACAGGTTGGTGGCTCTGTCGCCACAAGCCAGGAGCTCTCTTCAGTGGTGGCTTCGGCCTCTCTCTCTGTCTCAGGGACGCTCCTTTCTGACCCCGTCCTGGGTGATCCTCACCACGGATGCCAGTCTTTCCTGCTGGGGAGCAGTATTTCTCCACCACCGAGCACAGGGCATTTGGACTCCGTCCGATTCAGTCCTCTCGATCAATGTGCTGGAAATCAGAGCTGTGCTCCTAGCTCTCGTAGCCTTTCACCACCTGTTGGCGGGCAAGCACATTCGAGTCCAGTCAGACAACGCGACAGCAGTTGCCTACATCAATCACCAGGGCGGGACTCGCAGCCGCCTGGCAATGTTGGAGGTTCAACGCATCCTGCAGTGGACGGAGGACTCCAAGTCCACCATATCCGCAGTCCATATCCCAGGCGTGGAAAACTGGGAGGCAGATTATCTCAGCCGTCAAACCGTGGACAGCGGCGAGTGGGCTCTGCATCAGGCAGTGTTCCGGTCGATCTGCCGCAAGTGGGGCACTCCGGAAGTGGATCTAATGGCATCCCGGCACAACAACAAGGTCCCGGTTTACGTGGCTCGCTCCCACGATCCTCAGGCCTTTGCAGCGGACGCGCTGGTTCAGGATTGGTCCCAGTTTCGTCTGGCTTACGTGTTTCCCCCTCTAGCTCTCTTGCCCAGAGTCCTGCGCAAGATCAGAATGGAGGGCCGTCGGGTCATACTCATCGCCCCAGACTGGCCCAGGCGAGCTTGGTACCCAGACCTGCTCCGTCTGTCCGTAGAGGTGCCGTGGCGTCTCCCGGACCGCCCAGACCTTCTCTCTCAAGGTCCGTTTTTCCGCCAGAATTCTGCGGCTCTCAGATTGACGGCGTGGCTCTTGAGTCCTGGATCCTGACGGCTTCCGGCATTCCTCCCGAAGTCATCTCCACTATGACTCAGGCTCGGAAGTCTTCCTCGGCAAAAATTTACCACAGGACTTGGAGAATTTTCCTGTCCTGGTGTCGTTCTTCCGGCCATGCTCCTTGGCCTTTTTCCTTGCCAACCATCCTGTCCTTTCTACAGTCCGGTCTGCAGCTAGGACTATCCCTCAATTCTCTTAAGGGACAGGTCTCGGCTCTGTCAGTGTTCTTTCAGTGGCGTATCGCCCGACTGGCTCAGGTGCGCACCTTCATGCAGGGCGCATCTCACATCATTCCACCTTACCGGCGGCCTTTGGATCCCTGGGACCTTAATCTGGTCCTCACGGCCTTACAGAAAACCCCCTTTGAGCCTCTTAAAGAAGTTTCTTTGTTTCGACTTTCACAGAAAGTGGTCTTTCTGGTGGCCATAACTTCTCTCAGGAGAGTCTCTGATTTGGCCGCGCTCTCTTCGGAGTCACCTTTTTTGGTTTTTCACCAAGACAAGGTAGTTCTCTGTCCGACTCCGGACTTTCTTCCTAAGGTGGTCTCTCCTTTCCACCTTAACCAGGACATTTCATTGCCTTCCCTTTGTCCGGCCCCTGTTCATCGCTTTGAGAAAGCGTTGCATACTTTAGATCTGGTGCGGGCGCTCCGGATCTATGTGTCACGCACAGCCGCTCTTAGGCGGTGCACCTCTCTTTTTGTGCTGACCACAGGTCAGCGCAAGGGTCTCTCGGCTTCTAAACCGACCCTAGCTCGTTGGATTAGGTCGGCCATATCCGATGCCTACCAGAGTACTCAGGTGCCTCCCCCGCCGGGGATCAAGGCACACTCGACCAGAGCTGTCGGTGCCTCTTGGGCTTTCAGGCACCAGGCTACGGCTCAGCAGGTCTGTCAGGCTGCCACTTGGTCTAGTCTGCACACCTTTTCAAAGCACTACCAAGTGCATGCTCATGCTTCGGCAGATGCGAGCTTGGGCAGACGCATCCTTCAGGCGGCTGTCGCCCATTTGGGAAGTTAGGTTTTGCATACTTCTCAGTTTTCTGTTTATTTCCCACCCATGGACAGCTTTGAGACGTCCCATGGTCTGGGTCTCCCATAAGGAACGATGAAGAAAAAGAGAATTTTGTTTACTTACCGTAAATTCTTTTTCTTATAGTTCCGACATGGGAGACCCAGCACCCTCCCTGTTGCCTGTTGGCAGTTTTCTTGTTCCGTGTGTTTTCACCGGCTGTTGTTGTAGTCAGAGGTTCCGGTTGTTCCGGGTTTTGCTCTGTCTCTACTTGTGGGTGGATGTCCTCCTTCAGCTTTTGCACTAAACTGGCTAGGTTTGGTAATCCAGGGGGTGTATATGCTCGGAGGGAGGAGCTACACTTTTTAGTGTAGTACTTTGTGTGTCCTCCGGAGGCAGAAGCTATACACCCCATGGTCTGGGTCTCCCATGTCGGAACTATAAGAAAAAGAATTTACGGTAAGTAAACAAAATTCTCTTTTTTCCAGAGCAGATGAAAAACTTCCTCAGCCCCTCTTGCAGGCTCTGAGTTAATACACGTTCTGCACCAAGTGTGACCAGACTGCCATCTCCACAGGAGTTGAGGTGAGATCCTTCCAATTTTTCCAGAGCAGATGAAAACTTCCTCAGTCCCTTTGGCAGGCTCTGAGTTGATACAAGTTCTGCCAGCAGGCGTCAGACTCTCCACACTGAATTGGAGCAAAGGTCACACTGACTCGTTGCACATTAGCTGTGATTGCAGACTCCTGCATAGCATTCCACCTGTGGCAGGGGGAGGGGGAGAGCCCCCAGGACTCAGTGCAGCTGCGGTACACTTATAGAGTTTTTTTTTCTGTTCACCATTGTTGTGCAGGGCTGGAGGAGGGAAGGGGAGTCCCTTCCCACCATTTTTTTGTTTATTATATTTTCTCATGCCTTCTTGTCAGAGCTAAGCCCCGTCCCCTCCAACACTCGATAAGAAAGCGCGCGTAACCCTCCTCACACAGGATTTGCAGAGCATTGCTCCCTCTTCTTGTGATCAGAGCCTGTGGGCGTCTCTCAGAGCTGGCTTCCTCCATCCCAAAACTGGGATGCAGGAGGAGGGGGGGAGGGGTCATCAGGGTTCTGGGTGAGTTATAGCCTCACTTGCATATTAGCTCTGCAGAGCATTGCTCCCTCATTACAATCAGAGTTTGTGGCTCATCAGCCAGGGGCTGCAGTCACATGTTTTATGCCCTGCACAACTACAGCAACAACTATAAGACGCTGAACTACTAGGGGATGATAGCACCTCTTCCTTCTGTGAGTCCGGTGCCCCTGTAGCTTACCCCCCCCCCCCCCCTCCACCACCGCAGCAACTGCTGCCAGCCCAGAGCCTACGGCTCCCAGTTCCCCGGAATGGGCACAGTTCCCAGAACCTGGTGCTGGCTATGCAACATCGTCCTCACACCCCTCGGGGCCCCTGGACAGAACGCAGCCTGATGACACTTCTATAGAGGGTCCTTCTGTTAAGAATCAGCCCTCTGCTTCACCGTTTGCAGATCAGAAAAAGGGCATGACCCCCATGGTTCTCCCTCTGGGGTACACAGATGGGGTTCTCCCACATGTTCCGTGGTCTCTGAGGAGCCGGAGGAAGGGGAATGATATTTGTACCGGGATGATTCCTTGGTTTCAATCTCCCCGAGCGATCAAGTTGCGATGGACTCCCTTATTGCAGCAATAAACCAAAACTCTGCATGTGGAAGATCTCCCATCCACTACTACTGACCCTGCGGTCTCCCTTAAAAGGGTGTCGAAACCTCAAAAAAAAAAAGTTTTTTGGCGGCGCTTCGGTATCCGTAAACTCATGGAGTCGCCGGTACCCCTTTGGCTTAGCTGTCTCTAAGGCAGGGGTGAGGAACCTCCGGCCCGCGGGCCGTATGCGGCCCGCAATGACCTTTTCTGTGGCCCCCGGGGCACTGGAGCAGATTCCCGGTGGCTGCGGTGCTCGGGCAGCCGCTCATCTTGTCTATTGCCGGGAGACAGCACTGGGGGTGGGACTTCCTCCCTCTTGCTCCTACATGTTCCTGTGAGATTGCAGCTAGGATCAGAGTGATGGGGAAGGGGCCTGCACGGGACATAGAAGGCTGTATAGTGCCGTGCGTCTGCCTCTCACACTCCCATTCTGTGCTCGGCTGTTCATGGCTAGCAGGTCTTTTCTTGGAGAGAAAAGACGAGAATGAAGCCAGCCCTTGAGCTGAGTTGCTGCATCCATCACTTGTGCTGCACCTGATTTTACAGGGCAACTAAGCAGCAGGTACTTATATCTGCGCTAAGTGTGTTTATATCTAATATATACCACCATATATCAAATGTATTTGTCACTTAAGTGTCCAGCGTCTGTTGTGTATACGACATGTGCGTGTGCTGTGTATACGGTGTGTGTGCTGTGTATACAGCGTGTGTGCTGTGTATACGGCGTGTATGCTGTGTATGTGCTGTGTATACGGCGTGTGTGCTGTGTATGTGCTGTGTATACGGCATGTGTGCGGTGTGTGTGCTGTGTATACGGCGTGTGTGCTGTGTGTGCGCTGTGTATACGGCATGTGTGCTGTATGTGCGCTGTGTATACGGCGTGTGTGCTGTGTATACTGCGTGTGTGTGCTGTGTGTGCGCTGTGTATACGGCGTGTGTGCTGTGTATACGGCGTGTGTGAGCTGTGTGTGCTGTGTATACGGCGTGTGTGCTGTGTATACGGCGTGTGTGAGCTGTGTGTGCTGTGTATACGGCGTGTGTGTGTGCTGTGTTTGGCACTTAATAAAGTTTCATATTGTAAGGTTTATTGGTATATCTAATTCCTGGTGTGCACATGTTTACATGCAGAACTTTTTGGCTTGTTGAGTGCTGTGTATGGCTTGTGTGTGTGCTGTATACGGCATGTGAGTGCTGTGTGCAGTATACAGTATCTCCTGTGCATGTGTACTATATATGGCCAGTGTGTGTCATGGGTAGTGTACAACATGACAACTGTGTGAAGGCTGTGTGCAGTATACAGTCAGTGTGTCAGAGCGGTGTGTGTGTGTACAGTGTCTCCTGTGTGATATATATGATTTACCAATCTGCGCTTCAAACAAAGACAAACCTGGAAAAACAGTTGTGAGACGCAAACATCACAGCCGCACCAAAGAGAATCAGCTCTGGCCGCCACAGTAGGGGTATAGGGGTGAGTTAATTAATTGTTTGACCAATTATAGCCGGGTCATTTTCAAGTTGATGATTTTGTGCGCCCCCCGAAGGTTGGTAGAATTTTCCAAATGGCCCCCGGCAGTAAAAAGGTTCCCCGCCCCTGCTCTAAGGGCTGGGCTGATCCGGCCTCGGTGGACCCTCACCCGGCTTCCGCCTGCCTGAAGGACCTCTCCTGTCTTTTACTTGATGGATCCTCCTTCAAGGACCCGTCAGACAGACAAGTGGAGCAGCTCGATCACTCTGCCTCGAGGCCGTGGGTCCCTCTCTTCTTCCGTGTGGGTCGCACAGGCACCAGGACTACCCGTTTCCCTCAGACCCTCACAGATGTAACAGTTCACATTGCTGCGGCGGAAGAGTACCTCATGCAGGCCTCCCTCGGCGCTGCTACCTGCGCAGTTATTGCCGCCTCAAATACCATAGCCATCCGTAAGGCCCTCTGGTTCCGATAATGGAGAGCGGACTCTGTCTCTAAGAAGCCTCTCACAGTACTCTTTTTCCAGACCGATGGTTTGCCGATCGTCTGGACAGGCTCTTTTTTTGTCTGACGCCACGGGAGGAAAAGAGTACCTCCCTCCCCCAACTCTAGCCCAGGATGTTTTTTAGTAGACACGCAGGGCCCGACCTTCTCGGCCCTCCCCATGTCCACCTCGTCCTGGCAGTCTAGACAAAGACCGAGGAGACTCGTCGTCTTCCATCTGGACCGCCGCCTCAGACCACAAATGGGTGTGATACCTTGTGTCTACCGGTTACCACATTGAATTCTGGACCCGATCCCCTGGTCAGTCTTTTCTCTCAAACCCCCCCCCCCCCCAAAGGCTCCAAAACACCACGAGGCCTTCTCCTCAGCGTTCCACTCCCTCCAAACGGCGGGGGTGATGGTACCTGTTCCGGACGGTGAGAGGTTCAAGGCCTTCTATTCTAACCTCTCGTGGTCCCCAAAGAAGGACGGGTCAGTTCGTCTTATCCTGGACCTCTAACATCTGAGCAAACATGTGCACGTAAGGAGATTCAGAATGGACTTCTTAGAGTCCATTATTACCTTTATGGTCGAAGGAGAATTCCTTGCCTCCCTAGCTATCAGGGACGTGTACCTGCACATACCCATCGCTCCAGCTCACCAAAAGTTCCTCCACTTCGCGGTTCAGGACTTTTTTTTCATTTGTGGCCTTACCCTCGGCTCTGCCACAGCACCAAGGGTCTTAACTAAGGTCATTGCGGCCGCCATGAGTGCCCTTCATGCCAGGAGAGTGGCTGTTCTGCCTTGCTTGGATGACCTCTTCATCAAGGGCTCAACCAGCGTGCAGATCTCTGTGGGCATTCTATCCCGCTTAGGGCGGCTTCTGACTCCAGTCAAATCATCCCCAATCCCGTCAAAATCCGTCACCTTCCTGGGCATGTCCCTGGACACTCTTCGGGGCTTGATATTTTCCCCTCAAGACAAGGCGACCACTCTACAACAAGCGGTACACTGCCCTCTACGTACTCCTCTCGCTCCATACGATTCAGTATGAGAGTGCTAGGTAGGATAGCGGCGGCTATAGAGGCAGTGCTGCTCGCTTAGCCACACCACCGCCCACTGCAGCTTGCGCTTCTAGCTGCCTGGGACAAGAGCCCCTTTTCCTTGGACGAACTTTTCACCTGACACCTTCAGTCAGGTATGCGCTTTGCTGGTGGCTTCATTCCTCTTCCATATCGAGAAGGAGTTTTTCTCCCCCAAGTGGACTGGCTATTCCTGACCACGGACGCCAGCCTCTTAGTCTGGGGAGCAGCGTACTGGCTCCACACTCCTTCAGGACGTTGGACACCCCAGGAGTCTTCCCTTCCCAGAAATCATTATGAAAATCAGCGCGATCTTCTCGCGCTCAGCTCATTCCCCCCCTTCTGCTAGCAGGTCGTTTGATTCGGGTCCAATTGGACAATGCAACAGCTGTGGCGTAGGTCAATCGGCAGGGAGGTACCAGCAGCAAGACAGCTTATCTCGAGGTCCTCAGGATCCTCACCTGGGCCTAATCGACGGGGGTCCGTGTTTTTCAGCGTTGCACGTACCGGGAGTAGAGAACTGGGCGGCGGACCTTCTAAGTCGCCAAGGCCTGGCTGCCGGAGAGTGGTTTCTCCACCCAGAAGTGTTCCCACACATCTGCACTCACTGGAGTACACCAGACGTGGATCTAATGGCCTCAAGGTTGAACGCAAAGGTAACCGCATTCTTAGCCAGGTCACGTGATCCACAGTCCATTGGCGCGGATGCTCTAGTCTTCTGAAGTCGTTTCCGTCTACCTTACATGTTTTTCGCCTCTGCCCCTGCTGCCGCGAGTAATCAGGAAGATCAAGGCAGAAGGAGTCCCGGTGATACTAATAGCACCGGACTAGGCCAGGTGCGCCTGGTATGCTGAATTAGTACAATTGCTCATGGCGCCTCGTAAGCATCCCAGACCTGCTGACCCAAGGGCCCATTTCCCATCAGAACTCCAGAGCCCTGAAGCTGACGGCCTGGCCATTGAGACTTGGACTTTAACAATAGCGAGATTCTCTCCTGCGGTCATCTCCACCATGTACAGTGCCCGAAAGCCTGCCTTCATCCCGTATTTACAACTGTACGTGGAAAACTTTCCTTTCCCAGTGCAGGGAATCTAATGTCCAACCTATGCCTCTGGCGATCCCCAGAATTCTTGATTTTTTTTTTTTTGCAGTCAGGTTGCAAAAGGGGTTGGCCCTCAGCTCCCTTAAGGGGCAGGTTTCATCTCTCTCAATATTCTATCAATACCGCTTAGCTTGCAATTCGCAAGTCAAGACTTTCCTCAAGGGTGTTTCCCATCTAGTTTCCCTGTATAAACGGTCGCTGGACCCATGGGACCTCAATCTTGTTTTGGACGGTATCCAGAGGTCCCCTTTTGAACCTCTTAAGGAATCTTCTCTTGCTCTTCTCTCCTGGAAGGTAACATTCTTAGTGGCGATTACGTCCATCAGACAAGTTTCGGAACTGGCAGCACTCTCTTGCCGCGAACCCTTTCTGATCTTTCATCAGGACAAGGTGGTTCTACGCCCCCTTCCGGATTTTCTTCTGAAGGTTACTTCCCCGTTTCATATGAACGAGGACATTGTTCTGCCTTCCTTTTGTCCACACCCAGTCCATAGGGTGGAAAGGGTTCTATATTCGCTAGACCTTGTGAGGGCTCTCAGATATCACATATCCAGGACAGCCCCTCCAGGGACATAGACTCCTTGTTCGTCATTCTTGAAAGGCCTAAGAAAAGAGAGGCAGGTTCATAGGCAACGCTGGATCGCTGGATTCGCTCTGCGATCCAGGAGGTCTACCGCTTGCAACTCAAGCCCATTCCTAGTGGGCTGTGGACTCATTCCACGTGAGCAGTTGGCGCCTCTTGGGCCATTAGGCATCAGGCTTGAGTGGAACAGAGGTGTAAGGCTGCGACCTGGTCTTGCCTACATACTGTTTCAAAGCATTACTGAGTCCATACCCAGGCTTCGGCTGAGGCGAACCTAGGTAGGAAAATTCTGCAAACGATAGCCAGGAGCGCCTACTGAGATAGGCACTCCACTATCTGGCACTGGTTCCTAGTCCTTGGGTTGCTTTGTTTGTTTACCCACCCATGGACTGCTTTAGGACGTCCCATGGTCCTGTGTCCCCCAATGAGGCGTCAGAGAAAAACGGATTTTTGTGTACTCGCCGTAAAATTGTTTTCTCTTAGCCATCATTGGGGGACACAGCACCCTCCCTTTTGCCCTGTTGGGCCTTAGCTTTTTTCTGTCTCAGTACTTTTTTGTTACGAGTATTCACTCACGTTTTTTTGTTACTTGTTCTCCTACTGCTTGTGTACTAAAACTGAAGTAGCCTGGCTGGGCCAGGGGGTGTATACTGCAGGGGAGGAGCTAACATCTTTGCATCTACTTGGTGTCCTCCTATGGATAAGCAGCATAACACCCATGGTCCTGTGTCCCCCAATGATGGCTAAGAGAAAACAATTTTACGGTGAGTACACAAAAATCCGTTTTTATTGATCCATTAAAATCCAATAAAAAGGACAAGACGCGTTTCGGGGACACCCTTGTTCACAATCCCATAAATGTTTCCACATTATACCCACAATCTTAAATACATTGTATTTGGATTTTATGTGATTTACCAAGTATTTATGAAATGTAAAGGAAATGGTTAATGGTTTTCTAAATATTTAAAAAAATATAAATCTGAAAATTGTGATGTGTGTTTTGTGTTCACTGTCAAGATTCAATATTTTTCCAAGACCACCTTTCGCTGCTTTTACTGCTGCAAGTCGTTGCACATCTAGAGGCTGAAATGTTTGCCTATTCTTCTTTTGCACGCACACTCTAGGTCAGTGAGGTTGGATGGAGGCATCTGTGAACAGCAATTTTCAAAGCTTGTCACAGATTCCCAATGAAATTTAGGTCTAGACTCTAATTAGGCCATTCCAACACATGAATATACTTTGATCTAAACCATCCATTGTAGCTCTGACTGTATGTTTGTGGTCGTTGTCCTCAAAGGTAAACTTACACCCCAGTCTCAAGTCTTTTTCAGCCTCTAACAAGTTTTCCTCCAGGATTGTCCTTTATTTAGTGCCATCCATCTTCCTATCAACACCAACCAACTTCCCTGCCCCTGCTGTAGAAAAGTCTCCCCAAAGTCTGATGCTGTCACCACCATGTCTGACGGTGGGGATGGTATTTTCAGGGTCATGTGCAGTTATAGTTTTTTGGCACATAGTTTTCCATTTAGCCAAAAAAGTTCCACTTTGGTCTCATCTGACCAGAGCACCTTCTTCCACATACTTGCTGTGTCAGCTACATGGCTCTTTGCAAACTGCAAACGGGACTTCTTATTTCTTGCTTTAAAAAATGGCTTTCTTCTTGCCACTCTTCCATAAAAGCCAGATTTATGGAGTATAGGACTAATGGTTGTCCTGTGGACAGATTCTCCCACCTGAGCTGTGATCTCTGCAGCCCCCTCCAGAGTGACTGAGTCTCTTGGCTTCTTCTCTAATTGGTGCTCTCCTTACTTGGGAAACCAGTTTAGGTGGACGGCCACGTCCTGGTAGATTTGCGGTTGTGCTATATTCCTTCTATTTTTGGATGATGGATTGAAAAGTAGGCCATAAGATTTTCACAGCATTTTATAACCTAACCCTGCTTTACTCCCCAGCTTTATCCCTGACCCATCTGATTTATTTTTTGGTTTTCATGATGCTGTTTGATGCACGAAGTTCTCAAATCAACCTCTGCGGCTTTCACAGAACAGCTGTAGTTATACTGAAAATAAATGTACTAATTAGATGACTTCTGGAGGTGACTGGTCACTCAGGATTTTATTTAGGGGTATCAGACTACAGGGGGCTGAATACAAATGCACATCACAATTTTCAAATTTTATATTATTAAATTATTTAGAAAATGATACTTGCTACTTTGTGTTGGTATATCACATAACATACCAAAACAAAATAAAAATACATTTTTGAGTGTAATGGAGAAAAAGTGGATAAGTTCAAAGGGTATGAATACTTTTACAAGGCACTGTATATGTGTACATATATAATCACCTATTTATGCATTCTTAGAGTGAAATTTGCAATTGAAAATTGATCTGTAAGCAGCAGTCATAGTGTTCAGTTGAGCTGTACTGTGCTCAGCTCAGCTGTGCTTCCAGAGTGGGTATTTCAGGCTGTCTAGTGGAGGCAGATCAGAGCGCAGAACCCATGAGCTGTGCTTGATGCTGACTATCAGATCCTGGGTATTAAACAAACATACATATTGCAGAATATAAATTTTGTTGGTTGAGTATTACACATAGCCATACAGTATACAAATGCATACAGTATATTTTAAACATAGATAAGCTTGATGATGCTCCATATATCCATGGTGGAGGCACAACCGCTCTGTATTGGAAGCCGATGCAGTTTTACACATACATTTGGGCTTCCAGCTCAGCTCTGGGACAAAAATAGAGAGGTGGGTCTAGAATCACACAGTTCAGCAGGGGAAAGGGCCTGCAGCACTGAGGAGAAGCTAGGTGCAGCAGGGAAATGTAGTTTTAGCAGTGTTTGAATTGAACCCATTCACCTATGTGAAGCTGGCTGCACTGAGTGGCAGATGGAGATGAAAAAAATGACACAGATTCAAGAATTTGCTTTGTGAAAAATTACACATTAATTGTGGGAATAACCCTTTAATACAGCTTCATTGTGATTACTAATACATCCTTCTTCCCCCTTAGATGTGGCTTCAGACAGTCAGAATGTATCATTTTTCTCTATAGCTATACACAGAGAAGCCTCTCTACAAATATAAATTAACTAGCTGTACTACCCAGCTTCACCCACAACCACAAAACAAATAGATATAAATGTAATTATAATGTCTGTCTCCCCCTCTGTATATCTCTGTCTCTTTCCCTGTCTGTCTCTTTCCCTGGCTGCATTGTGACCCGCCAACATTCCATTTAAGGGCGTGGCTGCGCATTCTTCTGGAGTTCTGGCTGCACTGTGGCTCCCAGCTCCATTTGCTTTAATGGAGGCAGGTTTCTTGGTGAATAACTGTAAAGCGCGGGGTTAAAATTTCCCCTCAAAACATAGCCTATGACGCTCTCTGGGTCCAGAAGTGTGTGAGTGCAGCGACGGTGCAGATGCCAATCCCTGGACACACACACACACACACACACACACACACACACACACACACACACACACACACACACACACACACACACACACACACCACTTTATATATTAGATTGGCACAGAATTTTGGACCTCACACACACACACACACACACACACACACACACACACACACACACACACCACTTTATATATTAGATTGGCACAGAATTTTGGACCTGAAAATAATGTAATCGTGTCAGGTACGCTTTTTTTTTTTTTATGATGTAATAAAGGCACCTTTAGAGTGTATTAATGTAATGAACTCCAATGATATACTGATGGGGAATTTAGATTGTGAGCCCCATTGGGGACAGTGATGATGTATGTAAAGCGCTGTGAAATATGATAGCGCTATATAAGCAATAATAATTTACAGAAACCCATTTGATGGTGTTAAGTTGACCCAATGTTATTTCCATTCATCAGATATAAATGACAGGACGGAGAACGGTATTCACCTCCCAATTATTTATGGCCTAGGTAAGTTCTTGCTCACATCAGCATACCTATATTTACGGGACGGGAAAGTGGTGTTCATAGCCACTAATATGTGTCAACACATTCATATGCAGACACTTGTATGGTATGTGCACACATACATCCAGACACACATACACCACACTTCTGTGGGATTTCTCTATGAAGGAGCAGGGACTGCAATATTCATTTTTTCCACCAGTAGATGGCAGACAGCATTGCAAAGACATTTTCTAAATGTAGAACATGTAAGTAAGAAAAAAAAAAAACAAAAAACAAAAAAAACATGGTGGCATGTAACCCCATAACTCCCTCTTGGATACTCTCCTGCCCATCCTGTTATCGGAAGTTTTGAGGAAATACCAGAGGCATGTAAAAGTTTGAGCACCCTTGTTCAAAATTACTGTTATTGTGAACAGTTAAGAGACTTGAAAATGAAATGATCTCTAAAAGGCATAAAGTTAAAGATGACACATTTTCTTTGTCTTTTTTAGGCAAAAATTAAATATTTTAGTTTTTTACATCTTAAAATTAACAAAAAAAGGACAATGTGCCAATATAAAAATGTGGGCACCCTGCACGATTAGTACCTAATAGCACCCCCTTTGGCAAGTATAACAGCTTTTACACTCTTTTGCATATTTCTGACTGAATTTTATAGTCAGGACACAGGAGAACAGGAGAGGTTTTCTTCCTAAAGGTCTTTTGCAGTCAAGCAGGAGTTCTGATTTGCCTCTTTAGCAATCTTATCAGCAGCTTTCAATGAAGTTTTGCTAAAGCTGGTGTCACACATAACGACGACGACAACGACGTCGCTGCTACGTCACCATTTTCTGTGACGTTGCAGCGACGTCCCGTCGCTGTCGCTGTGTGTGACATCCAGCAACGACCTGGCCCCTGCTGTGAGGTCGCCGGTCGTTGCTGAATGTCCAGCTTCATTTTTTGGTCGTCACTCTCCCGCTGTGACACACACATCGCTGTGTGTGACAGCGAGAGAGCGACGAAATGAAGCGATCAGGAGCCGGCACTGGCAGCTGCGGTAAGCTGTAACCAGCGTAAACATCGGGTAACCAAGGGAAGACCTTTCCCTGGTTACCCGATGTTTACGCTGGTTACCAGCCTCCGCTCTTGCTGCCAGCGCCGGCTCCTGCACTGTGACATGTGGCTGCAGTATGCATCGGGTAATTAACCCGATGCATACTGTAGCAAGGAGAGCAAGGAGCCAGCGCTAAGCAGTGTGCGCGGCTCCCTGCTCTCTGAACTGTGACATGTAGCTGCAGCACACATCGGGTTAATTAACCCGATGTGTGCTGCAGGAGAGCAAGGAGCCAGCGCTAAGCGCGGCTCCCTGCTCTCTGAACTGTGACATGTAGCTGCAGCACACATCAGGTTAATTAACCCGATGTGTGCTGCAGGAGAGCAAGGAGCCAGCGCTAAGCGCGGCTCCCTGCTCTCTGAACATGTAGCACAGCGACCTTATGATCGCTGCTTCTGCTGTTTGACAGCTAAGCAGCGATCATAACAGCGACTTACAAGGTCGCTGTTACGTCACCGAAAATGGTGACGTAACAGCGACGTCGTTGTCGCTGTCGTTTAGTGTGAACCCAGCTTTAGTCTTCCAGACCTTATCTTGACCTCCACTGTTTCTGTTACCTGCCATTTCTCAATTAGATTTTGAACTGAAGAAAGGCCAACTTGAAACCACTTTGCTGTCTTCTTATGGTAGTCTCCTGCTTTATGGGCATCCACCATTTTCAGAGTGCTAGGCAGCTTCTTAGAAGCCCATGGCTGCAGTTTTTGGCTCGAGGTCAGAGGAGGCTGGGTTTTTAGCAAGATGTGAAATATGCATCACCTGGCCTTTTCTAATGATGGTGAACAAGCCATCACCCTAACAGGATAATTAAAGGGAATCTGTCATGTCATTTTTTGTAGTACAATACTGTTATCTTTAAATGCGGCTTAAGGAGACGTTTCTGGATCAGTAACTTTTATATAGCTGTACGTTATCATGTTAATTTTACGATGCTTAAAATAAAATTAAGTATAATGTAGTAGCTTGGCAAGCATATGTAAACACAAACTGCATATTCACTGCTCCCCCTCCCACCTCTGTGCATTCACGATCACTGCTGAGCGGTGAGAGGGAGTATGGCTAGGGGCAGATTTACTATCACTGATGCTAGCACTGAGAGGTAGGAGGGGGGAGCAGTGAATATGCAGTTTGTATTTACATATGCTTGACTAGTTACTACATAACACTGAATTATAAGGAGCTTAAAACCAGATAACAGGATAACATACAGCTATAAAAGCTACTGATCCTGAAAGGTCTCCTTAAAGGCCCAGTCACACACAATGACTTACCAGCGATCCCGAAAATGATGCGACCTGATAGGGATCGCTGGTAAGTCGCTGGGAGGTGGCAGGTGAGATGTCACACAGTCAGACCTTACCAGCGATGCAGGAACAATACAGGTCGCAGTAGCGACCTGTATAACGATCTCAGCAGTCACTGTGACCCTGTCACACAGTGTCAAACACAGCGATGTGTCCTGCCCAGCAGGACATCGCCTTTGAAGAAAATGGCCTGGACTATTCTGCAACGACTAGCAATCTCACAGCAGGGGCCTGATCGCTGGTAGGTGTCACACATAACCAGATCGCTAACGGGATCGCTACTGCGTCACAGAAACAGTGACTCAGCAGCGATCTTGCTAGCGATCTCGTTATGTGTGACAGCGCTGTTGGAAGTGCTTCGATGGACCTGGAGAAGGTGCTTACAAAATTCCAGGTGGAATATTTCTGTTGGGCTGGAATCCCACCTTGACCAATCTGGGTAAGTGTGAGGGCCCCAGACTTCACTGCCATACAGGAGGATTGGGGCGATGATGGAATCGAAGATGTTTAGCTAGACCCTCACTGGAGGCTTCAGATGATAGTTTCCTTCGGATGGCATAGAAGGTCTTGGAGGCCTTGTTTTTCAGGGTCTCTATGGCTTGTTTGAAGCTCCCTGACTGCTGAATTTCCAGGCCCAAGTATGTGTATTTGTCTGTTCCTGTAAGAGTGCAGTTGTTTAGGACAAATGGAGGATGCTGGTCAATCTCCTTTTTCTCTTCTGGAACACCATGATGTTGGTTTTCTTTAGGTTGATTGGTAGTGCCCATGTGGAGCTGAATTTCTCCAAGATTTGTAGGTTCTCTTGGAGGCCTTTCTCAGTTGGTGACAGCAGCAGTAAGTCATCTGCATAGAGCAAGAATTTCACCTGGGCGTAATGGAGTGTGAGACCTGGAACAGGTGAAGATTCCAGAGCAGTAGCCAGCTCATTGATGTAGATATTGAAGAGCGTTGGACTAAAGGGGGCTTTACATGCTACGACATCGCTAATGCGAACTCGTTGGGGTCACGGAATTGGTGACGCACATCCGGCCGCATTAGCGATGCCGTTGCATGTGACACCTATGAGCGATTTTGCATCGTTGCAAAAACGTTCAAAATCGCTCATCGGTGACATGGGGGTCCATTCTCAAAAATTGTTACTGCAGCAGTAACGAAGTTGTTCCTCGTTCCTGCAGCAGCACACATCGCTCCGTATGACACCGCAGGAACGAGGAACCTCTACTTATCTGCCTCCCGGCCGCTATGCGGAAGGAAGGAGGTGGGTGGGATGTTCGTCCCGCTCATCTCCGCCCCTCCGCTTCTATTGGGCGGCGGTTCAGTGACGCTGCTGTGACGTCGATGTGACGCTAAACTAACCGCCCCCTTAGAAAGGAGGCGGTTCGCCGGTCACAACGACGTCGCCGGGCAGGTAAGTAGTGTGACGGGTCTGGGCGATGTTGTGCGGCACAGGCAGCAATTTGCCCGTGTCGCACAACAGATGGGGGTGGGTACCCACGCTAGCGATATTGGTACCGATATCGCAGCGTGTAAAGCGGCCTTTAGGCTGCAGCCCTGTCTGACTCCTCGGCTCTGCTGGAACTAGGCCATTCTTCTACTGTTCACACTCACACTGCAGAGGTTCTTGGTGTAGGAGCTTTTGATGACATCGTAGGTCTTTCCTCCTATTCCGCTCTCCAGCAATTTCAAGAACAAGCTCGAGTGCCACACTGAGTCAAAGGCCTTTTTAACCCCTTCAGCCCCAAGCCTATTTTGACCCTAAAGACCAGGCCATTTTTTGCAATTTTGACCAGTGTCACTTTATGAGGTTATAACTCTGGAACGCTTCAACGGATCCCGGTGATTCTGAGATTGTTTTCTCGTGACATATTGGGATTCATGTTAGTGGTAAATTTAGGCCGATATTTTTTGCGTTTCTTTGTGAAAAAAACGGAAATTTCGCGAAAATTTTGAAAATTTTGTAATTTTCAAACTTTTAATTTTTATGCTCTAAAACCAACGAGACATATGACACAAAATAATTAATAAATAACATTTCCCACATGTCTACTTTACATTGGAACAATTTGGGGGAAAAAAAAAAAATTTAAGGAAGTTATAGGGGTTCAAAGTTTATGAGCAATTTCTCATTTTTACAACAAAATTTACAAAGCCACATTTTTTAGGGACCACATCACATTTGAAGTGATTTTGAGAGGTCTACATGACACAGAACACCCAAAAGTGACACCATTCCAAAAACGGCACCCCTCAGGCTACTCAAAACCACATTCAAGAAGGTTATTAACCCTTCAGGTGCTTCACAGTAACTAAAGCAATGTGGAAGGAAAAAATGAACATTTTTTACTTTTTGCAACAAAAATGTTAATTTAGCCTCAAATATTGCATATTCACAAGGGTAGTAGAATTAAATGAACCTCCAGAATTTTGTTGGGCGATTTCTTCTGAGCACGCAGATACCTCATATGTGGCGAAAAAACACTGTTTGGGCGCACAACAGGACTCAGAAGGGAAGGAGCGCCATTTGACTTTTTGAACAGAAAATTAGCTAGAATCGTTAGCCGCACCATGTTGCGTTTGGAGAGACCCTGAGGTGCCGAAACAGTGGAGCTCCCCCATATGTGACCCCATTTTGGAACTTAGACACCTCATGGCATTTATCTAGATGTTTTTTGAGCACTTTGAACCTCTGGGGGCTTCACAAAAGTTAATAGAGTTGAGCCGTGCAAATAAAAAAAAAATTTTTTTACCACAAAATTGTTACTTCAACCAGGTAGCTTTTTTCTTCGGCGCTCCATTGGGAGACCCAGACGATTGGGTGTATAGCACTGCCTCCGGAGGCCACACAAAGCAATTACACTAAAAAGTGTAAGGCCCCTCCCCTTCTGGCTATACACCCCCAGTGGGATCACTGGCTCACCAGTTTTTCTGCTTTGTGCGAAGGAGGTCAGACATCCACGCATAGCTCCACTGTTTAGTCAGCAGTAGCTGCTGACTATATCGGATGGAAGAAAAGAGGGCCCATACTAGGGCCCCCAGCATGCTCCCTTCTCACCCCACTTGTGGTTTGTAAGGTTGAGGTACCCATTGCGGGTACAGAGGCTGGAGCCCACATGCTGCTTTCCTTCCCCATCCCCCTGAGGGGCTCTGAGGAAGTGGGATCTTACCGGCCTCCAAGCCCTGAGGCCGGGCTCCGTCCACAGACCCATTGAACCTGCTGGATAAGGAGCCGGGGTACCGTTCAGGGACAAGGCCCTGCAACTTTCAGGTACTCTGTGTCCCCGTACAGACAGGCACGCACACGCCAGACTTGCTGGGTGTGTTAGTGCGCCGGGGACAGTAGCGCTCCACGCTGGGCTTGGATCACAGCAGCTTAGCTGTGTGGATTCATGTGCTGGGAACTACCGCGCCGGCCACTCTCGGAGCGGCGGCGCGGCTGGGACTTGTAGTGCGCCGGGGACTTAGCGCCGACCGCGCTTTTACGGCGGCGGCGCTTATAAATTTAGTCCCCGGCTTTTGCGGCCTAGCTCCGCTTCGTTCCCGCCCCCTCCCTGTCAATCAGGGAATGGGACAGACGCTGTGCAATCGTCAGCGCCGAGGGCTGGAGCCTTATTTACATGCTCCAGCCCTCTCACTAGGCACAGTGGGACGCAGGTTTCCCGCTTTTGGTCTGAGCACGCCCAGGGCCCGCCCCCCCCCTCCACAGGACGCCGGCAGCCATTCCTGCATGCAGTCTGGCTGGAGGACGGACACAGGCTCTGGGAGACCCAGACTAGGGATTTCTGGCGACCACACACCCGCGTTTAGCGGGCGGTAAGCAGCACATTAGTGCTGGCCCCACTAGTGCCACAGTGTGTATTGGTGTACTTTTTCCTGTACCAGATATATATATATATATATACTGCACTGTACGGTCGCTTCTTGGCTGTATACCCCTATATTGCTCTGAGGAGGCAGCAACATGTCATCCACAAAACGCAAGGGTGCCAAGGCACGGGCTGTATACTCTGCTTGTACAGCATGTGGGGCTAATCTACCAGCAGGCTCCAACGACCCTCATTGTGTGCAATGTTCAGTCCCAGTGGCACTTCGTCAGCCAGAGCATATGGTGGTGGTAGCCCAGGCAGAGGCGCCTGTGAACCCTGCCCCGGTGACGGGGACAGAATTTGCAGTCTTTGCTGATAAAATGTCTGTGACTATGACAAAAATCCTGGAGACCTTGCAGTCCAGGCCAGTGGCTCAGACCATGGACTCTGCTGTGGCTATGTTCCCAGGTCCCCCTCAGTTGGAACTAATCCGTACTTCGAGGGGGTCCCAGGCATCACAGGCTGAGGGCTCTGATTCTGATGACAGTCCCAGGCCGCCTAAGAGAGCTCGCTGGGAGAGACCCTCCACGTCGTCACGCGGGTCAGGGTCTCAGCGAGAAGGGTCTCTATATGATGAGACAGAGGTGGGTGATCAGGAGTCTGGTCCTGACACCGCACTCAATTTGGATACGCCAGATGGTGACGCCATGGTAAACGACCTTATAGCGGCCATCAATAGGCTGTTGGATATTTCTCCACCAGCCCCTTCAGCTGAGGAGGCAGCTGCCCAGCAGGAGAAATTCCATTTCCTGTATCCCAAGCGTAAATTGAGTACTTTTCTGGACCACTCTGACTTCAGAGAATCAATCCAGAAACACCATGCTTATCCGGACAAGCGTTTTTCCAAACGTCTTAAGGATACACGTTATCCCTTTCCCCCTGACGTGGTCAAGCGCTGGACCCAGTGTCCAAAAGTGGACCCTCCAATATCCAGGCTTGCAGCTAGATCCATAGTTGCAGTGGAGGATGGGGCTTCACTTAAAGATGCCAATGACAGACAGATGGACCTTTGGTTGAAATCTGTCTATGAAGCTATTGGCGCGTCGTTTGCTCCAGCATTCGCGGCCGTGTGGGCGCTCCAAGCTATTTCAGCTGGTCTGGCACAGGTGGACTCTTTCTTAAGTCCAGCAGTGCCGCAAGTGGCGTCCTTAACTACGCAAATGACTGCGTTTGCGACCTACGCTATCAATGCGGTACTAGAATCTACGAGCCGTACCTCAATGGCATCCGCCAACTCTGTAGTTTTGCGCAGAGCCTTGTGGTTAAAAGAATGGAAAGCAGATTCTGCTTCTAAAAAATGTTTAACCAGCTTGCCACTATCTGGAGACAGACTGTTTGGTGAGCAATTGGCGGAAATCATTAAACAGTCCAAAGGTAAGGACTCTTCCTTACCCCAGCCCAGATCAACCAAACCTCAACAGAGGAAGTGGCAGTCAAAGTTTCGGTCCTTTCGAGGCTCGGGCAAGTCCCAATTCTCCTCGTCCAAAGGGACTCAGAAAGAGCAAAGGAGCTCTGATTCCTGGCGGTCTCACTCACGCCCCAAGAAAGCAGCCGGAGGTACTGCTTCCAAGGCGGCTGCCTCATGACTTTCGGCCGCCTCCCTCCGCATCCTCGGTCGGTGGCAGGCTCTCCCGCTTTTGCGACATTTGGCTGCCACAGGTCAAAGACCAGTGGGTAACAGACATTTTGTCTCACGGGTACAGGATAGAGTTCAGTTCTCGTCCTCCGCCTCGGTTCTTCAGAACTTCCCCACATCCCGACCGAGCAGATGCCCTTCTGCAGGCGGTGCATTCTCTAAGAGCAGAAGGAGTGGTGGTCCCTGTTCCTCTTCGGGAACAAGGACAAGGTTTTTACTCCAATCTCTTTGTGGTGCCAAAAAAGGACGGCTCATTCCGTCCTGTTCTGGACCTAAAACTGCTCAACAAGCATGTGAACGCCAGGCGGTTCCGGATGGAATCCCTCCGCTCAGTCATTGCCTCAATGTCTCAAGGAGATTTCCTAGCATCAATAGACATCAAAGATGCTTATCTCCACGTGCCGATTGCTACAGAGCACCAACGCTTTCTACGCTTCGTGATAGGAGACGACCATCTTCAGTTCGTAGCTCTGCCATTTGGTCTGGCGACAGCCCCACGGGTGTTCACCAAGGTCATGGCGGCAGTGGTAGCAGTCTTGCACTCTCAGGGACATTCTGTGATCCCTTACTTGGACGATCTACTTGTCAAGGCACCCTCTCAGGAGGCATGCCAACTCAGCCTGAACGTTGCACTGGAGACTCTCCAGACGTTCGGGTGGATCATCAACTTCTCAAAGTCAAATCTGTTACCGACCCAATCACTGACGTATCTTGGCATGGAGTTTCATACTCTCTCAGCGATAGTGAAGCTTCCGCTGGACAAGCAGCGGTCTCTACAGACGGGGGTGCAGGCTCTCCTTCAAAGTCAGTCGCACTCCTTAAGACGCCTCATGCACTTCCTCGGGAAGATGGTGGCGGCAATGGAGGCGGTTCCGTTTGCGCAGTTTCATCTGCGCCCACTTCAATGGGACATTCTCCGCCAATGGGACGGGAAGTCAACATCCCTGGACAGGAAAGTCTCCCTTTCCCAGACGGCCAAGGACTCTCTGCAGTGGTGGCTTCTTCCCACCTCATTATCACAGGGAAGATCCTTCCTACCACCATCCTGGGCGGTGGTCACGACAGACGCGAGTCTGTCAGGGTGGGGAGCAGTTTTTCTCCATCACAGGGCTCAGGGTACGTGGACCCTAGCAGGAGTCCACCCTTCAGATCAATGTTCTGGAAATCAGAGCAGTGTATCTTGCCCTACTAGCCTTCCAGCAGTGGCTGGAAGGAAGGCAGATCCGAATTCAGTCGGACAACTCCACAGCGGTGGCATACATCAACCACCAAGGGGGGACACGCAGTCGGCAAGCCTTCCAGGAAGTCCGGCGGATTCTGATGTGGGTGGAAGCCACGGCCTCCACCATATCCGCAGTTCACATCCCCGGCGTAGAAAACTGGGAAGCAGACTTCCTCAGTCGCCAGGGCATGGACGCAGGGGAATGGTCCCTTCACCCGGACGTGTTTCAGGAAATCTGTCGCCGCTGGGGAAGGCCGGACGTCGACTTAATGGCGTCCCGGCACAACAACAAGGTCCCAACCTTCATGGCACGGTCTCGCGATCACAGAGCTCTGGCGGCAGACGCCTTAGTGCAAGATTGGTCGCAGTTCCGGCTCCCTTATGTGTTTCCACCTCTGGCACTCTTGCCCAGGGTGCTACGCAAGATCAGATCCGACTGCAGCCGCGTCATACTCGTCGCCCCAGACTGGCCACGGAGGGCGTGGTATCCGGATCTGTGGCATCTCACGGTCGGCCAACCGTGGGCACTACCAGACCGACCAGACTTGCTGTCCCAAGGGCCGTTTTTCCATCGGAATTCTGCGGCCCTGAACCTGACTGTGTGGCCATTGAGTCCTGGATCCTAGCGTCTTCAGGATTATCTCAAGAGGTCATTGCCACCATGAGACAGGCTAGGAAGCCCACGTCCGCTAAGATCTACCACAGAACGTGGAGGATATTCTTATCCTGGTGCTCTGCTCAGGGAGTGTCTCCCTGGCCATTTGCATTGCCTACTTTTCTTTCTTTCCTGCAATCTGGGTTAGAAAAAGGTTTGTCGCTCGGCTCCCTTAAAGGGCAAGTCTCGGCGCTATCCGTCTTTTTTCAGAAGCGTCTAGCACGACTTTCTAAGGTACGCACGTTCCTGCAGGGGGTTTGTCATATCGTACCCCCGTACAAGCGGCCGTTAGATCCATGGGATCTGAACAGGGTACTGGTTGCCCTCCAGAAGCCGCCCTTCGAGCCTCTGAGGGAGGTTTCACTTTCTAGACTATCACAGAAAGTGGCTTGTTTGGTAGCGATCACATCTCTTCGGAGAGTGTCTGAGCTAGCAGCGCTGTCATCCAAGGCTCCCTTCCTGGTCTTCCACCAGGACAAGGTAGTGCTGCGACCCATTCAGGAGTTTCTCCCGAAGGTGGTATCCTCGTTTCATCTTAATCAGGATATCTCTTTGCCTTCTTTTTGTCCTCATGCAGTTCATCGCTATGAGAAGGATTTACATTTGTTAGATCTGGTGAGAGCACTCAGAATCTACATTTCCCGCACGGCGCCCCTGCGCCGTTCGGATGCACTCTTTGTCCTTGTCGCTGGTAAGCGCAAAGGGTCGCAGGCTTCCAAGGCCACCCTGGCTCGATGGATCAAAGAACCAATTCTTGAAGCCTACCGTTCTGCTGGGCTTCCGGTTCCATCAGGGCTGAAGGCCCATTCTACCAGAGCCGTGGGTGCGTCCTGGGCACTACGACACCAGGCTACGGCTCAACAGGTGTGCCAGGCAGCTACCTGGTCGAGTCTGCACACTTTCACCAAACATTATCAGGTGCATACCTATGCTTCGGCGGACGCCAGCCTAGGTAGAAGAGTCCTGCAGGCGGCAGTTGCCTCCCCGTAGGGGAGGGCTGTCTTGCAACTCTAACATGAGGTATTTCTTTACCCACCCAGGGACAGCTTTTGGACGTCCCAATCGTCTGGGTCTCCCAATGGAGCGCCGAAGAAGGGAATTTTGTTACTTACCGTAAATTCCTTTTCTTCTAGCTCCTATTGGGAGACCCAGCACCCGCCCTGTTGTCCTTCGGGATTTTTGGTTGTTTTTCGGGTACACATGTTGTTCATGTTGAATGGTTTTCAGTTCTCCGACGTTACGTCGGAGTGAATTTGTTTAAACCAGTTATTGGCTTTCCTCCTTCTTGCTTTTGCACTAAAACTGGTGAGCCAGTGATCCCACTGGGGGTGTATAGCCAGAAGGGGAGGGGCCTTACACTTTTTAGTGTAATTGCTTTGTGTGGCCTCCGGAGGCAGTGCTATACACCCAATCGTCTGGGTCTTCCAATAGGAGCTAGAAGAAAAGGAATTTACGGTAAGTAACAAAATTCCCTTCTTTTCACAAGGGTATCAGGAAAAATTGCACCATAAAATGTATTGTGCAATTTCTCCTGAGTACACAGACATCTCATATGTGGTGGAAATGAAATGTTTGGGCGCACAGCAGGGCTCAGAATGCAAGGAGCGTCATTTGACGTTTCAAACGCAAAATTGTCTGGGATAATTAAGGTATTCCATGTTGTGTTCGGAGACCCCCCTGAGGTGCCGAAACAGTGAAGCTCCCCCACATGTGACCCCATTTTGGAAACTAGACCCCGCATGGAATTTATCTAGATGTTTATTGAGCACTTTGAACCTCTGGGGGCTTCACAAAAGTTAATAGAGTTGAGCCGTGAAAATAAAAATATTTTTTTTTTACCACAAAATTGTTACTTCAACCAGGTAGCTTTTTTTCTTTCTCGCTCCATTGGGAGACCCAGACAATTGGGTGTATAGCTTCTGCCTCCGGAGGCCACACAAAGTATTACACTGAAAAAGTGTAACCCCTCCCCTCTGCCTATACACCCTCCCGTGGATCACGGGCTCCTCAGTTTTATGCTTTGTGTGGAAGGAGGCACACATCCACTCATGCTTTCCCATTTTAGTCAGCAGCAGCTGCTGATTTTATCGGTTGGAAGAAAAGAGGGCCCCCACAGGGCCCCCGGCATGCTCCCTTCTCACCCCACTACGTCGGCGGTGCTGTTAAGGTTGAGGTACCCATTGCGGGTACAGAGGCTGGAGCCACATGCCGTTTTCCTTCACCATCCCTTAGAGGCTCTGGGAGAAGTGGGATCCTGACCGGTCATCCATTTACTGGGACCGGGCTCCCTCCGCAGCCCCTGTGGGAATCTGACGGACAGGAGTCTATGTATCCTCAGGGACAGGGCCCTGCATCTAAAGGTACTCTGTGTCCCCATGGGGACTGTGCATGGAGCGCTTGTTTCACAGACGCTGCAGCAGCTGCTGGTTTGTGAAGACCGGGACTTCCGCGCCGACCGAGCCTGTTTGTCGGCCGCGGTATTAACTTTAGTCCCCGGCTTCATTGCGGCCTAGTACCATAACTCCCGCCCCCGGGCCTGCCAGTCAGGGGTAAGGGCGGGACGGTCGACCTGACGTCGGCAGTGAGGGCTGGAGCAGACTTTAGGTTTCCTCCCCCCCCCCCCCCTCACTGATCACTGTGGGCCCCATATTCCCGCACTTTACTAGTCGCCGCCCACGGCTCCCTCCTCCCCTGAGAGCTCCGGCAGCCATTTTTACACACATTCTGCCGGTGGAGGATTTTCAGGAACGAGCTCTGCAGCTCTGGGAGACCTAAGGCAGGGAATCTGGTGGACACACACTCCGCTTTGGGCGGTCGGTAAGCCACACCGGTCACCCGGTGCTGGTCCCCCTAGGGTGCCGGAGTATATATATATATATATATTTTCTCTGTTCGGCCGGGTTGTTTGCTTTTGGCTATATACCCTCAGTGATCACTCTCCTAGGAGACAACAGCATGTCGTCCACAAGGAGCAAGGGCGCTAAGGCAAAGGGTTTTTTTGCAACCTGTACCTCTTGTGGGGCTATGTTACCTGCGGGTTCCACCTACCCTCACTGTGAGCAATGCTCGACCCCTGTTGCACTTGCTCAGCCGGAGCCTCGGTCACTAGTGGGCCCCTCGGCTCAGGCAGACCCTCCTGCTTCCACTGTCCAGGCGGCAGGGACAGAGTTTGCAGTTTTTGCTGAGAAACTCTGAGTCGCTTTCACAATCCATGGCTCAGTCTATGGACAAATGGTCTGCCAAGCTACTAGAAGCCTTGCAGTCCAGACCGGTCCTTACACAGGCCCCGGGCACTGTTGGATCATCGCCTCCAGGCCCCTCTCGGTCTGCGCCGCAGCGTGCTCCCAGGGTGGCCCCTAGGTCTCACGTGGAGGACTCCTGCACGGATTACAGTCCCAGACCGGCTAAGCGGGCTCGCTGGGAATCTTCCCCGACTTCCTCACGCTGCTCGGAGTCTCAGCTTGAGGACTCTCTGGAGGACGAGGCGGACGTCGCAGCTCAGGGCTCTGACCCTGACGTTGCCCTCAATCTTGATACACCTGAGGGGGACGCCTTAGTAAATGATCTTATATCGTCCATCAACCAGGTGCTAGATCTTTCTCCCCCACCTCCACCTATAGAGGAGTCTGCTTCGCAGCAGGAGAAACACCAGTTTAGGTTTCCCAAACGTACACGGAGTGCGTTTTTCGATCACTCTAACTTCAGAGATGCTGTCCAGAAGCACAGAGCATTTCCGGACAAGCGCTTTACTAAGCGCCTTAATGACACACGTTACCCCTTCCCCTCTGACGTAGTTAAGGGTTGGGCTCAATGTCCCAAGGTGGGTCCTCCAGTCTCTAGACTGGCGGCTAGATCTGTAGTATCAGTTGCAGATGGCTCATTGCTCAAGGATGCCACTGACAGGCAGATAGAGCTCCTGGTGAAATCCATCTATGAAGCCACAGGCGCGTCTTTTGCCCCGGCCTTTGCAGCCGTGTGGGCACTCCAAGCTATCTCAGCTTGTCTGTCTGAGATTAATGCGGTCACACGTACCTCTGCTCCGCAAGTTGCATCTTTGACTTCTCAGGCGTCGGCTTTTTCGTCCTACGCCATGAACGCCGTCCTGGACTCTGCTAGCCGTACAGCGGTAGCATCCGCTAATTCGGTGGCAGTCCGCAGGGCCATGTGGCTACGCGAATGGAAGGTAGACTCTGCTTCCAAGAAGTTCTTAACCGGTTTGCCGTTTTCTGGCGACCGATTGTTTGGCGAACGATTGGATGAAATTATTAAGGAATCCAAGGGAAAGGACTCGTCCTTACCCCAGTCCAAACCGAAGAGACCTCAGCAACGGAAAATACAACCGAGGTTTCGGTACTTTCGGCCCTCAGCCAAGTCCCAATCCTCCTCGTCCAACAGGCCAGAGAAAGGCCAGAGGAACTCCTATGCGTGGCGGTCTAAGTCACGCCCCCAAAAAACCGCCGGAGGCACTGCCTCCAAGGCGGCCTCATGACTTTCGGCCTCCCCGAACCGCATCCTCGGTCGGTGGCAGGCTCTCCCGCTTTTGCGACGCCTGGTGGCCACATGTCCAAGACCGATGGGTGAGAGACATTCTGTCCCACGGTTACAGGATAGAGTTCAGCTCTCGTCCTCCAACTCGTTTCTTCAGAACATCTCCGCCCCCATCTCGGGCCGGCGCACTTTTTCAGGCTGTGGGCGTTCTGAAGACAGAAGGAGTGGTGATTCCCGTTCCCCCTCAGGAACATGGTCACGGCTTCTACTCCAACTTGTTCGTGGTGCCAAAGAAGGACGGATCATTCCGTCCAGTTCTGGACCTCAAACTGCTCAACAGGCATGTGAGCACCAGAAGGTTTCGGATGGAATCTCTCCGCTCGGTCATCGCTTCGATGTCACAAGGAGACTTCCTAGCATCAATCGACATCAAGGATGCTTATCTCCATGTGCCGATCGCACCCGAACATCAACGCTTCCTGCGTTTTGCCATCGGGGACGAACACCTTCAGTTCGTGGCACTGCCTTTCGGCCTGGCGACAGCCCCACGGGTCTTCACCAAGGTCATGGCATCCGTTGTGGCGGTCCTGCACTCTCAGGGCCACTCGGTGATCCCTTACTTAGACGATCTCCTAGTCAGGGCACCCTCCCGGGTGGCGTGTCAACACAGCCTGACCGTCGCTCTGGCGACTCTCCAGCAGTTCGGGTGGCTCATCAACTTCCCAAAGTCCAAGTTGACACCGACCCAATCACTGACTTACCTCGGGATGGAGTTTCATACTCACTCAGCGGTAGTCAAGCTACCGCTGGACAAACAGCTTTCGCTGCAGACAGGGGTGCAATCTCTTCTTCGGGGTCAGTCACACCCCTTGAGGCGCCTCATGCACTTCCTGGGGAAGATGGTGTGGCAGCAATGGAGGCAGTGCCCTTCGCGCAGTTCCATCTGCGCCCACTCCAATGGGACATTCTCCGCAAATGGGACAGGAGGTCGACGTCCCTCGACAGGAACGTCTCTCTTTCCCTTGCAGCCAAAACCTCTCTTCAGTGGTGGCTTCTTCCCACTTCTCTATCGCAGGGAAAATCCTTCCTGCCCCCATCCTGGGCTGTGGTCACGACGGACGCGAGCCTGTCAGGGTGGGGAGCGGTTTTTCTCCACCACAGGGCTCAGGGAACCTGGAATCCAATAGAGTCTTCTCTTCAGATCAATGTTCTGGAGATAAGGGCAGTGTATCTAGCCCTAAAGGCGTTCCATCGGTGGCTGGAGGGCAGGCAGATCCGCATACAGTCGGACAACGCCACGGCGGTCGCGTACATCAACCACCAGGGAGGCACGCGCAGCCGTCAAGCCTTCCAGGAAGTCCGGCGGATTCTGCTGTGGGCGGAAGCCACAGCCTCCACCATCTCCGCAGTTCACATCCCGGGCGTAGAAAACTGGGAAGCAGATTTTCTCAGTCGTCAGGGCATGGATGCGGGGGAATGGTCTCTTCACCCAGACGTGTTTCGAGAGATCTGTCGCCGCTGGGGAACGCCGGACGTCGATCTCATGGCGTCACGGCACAACAACAAGGTCCCGGCCTTCATGGCACGGTCTCAAGATCACAGAGCTCTGGCGGCGGACGTGTTAGTTCAGGATTGGTCGCAGTTTCGACTCCCTTATGTGTTTCCTCCTCTGGCGATGTTGCCCAGAGTGTTACGCAAGATCAGATCCGACTGTCGTCGCGCCATTCTCGTCGCTCCAGATTGGCCGAGGCGGTTGTGGTACCCGGATCTGTGGCATCTCACGGTGGGTCAGCCGTGGGCACTTCCAGACCGCACAGACCTGCTGTCACAAGGGCCGTTTTTCCATCTGAATTCTGCGGCCCTCAACCTGACTGTGTGGCCATTGAGTCCTGGCTCCTAGCGTCGTCGGGTTTATCTCAGGATGTCATTGCCACTATGAGACAGGCCAGGAAACCAACGTCCGCCAAGATCTATTACAGGTCGTGGCGGATCTTCTTGTCCTGGTGCTCTGATAAGGGTTTTACTCCCTTGCCTTTTGCCTTACCCATTTTTCTTTCATTCCTTCAATCCGGAATGGACAAGGGTTTGTCACTCGGCTCTCTCAAGGGACAAGTATCGGCGCTATCCGTAGTTTTTCAAAACCGTCTAGCCAGGCTTCCGCAGGTCCGCACGTTCCTGCAGGGAGTTTGCCACATAGTCCCACCTTACAAGCGTCCGCTGGAACCCTGGGACCTTAACAGGGTGTTAATGGCTCTTCAAAAGCCACCTTTCGAGCCGCTGAGGGATGTCTCTTTATCACGTCTTTCGCAGAAGGTGGCATTTCTTGTGGCAATTACCTCACTCCGAAGAGTGTCGGAGCTTGCAGCGCTGTCATGCAAATCCCCTTTCCTGGTTTTTCACCAGGATAAGGTGGTTCTGCGTCCTGTCCCGGAGTTTCTCCCTAAGGTGGTATCTCCTTTTCATCTCAATCAGGATATCTCCTTACCGTCCTTTTGCCCTCATCCAGTTCACCAGTGTGAAAAGGATTTGCATTCATTAGATCTAGTGAGAGCACTCCGGCTCTACGTGTCTCGCACGGTGCCCCTGCGCCATTCAGATGCGCTCTTTGTCCTGGTCGCTGGCCAGCGTAAGGGTTCGCAGGCTTCCAAGTCAACTTTGGCTCGGTGGATCAAGGAACCGATTCTTGAAGCCTACCGTTCTTCGGGGCTTCCTCTTCCTTCGGGGCTGAAAGCCCATTCTACCAGAGCCGTGGGTGCGTCCTGGGCATTGCGACACCGGGCTACGGCTCAGCAGGTGTGTCAGGCAGCTACCTGGTCTAGTCTGCACACCTTCACAAAACACTATCAGGTGCATACCTATGCTTCGGCAGATGCCAGTCTAGGTAGGCGAGTCCTTCAGGCGGCGGTTGCCCACCTGTAGGAAGGGGTCGTTTTCGGCTCTTTTATTGAGGTATTCTTTTACCCACCCAGGGACTGCTTTTGGACGTCCCAATTGTCTGGGTCTCCCAATGGAGCGACAAAGAAGGGAATTTTGTTTACTTACCGTAAATTCCTTTTCTTCTAGCTCCTATTGGGAGACCCAGCACCCGCCCCTGTTCCCTTCGGGCTGGTTGTTCTTTTGTGTACACATGTTGTTCATGTTGAATTGTTCTTTTGGTTATGGTTTCAGTTCTCCGAACATCCTTCGGATTGAATTTACCCCAGACCAATTTATAAGTTTCCTCCTTCCTGCTTTTGCACCAAAACTGAGGAGCCCGTGATCCACGGGAGGGTGTATAGGCAGAGGGGAGGGGTTACACTTTTTCAGTGTAATACTTTGTGTGGCCTCCGGAGGCAGAAGCTATACACCCAATTTTCTGGGTCTCCCAATAGGAGCTAGAAGAAAAGGAATTTACGGTAAGTAAACAAAATTCCCTTCTTTCACAAGGGTATCAGGAAAAATTGCACCATAAAATGTATTGTGCAATTTCTCCTGAGTACACAGACACCTCATATGTGGTGGAAATCAAATGTTTGGGTGCACAGCAGGGCTCAGAATGCAAGGAGCGTCATTTGACTTTTCAAACGCAAAATTGTCTGGGATAATTAGCGTATTCCATGTTGTGTTTGGAGACTCCCTGAGGTGCCAAAACAGTGGAGCTCCCCTACATGTGACCCCATTTTGGAAACTAGACCCCCATGGCATAGAAAAAAAATAGGGCGCACGCACAAATGTTCTGCAAAAAGGGGGGGGGGGGGACCAGGTGGGATGGAAAAAATAAGTCCTGTCCAAAGTCGAGTACGACATCAGGACGATTGCTGATCAGGTACCTAATTGTACATGTTTTGTTTTTTTTATTTGGGGTGCACAAAAAAACAAAAACTAGAGCAACGATTACGTAGCAGATCAGCACTTGGCGGCAGGCAGGTGGGGGAGGAGGGGGGGAGAAGGAGTCGGAGATGCGATTGGGGATAGTTAGAAAAGAGCCACGAACAATACTTACAGGATGGATCAGAACAGCGGCAGATTGGGGGGCGGCAGATGGGGGGGCAGCGGCATATAAAGGGAGCATCTGTGAATGTGAGACGGCGGCGGCTGGGATAGGGTGGGGGCAGATGGGAGAGGGCGCAGTGGATGCAGGAGCGGCAGAGGATAGGGGGAAGGAGTGGGAGGTGAGATTGGGGATAGTTACCCTACAGGATGGATCTAGGCAGCAGGATCACAAGAGATGAAGGAGGCAGCAGATCGGGGAGGGTGAGAGGTGGGAGAGGGAGCACAGATCACGGCGGTGACAGGGGAGGGAGCACAGATCACGGCGGTGACAGGGGAGGGAGCACAGATCACGGCGGTGACAGGGGAGGGAGCACACATCACGGCGGAGACAGGTGAGGGAGCACACATCACGGCGGAGACAGGTGAGGGAGCACACATCACGGCGGTGACAGGTGAGGGAGCACACATCACGGCGGTGACAGGTGAGGGAGCACACATCACGGCGGTGACAGGTGAGGGAGCACACATCACGGGGGTGACAGGGGAGGGAGCACAGATCACGGGGGTGACAGGTGAGGGAGCACACATCACGGGGGTGACAGGTGAGGGAGCACACATCACGGGGGTGACAGGGGAGGGAGCACACATCACGGGGGTGACGGGAGGGAGCACACATCACGGGGGTGACAGGTGAGGGAGCACACATCACGGCGGTGACAGGTGAGGGAGCACATCACGGCGGTGACAGGTGAGGGAGCACACATCACGGCGGTGACAGGGGAGGGAGCACACATCACGGCGGTGACAGGGGAGGGAGCACACATCACAGGGGTGACAGGGGAGGGGGCGGGTAGCTGACCACGGGGGTGAGAGGTGGGGGGAGCGTGCAGCACATCACGTAGGGGAGGGGACGAGCAGCACATCACGGAAGGGAGGGGGCGGGCACCGATCACGAGGGGGAGGGGCCGGGCAGCAGATCGGAGGGAGCGGTGGCACTATGACAGATGGAGGAGGACAGGGATCGCGCAGCACATCACGGAGGTGAGGGGGCGGGCACCGATCACGAGGGGTGAGGGGCCGGGCAGCAGATTGGGGGGAGCGGTGGCACTGTGGCAGATGGAGGGCGGCGGCAGCGGATCGGGAGGTGTGGGGGTGAGGGTGAGGGTGCGGGCAGTAGATACGAGGGGTGGGGGTGCGGGCAGGAGATCGGGGAGACAGGTGGCAGATCGCGGAGGGCAGTGGCGGTGGCGGATCGGGAGGCTTTTCGCCGGTTTCATACAGTGCAATGGCAGCGCGGCAACTTCCGGGTCCCATGCTCCGGTCACATAACAGCATGGGACCGGAGCTTGTCCCACTGCCATTGCACTGTATACACTCACTGTGCTGGCGTGCTGCAGGGACGACAAGTGAAGCTGATGGGGGTGGTCATTGGCAACAGGTCCACTGTGATTGGAGAAATCGGTCACAAGTCCGATCTCTCCAATCAGAGCTACTGGAGCTGGGGGAGGGTGATCCAGTGAGGTCACCCAGCTCCAGCCAATGGCCAGTGCTACAGCTGCACTGGCCAGGGCTGGATTTCAATGTTTCAGTCACTTTAAATGGCTGGAACATTACAGTGGCTGTGATTGGTTGAGCGGCGTTCGTCAGCCAATCACAGCCTCCGTAGGTCCGGGGAGGAGGCACCACCCCTCCTGAGGTCAGGAACAGGTCCCCTCCTCCCCGAATCTGCGGTTTATGTTAACATATTGCAGTCACCGGAGTCTCCGGTGCCGCGATTCCGCCATGACGGAAAGATCCGTCCTTGGTCGTTAAGGCCCAGGGCACAAGGACGGATCTTTCCGTCCATGGTCGTGAAGGGGTTAAAGTCTACAAAGCGGGCGTATATCTTCCCATGCTTTGTATTGTTGACGTGGCTCTGAATGAGACTGTGCAGGGTGTAGATGTGGTCCGTGGTGCGGTGGTTTGGAACGAACCCTGCTTGGCTTTTGCTCAGGACATTGTGATCGGTAAGGAAACTGATGATCCTTTTGTTTAGGATGCTGTTGAACAGTTTTCCCAAGTTACTGCTCACACATATGCCTCTGTAGTTGGCAGGGTCATACCTGTCCCCACTCTTGTGGATCGGTGTAATGAGTGCTTGGTTCCAGGTACGAGGGAAGTAACCAGCACTCAGCACAATGTTGAACAGTTTAACCATTGCAGCTTGAATTTCTGGTGGGCTGTACTTCAGCATCTCTGGGGGGTTTTATATGCACATTACATTCTCCTATGTATGTTTTTATGTGGCATGCGACGCACCTGTGAGCACTCCTATATAGGGGGTGCCGTTGTAGCTCCACATATGGACCTGTGGAAGCCTAATTAGTTAGGCGAAACAGCTGTCGTCCTCTACCTGGGAGCCAGCTCACAGCTCGTCTCCTGCTTTTTACCCTGCACCGTCTAATAAACTAAAGATTCCTGCACAGCGGTACGGAGTGCGGTCCCTCATTTCCTTCACTCATCCATCGGTACCTGGACTTTTCTTCTGGACGAGCACCCCCGCTCAGGATACGGTAATTCCCAGCCCTCGACGAGCACACATGCGTTATCGCTGAGTGACATACAGTGGTGCAGCACCCTTCCTATCTTGCTGGAGCACTCAGCACAATGTTAAACAGTTTAACCATTGCAGCTTGAATTTCTGGTGGGCTGTACTTCAGCATCTCTGGGGGGATTCCATCCAGACCACTAGATTGTTTTACACTTTATGGAAGTGATTTTCTCTGCAACTTCCTGTAATGTAATTGGTGTGTCCAGTGGGTTTTGGAAATTTTTTATTTTCTCCTCCCATTGCCTTTAGTTTTGATGTTATGTTTTCCTGCTCTTGGCTTAGTCCTTCTTTTGGGATGTCTTTGTAGAGGTTTCTGAAGTACTGGAGCCAGATGTTGCTATTTTGGATATGGGTGTCATTCTTTTTCTTGCTCTTCGTGTCCATGTGGCTCCATATTTCCCAGAAGGAGTTGTCTTGGAGGGCGTCTTGGAGTTGGCTAAGTTTAATAGAGATGTAGCTCTGCTTCTTCCTCCTGAGTAGAGCGGATCGGTTATAATCCAGGTCCGGCGGATCCGGATCCGATCCGGAATCCGCGTCCATGTAACTTAATGGGGAGCCGGATCCGGGGACGAGAGAGAGAGAGAATCGTGCACCCCGAATCCCGGGTACTGGTCGGATTGGGCTCTCAAACCGTGCGGATCCGGGTCCGCTCAACACTACTCCTGAGGATTGTTTTGGACTGCCTTTGTATGGTGTCATAGGATTCCCTCAGGTCTGGGTTGTTGGGGTCTCTGTTTATTGTTTGAGGCTGTTCTCAGGGTCTTTCGAACGGCTTTACAATCTTTGTCAAACCAACCATTGATCTTCTTTTCTTTTGGCCTCTTGTAGTTGACTTGTTTGAGGTCGGACAATTTGACCATGGTGTGGAATATTTTGTTGAGGTATTTTGCAGCTTGATTCACTCCGTCTGGGTTTTACTTGTACTTGTAGCTGTAGAAGTTGTGGAGCTTCTCCTGTATTTCGGGTCTGTTGGGAGCCTCTTTATATTTTATTTCTGACGTCTTGGACCATTTATAGGATGGAGGTCAGTTGTAGCTGCTCTGCTGTGGCTTTTGTGTGGATGGTTTCTCTGTAGATTTCATGTACAGGAGGAGTTGGCTTTGGTCTGACAGGTGCGTTTGTGGGGTGACTATGAAGGCGCTAATCTGTCCATATCTGTAATGGCGTAGTCTACTACACTCCTTCCTACATGGGAGTTTAGTGTATATCTCCCAGTGAGTCTCCCTTTGTACGTCCATTAAGAATATGAAGACCTAAACTTTTACATAAGTTCAGGAGCTTTTTGCCACTTTTGTTGACTGTACTGTCATAGCTGTTTCTCTCTGAGTGTTCTGAGTCGTGACTGTCATTCTCTCCCAAATATGTAGATGTTTCCATCTGTGGTCAGAAAGTCTTTTTCTCAACCTGATCTTGCATTGAGGTCTCCAAAGATGAGAACTTTTTCCCAGGACCTGATAATGGGTGGCTTCTTCTTGTAAGATCTCAAAGCTCAAAAAACCATAAAGAAAAAAATTCCTATATTAAAATTACTAAATTTTTATTAGTCATTTTCTAAAAAACTGTCAGTGCAGTCAAGAAGAGAATAGCCACTTAAAAGTGGTTGGGCGGGTGAAAAGGACAGGTGCGCCAGATGTCGATATTGAGGATATTCGGTATATAGGAGGGAAAAGGGCCTATCCTAGCCCTATGAATTTCCCCTACCTAACAGCGGAGTGTAAACACCCTAACACTCGGTGCCCCCGCTGCTCGGCGGCTGTCCCTTACTGTCCCTCCAAACCACAAAACCACCATCACCATATAGTGTACGTGCAAAAAAGTGCAGGTGAAAAAAACCTAAATAGTCTGGGTAACCACTCTATAGTGTCAATACATATCAAATACAGTAGTTCCCCTATCAGGGTAAACCCAAATTACAGTAGTTCCCTTAAGGATAAACAGGCAATACTTCTATCCTGAAGGACATGTCAATACAAATAAAGTTTCAAAAAGAGCTTAAACACCTGCACACCCATCTCAGGTTATAATATTTATCATCTCAAACTGATTAAAGTACTTATCATATCGCTTGTCATGTCATCTCAACGCGTTTCTCCCTCAGGATGTCTGGGGGTTCATCAGGAGATGTTCAGTCTATAAAGCCGATATCACAATTGAGATACGGTTGCTGTGCCTGGTAGCGCCACTAAGGACCACATGAATCTGGGTCCTAACTCATTAGTGGTATCAGAAGTAATGCCTCATTAGGCCGTACGCCACCTCCACTTATATCAGCTCGGTCAGTGCCGTGTTACCTCGCCCTAATGAGGCTTACCGTCCTTATTTCTTTAAACCGCCGCGCCATTTTACCGGCGGTCACTTCCGGTATGAAGTCCCTGTGACGTCGAGCAGGAAATCAATATTCCCCACCAGGCCTTGCTCACACTTCCAGGCCTCCGACGTCACACCGGAAGTTACGGAGTGTGGAACGCACACTGCGTTCCACTTGTAAAGAACGCCCTCACAGCAACCAGAGGGTCACATGTAGTGGGAGGATAATTGGCTAGTCACGGGACTGAAGAGTCTGATAGGGCTATTCATAGCAATAGATAAATAGAGAAAGTGCGATATTATTAACTCACCACAAAATTAACCATTGCTCGTCCTATAGGGACAATAAGCACATAGGCATCACTGCCAGCTCCACTCAATAACTCATCTCATAATAGAAAAGAGGGTGTTCCCAAACCACCAGGAATCATTCCAGAGAAGAATCATATAAAACTGGTGAAATTTAATTGTTAATTAATCCCATCCGGGGACATACTGCGCAAAAGGTAGATCCACCTAGTTTCCCTCTGGAGAATTAACCTATTCCAGTCACCCAGCCTCTCGTGTTTTTGGACGGTCTCAATTACCTTGAATAGGACACTTTTAGTATCTCCATTGTGGTATTGGACTACATGCCGGGCAAGTGCAGTATCTCTCTTGTGGAGAATGTCCCCTATGTGCTCCCCTATCCTTACTCTTAGCTCTCTCTTAGTTTTACCCACATAGTTTTTGGGACATTGACAAGTACACATATAGACCACTCCAGTGGTCTTACAGTTCGCAAAATCCCTGTTGGAAAAAGCTCTCCCTGTCACTGCACTTGTGAAGGTTTTTGAGGGGTCAATAAATCTACAGAAACTACAGGACCCACACCTAAAGGTCCCAATAGGTCTCCTGTCTAACCATGTCCCTGACGATTTTGGTTGCTCAAAATGACTATGGACCAAATGGTCCCTTATTGACCTCCCTCTCCTAAATGTGACTGAGGGTTTTATGGTTAGGGTGTCTACCAAGTCTGGGTCTGCCCGTAGAATGTCCCAGTGTCGCCTCAATATGTCCATAATCCTATCCGTTTGATCGTCATAGGTCACAATCAGTCTCGTCATCCCATCATTCTGTGTTTTCTGACGGGGCACAATTAGCTCTGTCCTGTTTTTTCCTTTTGCGAACCTATATGCCTCATCAATCACTCCCATTGGGTAGCCTCTATCTCTGAACCTACGCCCAAGATTAATAATGGTTAGACAGGAGACCTATTGGGACCTTTAGGTGTGGGTCCTGTAGTTTCTGTAGATTTAATGACCCCTCAAAAACCTTCACAAGTGCAGTGACAGGGAGAGTTTTTTCCAACAGGGATTTTGCGAACTGTAAGACCACTGGAGTGGTCTATATGTGTACTTGTCAATGTCCCAAAAACTATGTGGGTAAAACTAAGAGAGAGCTAAGAGTAAGGATAGGGGAGCACATAGGGGACATTCTCCACAAGAGAGATACTGCACTTGCCCGGCATGTAGTCCAATACCACAATGGAGATACTAAAAGTGTCCTATTCAAGGTAATTGAGACCGTCCAAAAACACGAGAGGCTGGGTGACTGGAATAGGTTAATTCTCCAGAGGGAAACTAGGTGGATCTACCTTTTGCGCAGTATGTCCCCGGATGGGATTAATGAACAATTAAATTTCACCAGTTTTATATGATTCTTCTCTGGAATGATTCCTGGTGGTTTGGGAACACCCTCTTTTCTATTATCATGAGATGAGTTATTGAGTGGAGCTGGCAGTGATGCCTATGTGCTTATTGTCCCTATAGGACGAGCAATGGTTAATTTTGTGGCGAGTTAATAATATCGCACTTTCTCTATTTCTCTATTGCTATGAATAGCCCTATCAGACTTTTCAGTCCCGTGACTAGCCAATTATCCTCCCACTACATGTGACCCTCTGGTTGCTGTGAGGGCGTTCTTTACAAGTGGAACGCAGTGTGCGTTCCACACTCCGTAACTTCCGGTGTGACGTCGGAGGCCTGGAAGTGTGAGCAAGGCCTTTTGGGGAATATTGATTTCCTGCTCGACGTCACAGGGACTTCATACTGGAAGTGACCGCCGGTAAAATGGCGCGGCGGTTTAAAGAAATAAGGACGGTAAGCCTCATGGGGGCGGGGTAACACAGCACTGACCGAGCTGATATAAGTGGAGGTGGCGTATGGCCTAATGAGGCATTACTTCTGATACCACTAATGAGTTAGGACACAGATTCATGTGGTCCTTAGTGGCGCTACCAGGCACAGCAACCGTATCGCCATTGTGATATCGGCTTTATAGACTGAACATCTCCTGATGAACCCCCAGACATCCTGAGGGAGAAACGCGTTAAGATGACATGACAAGCGATATGATAAGTACTTTAATCAGTTTGAGATGATAAATATTATAACCTGAGATGGGTGTGCAGGTGTTTAAGCTCTTTTTGAAACTTTATTTGTATTGACATGTCCTTCAGGATAGAAGTATTGCCTGTTTATCCTTAAGGGAACTACTGTAATTTGGGTTTACCCTGATAGGGGAACTACTGTATTTGATATGTATTGACACTATAGAGTGGTTACCCAGACTATTTAGGTTTTTATTGACCTGCACTTTTTTGCACGTACACTATATGGTGATGGTGGTTTTGTGGTTTGGAGGGACAGTAAGGGACAGCCGCGGAGGAGCGGGGGCACCGAGTGTTAGGGTGTTTACACTCCGCTGGTAGGTAGGGGAAATTCATAGGGCTAGGATAGGCCCTTTTCCCTCCTATATACCTAATATCCTCAATATCGACATCTGGCGCACCTGTCCGTTTCACCCGCCCAACCACTTTTAAGTGGCTATTCTCTTCTTGACTGCACTGACAGTTTTTTAGAAAATGACTAAGAAAAATTTGGTAATTTTAATATAGGAATTTTTTTCTTTATGGTTTTTTGATATTTGGGTTCCTCCCTTTATTTGTAATTTGAGGTATAAACAAGATCTCAAAGCTGTCTGGATTGAAGTAGGGGGACTCTGGGGGTGGTATATAGGTGGTGCAGAGGTAGACATCGGACTGAGTGGTGAGGATGGAGCTGCTGATTCTGATCCATATGTGGCTGCCTCCTCTCTTCACTGGTGTGATGTACTGGTGGAGCTCTTCTTTATACCAGATCAATATTCCTCCTGAGCAGCGGCCCTGTTTGATGTTTTGATTTTTCAGGGCAGGGACAGAGATCTGTATCCGATTGGCACCACAGATTCATTTTTAGCTCTGGTCCATGTTTCCAGGAGGATCTGAATGTCTATATTTTTCAGTCTTTGAATAAAGTTGGGGTCGTTTGTTTTACATCCAAAGACCGAGGTGCTCAGGCCTTGGATGTTCCAGCTGCTGATTGTGAATGAGGTCATTTTTTTCTATATACCTCGTGTGTATAGAAAAAGTCCTATTTAAAGATAACATTAGTATTGTACTTCAAAATCACCTGACAGATTCCTTTTAAGGTCTGAAACCTTGGTGAAAGTTTATCTGAGCACACAAATCTACAAGGGTGTCCAAACATTTGCATCATACAATTTTCCTTTTTGTAATTTTTCAAATGTAAAAGATGAAAATATTTTTTTTTTGTCTAAAATACAAAGGAAATGTGTCATCTTTAACTTCCTTTTAAAGATATTTTAATCTTCAACTTGATTAACTGTTCCCCATAACAGTAATTTTAACCAGGGGTGCCCAAACATTTGTGTGCCACCCCTACGTCCGCAGTCGGGCGTGCTCGGATCCGGAGTGGCTCGAGGGGTTTCTGGACCCGGGGGTCGCGCGGACGCTCAAATAAAAAGGGACGTATAGTACGGGGATTGTTGTAGATACTTCGTGACGCCACCCACGGTGCATGGTAATATGGAATACCGCTGCTGCTGTTGGGAGGCACCCGGGGGCAATGGAATGGCAGCTGGTTGTTAACCCCTCCGTGGGTAGGGGTGGATGCCCCGGGGCTCAGTGTCCAGGATACGGGGAGCGATGTAAGCCGGAGGTGGCGTGCTGGGCCGGACCGGGGAATGTTTGTGTACTCACTGCTGAAGAATTGCACACGAGTCTGTTGGTAAACCAAGGTGTCAGTGGCTAGCTGCCACGTCTGGGTGTACTCGGGTCCCACACCCTGCTGGTGTACCAATGTCCCTTCCTCCGGCACTCTAATTTTTTCCTCACTTTTGGACGACTCCGTCTGGAACGGGGAAGTCCACTCCCGGTATCTTTTGGTTGGGAGACGTGCCCGCGAAAACTGACCCTTGGAATTTCAGTGGGTGTTTGCGGATACCCTATCCCCCGCGGTGGGCTGCCGTTTCGCTCTATCTGGGCTAACACTTCTGGAGCTAGGCTTGAAACCTGCTCCTGGCCTGGTGAATTAGAGAAGGGGCTTGCAACCGTCTTCTAACTGGGGTCCAGGTACCCCGCCTGTGCACGGTTTCAGGACCGGATCTTCGCGGTCGGTACCGGCGGGCTCCAACCCTGTCCCAGTCCACTCTGGATCTCCCGCGACCGTACTCCCGTCGCCTTTGGACATGGTCCACTGCTTGCCACCTAGCCAGTAGACCAGGGCCACTACCCTGGCTACCCTCAACTAGGCACAGCCTTGACCTCCACCTTCTACTCGAACTTCACTTGGACTCCTCTGTTCCCGCCCCCGGATTCCTCAAGACCCCTAGGTGGGCGCTCCAAATCCTCATGGCCCCGCCCACTGGTGTGTCCTTCTTACCCTGGGGGGGGGCTGGGATTTTGTGGCTGATGGAACTAGTGTGGGATGGTGTTATGTGGGGTGTAGTGTTCTTCTGTGACCACCTGGCGGCACCAGGGCGTCACATTTGCATGCCACTGTACAGCCTGTATTCTGAAATTGTCTATTGTTTTATTATTATTTAGCAGTACATGTTAAGACAGGAGAAATCTGCAAGGCAAAGTTTGAGGATCGGCAGCCGGATGAGGATTTGCGCTCTGCATACATTCTTACAGGAGGACATGTAAGGTCTTGGCATCTTTACTGATCTATTTATTGTGTTGGCAGCTTAACTAATTTTTTATTTGTTTTTACACGTTTATATCGGATGCAGAATATGTACGGCACGGCTGTATAGTTCCTGCATAGTTCCTGATTTGACTGTCACTGCTTTGGTCACCACCTCTTTAAAACGATAAAAGTGCAGTCTGGCGATCTCGTCCCTTGGTGCAGCATTAGGAGCGTTTTTAGGTTTAGGAATACTGTGAATTTGGGTTACTTTCTATATATGTTGTATTAGAATTTATCATTGGAGTTCCCACAATGCGCTATTTTCGACTAACATGAAATCAAATATTTTACCTGGAACGCCTCCTCATCCGAATAGGAGTAACTCTGCTGTTGGTTTCTTGGTCTTAGATGGTGAATATCTATGACGCAGAATTGGAGCAGGTAAACATTGGGCCTTATTCCTGGATGCCTTTCCTGAACATTGAATTTTGGCTGTATCAGGAGGACAAGCAGATACTGGATGTGAGTATACTGAGGCCCATCACATGATTCTAGTGTCTGCTTATAGCCACCACTAGAGGGAGCTCCCTGCATGAATATTGTATACTGCTCCCATGTTGAGGGGACATTGACTTTAATAAGGATTTTTTTTATTTTGGCATTTGATAGGAATTAGTACTATTTGTACAGTGTGTGCATTTGAATACAGGTCACTGTCTTCTGCCATTTCCAGCGCTGCTACGGTGATTCCTGGATCAAGTGACCACAGTTATGTCTGGCTAGCTCACTAGTGTTTGTGTGGGCCAGGGGACACTTTCTTGGTGTAAGGGTAGGATTCCACTTGTGAGAGACCCGAGCATATCTCGCATCGCATCTCCTGGGATGGCCTGCCTCTCTCCCGACTGGAGCGGGTCAGCTGCATCTATTTCTATGCAGCTGAGACGCTCCTGTCAGGAGAGAGGTAGGCCGTCACGGGTGATGCGATGAGAGATACGCTCGAGTCTCTAGCAAGTTGACTCCTACCCTTAAGCCGGGGCCACACTGGGCACTAGTGCGATGCTCGCATGACACTCCGCTCGCGCTGGCAGCACAGCAGGAGCCGAGTGTCATGCTAGTATCCATGCGACTGAGGTCCGACTGTACAAGCAGACCTCAGCTGCATGGGGCGGGCTGGCGCTGAGGAGGGGCGGGAGGGATTTCTCACACTCTCTCCGTAGCCGGCTATTGCCATTCTCGCCCTCTACTCGTGGTACACCAGTGTGAGATGATTTTTTTTTTTACTTTCTTTCTTGTGAATGGGGCGAGAGAAAAGAGTCTCGCATTACAGTCGCATGCTGCGATTTGTTTTTTCGGTCCGATTAGGGCTGAGAAAATAATCGCTCATGTGCGCTGACACACAGGCCAGAATTGGTCCGAGTGGAATGTGAGGTTTTATCGCACTCCACTCGCACCGATTTTCTCGCCGTGTGGCTTAGGCCTAAGACAGACTCAAAACGGAGATCTCATAGACTTACATTAAGAAATTAACAAACGGTCTGCGGTGTCAGCTGTAATCATATGACGCAGGAGAGGGAGTCGAGCAGCGCTGGAAACTGCATATGATGCGATCAGGAAGTATTTTAATGTACACATTGAAAAAACATTTATAAAGACTAACAGGGAAAAAGGGAATTTTGTTTACTTACCGTAAATTCCTTTTCTTCTAGCTCCTATTGGGAGACCCAGACAATTGGGTGTATAGCTTCTGCCTCTGGAGGCCACACAAAGTATTACACTTTAAAAAGTGTAACCCCTCCCCTCTGCCTATACACCCTCCCGTGGATCACGGGCTCCTCAGTTTTGGTGCAAAAGCAGGAAGGAGAAAACTTATAAATTGGTCTAGGGTAAATTCAATCCGAAGGATGTTCGGAGAACTGAAGACCATGAACCAAAAGAACAATTCAACATGAACAACATGTGTACACAAAAGAACAACCAGCCCAAAGGGCACAGGGGCGGGTGCTGGGTCTCCCAATAGGAGCTAGAAGAAAAGGAATTTACGGTAAGTAAACAAAATTCCCTTTTTCTTTGTCGCTCCATTGGGAGACCCAGACAATTGGGACGTCCAAGAGCAGTCCCTGGGTGGGTAAAAGAATACCTCAATAAAAGGAGCCGAAAACGGCCCCCTCTTACAGGTGGGCAACCGCCGCCTGAAGGACTCGCCTACCTAGACTGGCGTCTGCCGAAGCATAGGTGTGCACTTGATAGTGTTTCGTGAAAGTGTGCAGACTAGACCACGTAGCTGCCTGACACACCTGCTGAGCCGTCGCCCGGTGCCGCAATGCCCAGGACGCACCTACGGCTCTGGTAGAATGGGCTTTCAGCCCTGAAGGGAGCGGAAGCCCGGAAGAACGGTAGGCCTCGAGAATCGGTTCCTTGATCCACCGAGCCAAGGTTGACTTGGAGGCCTGAGAGCCCTTACACTGGCCAGCGACAAGGACAAAGAGCGCATCTGAACGGCGCAGGGGCGCCGTGCGAGACACGTAGAACCGGAGTGCTCTCACTAGATCCAAAGAGTGCAAATCCGTTTCACACTGGTGAATTGGATTAGGGCAAAAGGAAGGCAAGGAGATATCCTGATTTCGGGAAATTCCGGGACAGGACGCAGAACCACCTTATCCTGGTGAAAAACCAGGAAGGGAGCTTTGCATGACAGCACTGCAAGCTCAGACACTCTCTGAAGTGATGTGACTGCCACCAGGAAGGCCACCTTCTGCGAAAGACGTGAGAGAGAGACATCCCGCAGCGGCTCAAAAGGTGGTTTTTGAAGAGCCGTCAGGACCCTGTTAAGATCCCAGGGTTCCAACGGACGTTTGTAAGGTGGGACTATGTGGCAGACCCCCTGCAGGAACGTGCGGACCTGCGGAAGCCTGGCTAGACGCTTTTGAAAAAACACGGAGAGCGCCGATACTTGGCCCTTGAGAGAGCCGAGGGACAAACCCTTGTCCATTCCAGATTGTAGGAATGAAAGAAAAGTGGGTAAGGCAAACGGCCATGGAGGAAAACTGTTATCAGCACACCAGGATAGGAAGATTTGCCAAGACCTGTAATAGATCTTGGCGGACGTTGGCTTCCTGGCTTGTCTCATGGTGGCAATGACATCCTGAGATAACCCTGAAGACGCTAGGAGCCAGGACTCAATTGCCACACAGTCAGGTTGAGGGCCACAGAATTCAGATGGAAAAACGGCCCTTGTGACCGCAAGTCTGGGCGGTCTGGAAGTGCCCACGGTTGACCCACCGTGAGATGCCACAGATCCGGATACCACGACCGCCTCGGCCAGTCTGGAGCGACGAGAATGGCGCGACGGCAGTCGGACCTCATCTTGCGTAGTACTCTGGGCAGCATCGCCAGAGGGGGAAACACATAAGGCAGTCGAAACTGCGACCAATCCTGGGCTAAAGCGTCCGCTGCCAGAGCTCTGTGATCCTGAGACCGTGCCATGAAGGCCGGGACCTTGTTGTTGTGCCGGGACGCCATGAGATCGACATCCGGCGTTCCCCAGCGGCGACAGATCTCTCGAAACACGTCTGGGTGCAGAGACCATTCCCCCGCGTCCATGCCCTGACGACTGAGAAAATCTGCTTCCCAGTTTTCTACACCCGGGATGTGAACTGCGGAGATGGTGGAGCCTGTGGCTTCCACCCACTGCAGAATCCGCCGGACTTCCTGGAAGGCTTGACGACTGCGAGTGCTGCCTTGGTGGTTGATGTAGGCGACGGCAGTGGCGTTGTCCGATTGTATTCGGATCTGCCTGCCTTCCAGCCACCGATGGAAAGCCAATAGGGCTAGATATACTGCCCTTATCTCCAGAATATTGATCTGAAGGGACGATTCCATTGGAGTCCAGGTTCCTTGAGCCCTGTGGTGGAGAAAAACCGCTCCCCAACCTGACAGGCTCGCGTCCGTGGTGACAACGGCCCAGGTTGGGGGTAGGAAGGATTTTCCCCGAGACAGAGATGCGGGTAGGAGCCACCACTGAAGTGATGTTTTGGTTGCAAGGGAAAGAGAGATGTTCTTGTCGAGGGAAGCCGCACTCTTGTCCCATTTGCGAAGAATGTCCCATTGGAGTGGCCGTAGATGGAATTGCGCGAACGGCACTGCCTCCATAGCTGCAACCATCTTCCCCAGGAAGTGCATGAGGCGCCTTAAGGGGTGTGACTGACTCCGAAGAAGTGATTGCACCACCGCCTGCAGAGAAAGCTGTTTGTCCCGCTGTAGCTTGACTAACGCTGGCTGGGTATGAAACTCCATCCCGAGGTAAGTCAGTGATTGGGTCGGTGTCAACTTGGATTTCGGGAAAATGATGATCCACCCGAACTGCTGGAGAGTCGCCAGAGCGACGGTAAGGCTTTGTTGACACGCAACCCGAGAAGGGGCCCTGACTAGGAGATCGTCTAAGTAGGGGATCACCGAGTGGCCCTGAGAGTGCAGGACCGCCATGACGGATGCCATGACTTTGGTGAAAACCTGTGGGGCTGTCGCCAGGCCGAAAGGCAATGCCACGAACTGGAGGTGTTCGTCTCCGATGGCGAAACGCAGGAAACGTTGATGTTCGGGTGCGATCGGCACATGGAGATAAGCATCCTTGATGTCGATCGATGCTAGGAAGTCTCCTTGTGACATCGAGGCGATGACCGAGCAGAGAGATTCCATCCGAAACCGTCTGGTTCTCACATGTCTGTTGAGTAGCTTGAGGTCCAGAACGGGACGGAATGACCCGTCCTTTTTTGGCACCACGAACAAGTTGGAGTAAAATCCGCGACCACGTTCCTGAAGGGGAATGGGAATCACAACTCCTTCGATCTTTAGAGCGGCCAGTGCCTGAAAAAGTGCGTCGGCCTGTGCGGGGGGCGGAGAGGTTCTGAAGAAACGAGCCGTAGGTCGGGAGCTGAACTCTATCCTGTAACCATGAGACAGAATGTCTCTCACCCATCGGTCTTGAACATGTGGCCACCAGGCGTCGCCAAAGCGGGAGAGCCTGCCACCGACCGAGAATGTGGCTAGGGGAGGCCGAGAGTCATGAGGAGGCCGTCTTGGAGGCAGTGCCTCCTGCGGCCTTTTGGGGGCGTGACTTGGACCGCCACGCATAGGAGTTCCTCTGGCCTTTCTCCGGCCTGTTGGACGAAGAGGATTGGGGCTTGGCGGAGGGACGAAAGGACCGAAACCTCGATTGGATTTTTCTCTGCTGAGGTCTCTTAGGTTTGGACTGGGGTAAGGAGGAGTCCTTTCCCTTGGATTCCTTAATAATCTCATCCAATCGTTCGCCAAATAAACGGCCGCCAGAAAAAGGCAAACCAGTTAAGAACCTTTTGGAAGCAGAGTCTGCTTTCCATTCGCGCAGCCACATGGCCCTGCGGACTGCCACGGAGTTAGCAGATGCTACAGCCGTACGGCTAGTGGAGTCTAGGACGGCGTTCATGGCGTAGGACGAAAAGGCTGATGCTTGAGAGGTCAAAGAAGAAACATGCGGAGCAGAATTCCGTGTGACAGCATTAATCTCAGTCAGACAAGCCGAGATTGCTTGGAGAGCCCACACAGCCGCAAAGGCCGGGGCGAAAGACGCGCCCGTGGCCTCATAGATAGACTTCACCAAGAGCTCTATCTGTCTGTCTGTGGCATCCTTCAGGGATGAGCCATCGGCAACAGACACAACGGACCTAGTAGCCAATCTGGAGACTGGAGAATCCACCTTGGGAGAGTGTGCCCACCCCTTAACGACTTCAGATGGAAAGGGATAACGCGTGTCAGTGTGCCGTTTAGCAAAGCGCTTGTCCGGGACCGCTCTGGGCTTCTGGACAGCATCCCTGAAGTTAGTGATCAAAAAAACGTATTGCGCGTACGTTTGGGGAACCGAAATTGGTGTTTCTCCTGCTGAGAAGCCGACTCTTCTACAGGAGGAGGCGGGGGTAAGAGATCCAACACCTGGTTGATGGACGAGATAAGATCATTTACTAAGGTGTCCCCCTCAGGGGTATCAAGGTTAAGGGCGAAGTCAGGGTCAGAGCCCTGAGCTCCCACGTCCGCCTCGTCTTCCTGAGAGTCCTCAGGCTGGGATCCCGAGCAGCGTGAGGAGGCCGGGGAAGAGTCCCAGCGAGGCCACTTAGCCGGTCTGGGACTGCGGTCCGGGCAGGAGTCCTCCGCCTGAGACCTAGGGGCTAACCTGGGAGCGCGCTGCGGCGCGGACCGAGAGGGGCCTGGAGGAGACAAGCTAACAGGGGTCGGGGCCTGTGAAGGGCCCGGTCTGGACTGCAATGCCTCAAGGAGCTTAGATGACCATTTGTCCATAGACTGTGCAATGGATTGAGAAAGTGACAGAGAGTTTCTCAGCGAAAGAGGCCAACACCGGTGACTCTGTCCCTGCAGCCTGCTCAGGGGGAGCAGGGGGATCTACATGAGCCGAGGGGCCCACAAGTGCCCGAGGCTCCGGCTGAGCAAGCGAGGCAGGAGTCGAGCATTGCTCACAGTGAGGGTAGGTGGATCCCGCAGGCAACATAGCCCCACAAGAGGTACAGGCCGCGAAAAAAACCTGTGCCTTAGTAGCTTTGCTCCTTGTGGACGACATGCTGTTGTCTCCTAGGAGAGTGACCACTGAGGGTATATGGGAAAAGGGTATACAGCCTGACCGTACAGATATATATATCTATTATATATATCTATAATACATATATATATCTATTCCGGCACCCTAGGTGGACCAGCACCGGGTGACCGGTGTGGCTTACCGACCGCTAACGAGCGGAGTGTGTCCTCCAGATTCCCTGTTGTGGATCCCCCGGAGCTGCAGAGCTGTGTCACTGAGAAGCATCCACCGGCAGAATGCCAAAAAATGGCCGCCGGAGCTCTCAGGGGAGGAGTGGGGCCGAGGGCGGCGCCAGCAAAAAGCAGGAATCTGGGGTCCCCACAGTGGTCAATGAGGGGGGAGGGAGACATGCAGGATGCTCCAGCCCTCACATCCGACGTCATGTCGGTAATCCCGCCCTTACCCCTGACAGGCAGGCCCGGGGGCGGGATTTTCGCGACTAGGCCGCGGCGAAGCCGGGGACTAAATTTGAGGCCGCACCCGACAAGCAGGCACGGTCGGCGCGGAAGTCCGTCGGGCTCCTCAGTTTTACAACTAGCGCGGCTTCCGGGAAGCAGGTGCGCGCTCCCTGTACAGTCCCCCCATGGGGACACAGAGTACCTTCAAGTTGCAGGGCCCGGTCCCTGGGGTTGAAGAGGCTCCGGTCCGGCAGGTTCCACCAGGGGCTGCGGATGGAGCACGGTCCCAGCAAATGGATGACTGCTCAGGATCCCACTTCTCCCAGAGCCGCATAAGGGATGGTGAAGGAGACGGCATGTGGCTCCAGCCTTTGTACCCGCAATAGGTACCTCAACCTTAACAACACTGCCGACATAGTGGGGTGAGAAGGGAACATGCCGGGGGCCCCATCGGGGTCCTCTTTTCTTCCATCCGACATAACTAGTATGAGAATGCATGAGTGGATGTGTGCCTCCTTGCACACAAAGCATAAAACTGAGGAGCCCGTGGTCCACGGGAGGGTGTATAGGCAGAGGGGAGGGGTTACACTTTTTAAAGTGTAATACTTTGTGTGGCCTCCAGAGGCAGAAGCTATACACCCAATTGTCTGGGTCTCCCAATGGAGCGACAAAGAAAAATGAAATTAAGCCTGGATTGGGGCTTATCTTACAGATTTTTTTTTTTTCGCCATATAAAATTCACATTTACACTATATTATACAGAAGGGTTGCACTCTTGAAGGAATGCATTTTTCGAGGATGAAAGAAATTGGGGTAATTTCCACAGCTACAAAAAAAAAGTCTAATTTCCAAAATGAGACCTGACAAATACAGTGCAATCTCTTGAAATGGCCCTCTCCCCCTCCCAAAAAAGGTCTCTTATGTTGGAAATGAATTTGCAGCGAATCTGGCCTGGATCAGGGATGGTCTTCTGTAAGTTTCCCTAAGGCTACTTTTACACATCAGTTTTTTCCCATCAGGTACAATCCGGAAAAAAACGGGTAAACCGGATCCGGTATCGCATCCGGTTTATCCCCATAGACTTGCATTGTAACCGGATTGTACCTGATGGCTTTGCGGTGCATCCGTTTTTTTCCGGATGCGGCAAAATAAATAAATGCGGCGGCCGGATAGAACGTTCCTGCAACGTTTTTTGCTCCGGCAAAAAAAACCGGTAAATGCGGTAAAAAACGCATCCAGCCGCCGCATGCGGTTTTTTCCACTGCGCATGCTCAGTAGCGTGCCGCAACCGGAAAAAACCGGACCGGCCGCATGTAAAAACTTATGCAAAGGATGCGGTGTTTTCACCGCATCCGTTGTATAGGTTTCACAGCCGGATTGAGCCGCACGGCTCAAACCGGATGTGTGAAAGTAGCCTAAGATGGGGCCACAGTTGTGTTGGCCTTGGCTATAGTAAGCACAATGTTGCGAAGTGTGAACAAGCTGTACTCCGCTCACTACTGTTTTTTTTTTTTTTGCAGTGTTTTTCCACATCTCCGCAGGCGGAACCTCCACATTTTGTCCAACATATGAAATCTTCATTCCAGTATTTAAAAGACAATCCACGTCCACAAGTATCTGTATTTCCTGACGGAAAGCCTCGCTCCTATAAGAAAAAAGCTGACGGCCAATGGGAAAGGATGACAAACTGATTCATTATTAAAAGGGTTTATGCAGGAGTAAAATAAAAACAAGCTACTTTTTCCTGGAAACAGCGCCACTCTTGTTCTTGGGCTGTGTTTGGTATTGCAGCCCAGTGGCAGAATTCTGTTTTTGCAGAAGAAAAAGTTGCTTTTTTTTTTTTATTTTAAATTGTGACAACGTTCCTTTCCTGAACCATATCGATCATGATACCTTACGTCTATGCAATTTCCATATAGCCAGTGAAAGAAAAACAATGAGCAAAAAATAGCTTGGTAATTGTTTCTTTCAGTCCATGTAGAATTTTATTTCACAAATATAGTTATCTCCAAAATGTAAGAAAGAAACTGATACCACTGTCATAAGTATTCACTATTAAACCCCAGTTTACAATGTAAGCATAACTTATTATGTATTATCCGGAGTTACCCTGTGGGGGGTATTGACATGTTAGATTTAATGCACAGATTTCTGCTGCTGTCCCATTCACCTGAATCAAGATGGCAAATAAGTGCAAGCTGCAGAAATTAGATGAATAGAATGGAATTTTCAGTTGCTGAAATTTGCTACTTGTGAACGCAGCTTGCTACTCCAGAGCTGCGCTCTGACTTGCTGCTTCCATTATATTTTTCCACCAGGAACTATGCACTAATAACATGCTGTAGGTGAAACCTATAGATGTACTGTTTAAATATTAGGCATGTACTGATGCTTTCCAATATCCAGCAGCAGAATTCTGAATGGAAGTGTTTAAATAAAGGACTAGATGAGTCTATTCTTCAATGTAGACGGTTACTAAAGTCGTCATATATATATATATTATATAAACTGTAACAGAATTAAAAGATGAATGCTCAGAGTATTGTCACCACAATGTCCTCTGTTTACCCTTCCTAAGGAGTCATTCAGATGACCAGGTTTCTCATGGATTTGCTTTGCCTATGCAAGTCTGAGACTGTGAAAAATGTACACATAAGACCTCCTCGTGAGAGCCACTGTCTAATCGAATATTACAGACTATAAGATGCACAACATACAGGTTTAGGCCCCTTCACATGTCCGTGATTCTGGTACGTATGTGCTTTTTTTTTTTTCCTTTATACATACCAGAATCACTGACATACGCAGACCCATTATAATCAATGGGTCTGCTCACACATCAGTGATTTTTCACTGAACGTGTCTCCATGCAGCGTACAAGTGTGTCCGTGATTCTGCACGGAGACAAGTCAGTTTTTTTTGGCATCACTGATTATTCACAGACCACACTATGGTGTGATCCGTGAAACACGTACCAGAAAAACACTGCCATATAAAATAATAAACATTTTCCACTCACCTTGCCAGCAACGCGCTGTGCAGCCTCCCCTCTCTGCAGCTTCCTTCCCGGCTCATGAATATTCATGAAAGCAGGAACAGCCGCCCCGGAAGTAGCTGCTGAGAGCGGTGGGCGGACGCTGCAGGAGTTCAGCACCATGGACAGCAGGAGCGAAGGCAGGTGAGTAATGTCCATATGCAACCACGGATTGCACATGGACAACTCACGTGTGCCGTGAATCACGGAACACGGAGGGACATGTGCGTATTTTCCACTGACGTTTAAAACGGGCCTTAGACGGCAGGAAAAAAAAACAAAACATTTTTCCTTGTAATTAAAACATTCCTGCTGGCATTAAGACGTCAGCTAGTCAAGATCACTAATTTTAAAGCACTAAGGTAGAATAGGTAGGTAATGGATCTGTTAGTGTTTCTCTGCAGGGTGTATTATATACATAGAGCTTTACAGCGCAGTAACACCCAGCTCTGCTACATCAACGCACACGTGCGTGCAGCTCTGCTACATCAACGCACACTCATGTGCAGCTTCGTTATATCAACACACAGGGACACTATTTATGCTACAATTAATATGCGCTCTCAGTGGTGTTCAGTCACATCTCTAGTACCGGACTGACCTGGCACTTAACTGTAAAAAAAAATAAATAAATAAATAAATACACAAATCATGATCCACGCTCACCACATGGCATAGATATCAGTTTTATCCCAGAAAGGAAAATCTTCACTTTAATTAAACATTAAGCATACATGTGTAATTCAACAAATATAGGTAAACTGTAATCCACAATCTCTTATTTATAAAAACCAGTATAAATTTGTATTATTATTTTACAAACTGAAATATACCCAAAAGGAACATTTATTGTAGACTTCATTGCACCAGTAAAGAGTGAAATAAACAGAAGGAAGACTTGACTGAATTAGCACTGAATCATCACGCTGCGCTCGGCAAAGTTGTGGAGGCAGCAAGGCTTTACTATACAAGTGGAGAGCACGTTAGGGCCTGTTCACATCTTGGTTTTGGATTCCTTTTGAAGTATATGTCTGGAGTGGCCCCCAATGAGGGCACAATCACATATACAAATTTTTCACTTGCATTTTGTGACTGATCAGCTTCAAAATGTGACATATTACATTGACATGTTGGAGATCTAAAAATCTACCCACAGGTCAATGGACGTTGCCGAAAACCAACTCCTCTGTGCTGGCATTGCAGTATGCAGTGGATTTGAAGGCAATGCAACTTGTGATGTTTAATGCACAATATACAGTGCCCTACTGTATAGAAAAGCATATCCGACAAAGCTTCTGCTGCCCACCAGCCCAGTATGTGCCAAAAGGACAGCTTTTCAGCATAGGCAGAGTGCATAGGCCCTCTGATACAAACACTAAATGCACATACTGATTATAACAAAAGATCTAAACATGAACAGACCCAAAGAGCAGTCACACATCTGTATTATGCAGGTATGAACATGGTCAGTAACTCGCTTATGTAAACAGGATTAAAATCTAAAGGGCATTGCATAAGAGGAGAAGAAAAGCGGACTTATATGGTGATACCGCTCAGCCCTATTAATAAACTGAGGTGAGGTAAGATACCAGATCTGACCCATAGCCAATACCCTGGTTGGAGTAAATCTGATAATTGTTAGGATCTCATCTCAAAATCACTGATTAGCAGCAGCCCCTTATTACATCCCGTGGGCTTGCGTCAGTGGGGAAAAAAACAGGCTGATAAAATGTGGGAATTTCTCCTTTAGGTCTTGTAATGAGTAAATTGTCTTTAAAGGGAATCTTTCAGCAGGATTTTGGTATGTAATCTGAAAGCAGCATGATATAGGGGCAGAGACCGTGAGTCCAGTGATGTCACTTGCTAAGCTGTGTTTTACTTTAAATAAAATCAGTATTTTATCAGCAGAAGATTATCACTACAGGCCAAGCTGTCTCGTGCCTCCTGATCCAACCACACCTCCACCACTGATTGGCAGCTTTCTGTGTACAATGTATACTGCCAGAAAACTGCTAATCAGTGGTGTTTGCGGGGTTATGCAGGGCTCAGCATTCTGAGCTCTGCTGGATCTTCAGAAGTGTAAACTTTCTAATCAAAATTGCTGCACCCCGTAAACTTACTGTAATATACTGCTTGAATCAGGGTCTCAGACCCTACATTATGCTACTCTCAGATTACATAGCAAAAACCTGCTGACAGATTCCCTTTAATAGAATTATTAGAATGACTAATAACCCCTTCAACATATGGAATTGCATTATCCACATTTATCTGCTTTTGTTCTATAGGCTTACTCTATATAAAATTAACAAAATAAACATAACCCTCTGCCAATACAGTACTGCTGTTATGACTACAACACCTTACCACTGCAGCCAATCACTGGGCTTAGCAGTCATGCCAACATAGATGTGATGTCTCAGCTATAGCCATGGTAATAATCACTGGCGCATCAGTAGAGATCCAGTGTTGGAGAGGTAGGAGGGGTTTTATTTTTAATTAAATAGTGTAAGCCTATGGATTACAAAAACAAATGTGGATCTCTTTCAGGATTTTTGAGGTTTAGTGGACAATGTGAACATCAGTCTTTAGTAATGTATCCAAGAACAATCCACTTACAAGCAATTATTGTAGGAAGTGCAAAAGCCATGATAAAATCTGGAATAAATAATGTGACTGTGCCGCCACTGTGTAACAATGCATTGTGGGAATATATCACACCTAGCTACAGACATGTGCATTTGGTGGAAAGCCCTGGAGAATATATATTATTACACAGACCAGCGTGAATCTTACTGGGTGCTCCGATCTCGACATTATATAGAACGAAAAGAACTTGCAGTTATTAGAACGAATGTGAACCTGGACAGGTATTGGCCTGGTGACTATAATGTCTGGATGGGGCCTTAGACCTCATTCACACTATTCTGCTCAGTATTTGTAAGAACCAGGAATAGATGATACAGGGGAAACTACAATGAAAGCTGTTCACCTTTTCTGGACGTATAGTCTTGGTTCTAGTTTGTATTGGCGCGTGTGCGTGTTGCATATTCTTCATACATTACCGGCATTCTGACAAACGACACAGGACGGACATGTATGTATCCAGTTAGTGTTAAGCTAAACCGTTCACTTAGGGCTGGACTTGTAAAGTGTTAAAAATCCATACTATGATTTGATCCTTAAGAGCAGATGAGATTAACGCAAACCGATCTCAAATTCATAAGCCTAGGAGCGGATGCGCACATCCATGTTCGGATGGAGGAACATAGCACAGGGCTCCACCACCTCATATGTGCTCTGGGCTCAGAAGACCGGCTCGTGGTCTGTACCCACCCTCCATGAAAGACTAGATTGAAGCTGGCCATACACAGTAGAGGAACATTTGCCCACATCTATAGCTTACTGACTCCATGGCAAGATGAATGTCAACATCCTTTGTCACATACCACCTGAAGACTTATGTCTCTCTTCATTGATGTAAACATGCATGGTCCTCTATACTTGAAGATGTTGGAGCTGTTAGCACAACGAGACATATCCACCATGAATACTGGAAGGTGTGACTGGATTTACTTACCGCAAAGGTTGCTTAAAGTCAATCTTGCACCAGGGTTTTGCTACCTTATCTGAGAGCAGCATAATGTAGTGAAAAAGACCCTGATTCCAACGATATGAGATCATTAGAGAAGTAGAACCCTGTTACGATGTAGTGCAATCTCACCCCACCACTAATTCTTGATAAGTAGAATGCTGCCAATCAGTAATGTGGGCAAGGTTAGACAGAGCTCAGTGTTCAGCGCAATCAAAACTGCAACAAGTGACCCAGACAAGGCCGCTTTACACACTACGATTTATCTGACAATCTCAGTAGCGATGTGACACACCCAAATCGTAGTTACGATTGGCCGAGATCGCACATAGGTCGTTTATTAGCGGTCACACGTACACATCTCACAAACGACGATACATCGTTCAGCGATATATTGTTTGACCAAGGTGGTCGTGTGGATGTTGTCCGTCGTTGGCAGGGTGTCAAACGTAGCAATATGGCTACTGCGATCCAAACAATGAACAATATTTTGAAATTGAACGACGTATTAGAGATCAACGATTTTCAACCTATTTGCGATTGTTCGGAGTCGCATGTAGGTGTCGCATGCAACGACGTCACTAACGATGCCGGATGTGTGTCACGGAATATGTGACCCCCAACGACATATCAGATAAATCGTAGCGTGTAAAGGGCACTTTAGGCTAGTTTCAGACATCTGGCTTTTTGCCGGATTTGGTGCACGCCCGTACAGTGTATACAGTACAGTGGCAGCGCGACAAGCGCCAGTCACATGCTGTCACATGACCGGAGCATGTAACCGGACGTTGCAGCGCTGCCACTGTACTATATACACTGTACTGGTGTGCGCCGAATCCGGGAAACCAGCGAAAAGCCGGATGTGTGAAACTAGCTTTAGAGCAGTAAGAGATACATCTCTCGAATCAGGGTCTCTGTCCCTATATTAGGCTGCTCTCAGATAGGGCATGAAAAATCTGGTGACCGATTCCCTTTAAAGGGTTAGTCAGACTATTCACTTTCAGATTGGGCCCTGTGATGTCTGCTGATACACATGCAAACTTCAAGCATTGCGGACCAGTAATTCATTAGAATAGAACAGTGTACGATACTTGCCAATTGTGCAAACATCTGCAATGGAAGTGAGCAGAGCCAGAATAATCCTTTCAGCCACACATAATGACTGTTCAAACCAAGCACAGGCGCTTGGTGCAGCATGGTGGGGCCATACATTTAAGTGCACCTTGCATCCTACTTGTTTTCCATCTTTATAAAGCCAAAGCCATCAATCAAAATAGAGGGGGGCAGAGCTATATGGAAAACAAGTAGGTGGCAAAGTGCACTGAACTGTTTGGTCAAGCCAAGCACAGGCGCTCAGTGCACTCTTGGCTTGACCAGTCATTCTGTGCTTGAGAAAATCCGTGCAGCTTCCATTTCAGGGACCTTGGGGCATGCATATGTAGTATCGTTGTGCTTACAAATAGGCAGTGTATGGATTAATGGAGCAGTTGCCTCTTACAAGCGATCAGCTTCAAGGTGTTTTTCTTTAGAGGTTTTTTTTTTTTTTATAATAGAAAGTAAAACGATCAGTAACAAATGCATATATTACATAACTAAATATTGTGTGGGAGCCATAGGGATAGTCATAAATAGTGGCTGAAAACCTGAGATGATGTAAGGTGGTGGGATCAGATGCAAGAACGCAAGCTAAAGCTCCTTGTAAGAAAACAAAATATGGCGGCAGGAGCACTTCAGGTTTTCACAACTGAAAAAGGGTTTGCTCTATAAGACATTGCATGGATGGTCCTGCAATTAATGCATGGGAACACGGTGTAGTTAGCCCATGCTTTACTCTTTATTACAGTATTCAGAGTTAATCTTAAGGGAATAGAAGGGTCCAAATGACTTGGTTCTACGGAGAACTATGTAAAGATCAATTTAGCTTTGGTGGTGCTGCCTAAGGAACTGGGTCCTTCCACTGATTACAGCTTATTATTGGGGATGCCAGCCACTGCCGCCCTCCATTGTACGAGGACTCTGCCCCCTAAACTGTTGAATATCTTTAGACATTTCATTTTCTCCAGCAGTCTTCTTTCTCTCATCCTATATAAGAATTGGCTTGAATTTTCAAGTAGGAAGAAAATGTCAACATTGCTTCTCTATACATGTAAGAACATCTGACCAATTCTAAAAAGCAAAACCTACTATATTACCCAGTTTGAAAACACTTGTTTAAAGGAGACGTATCACAAAATGACAAGAACAAGGGCGTGGTGGGGGAAAATAAAAGGTCAGTGCATCTGCCCAGCTATCTTCTTGCAGCCACTGTACTTAGACTCCATTTAAAGGGATTGTCAGCACAGAATGACTGTTCAAACCAAGCCCAGGCACTCTGTGCATCATGACGGGACTAAGCATTTATGTTCTTCTTTTTTCCCAATCATCACTCTCCCCACCTTAATTGACAGCTCTGGCTTCATAGAGCCAAAAAAGGATGGAGAAAGATTAAAAACAAGCAGGTGCGAAGATGCACCTAAATGTATCGCCACACCGTGATGTATTTAGTGTGAACAGTTATTTTGTGATGACAGAGTGTCTTTAAAGGTTTTGATTATAGAAAGGGAAAAAAAAAATGTGGCCCCCCCCCCTACCCAGAACCTACTTATTTGAATGGGCACTTTTCCTCTATGAACCAGATCGAAATTGGATTTTTGTGGATACTTGAACAGCTGCACAGAACATATTCATTATAGTCTAGCAGTAGATGGATCATGGATGGCAGATGCCCAGCAAGTATTGTGCACAGGTCACATTAAATAGTGTAGGAACCGTGAACAATACCCACTGGGTGTTAGGCCTGTTTCACATGTCAGTGAAAAACACACGCTTTTCACTGACGTGTTAAAAACACATATGTCCCTCCGTGTGCCGTGATTCACATACATGGGTTCTACATGTGCTATCCGTGATCAGTGATCCGTGATAGTATATGGAGATAAACTCACCTGTTCCCGCTCCTGCTGTCTGTGGTGCTGAAGTCTCTCGGATGCTGTCTCCAGCCACTTCCGGGTCAGCGGTGCAGTGCACAAATGCATATGTATGAGAATTATTAGCCGGCTTGGAAGCAGCAGAGAGCAGCGGCCGAAGACAGCTTTGCAGGAGAAGATGAGTATAAAAAGCTTTTTATTTTCAATGTATGTGTTTTTCTGGTAATGATGTCCCAGATAGACACCACTGTGAGGTCTGTGGAACATCGGTGATGCCAGAAAAAAACGGAAATGCGAAAATCACGGACACGCATGTACGCCGCACGGAGACACAGTCGGTGAGAAATCACTGATGTGTGCGCAGACCCATTGATTTTAATGGGTCTGCGTATGTCCGTGATTCTGGTACGTATAAACACTGTCACACACGTACCAGAATCACTGAAGTGTGAACCAGGCCTTAGACAGCAGCTTTGCCGGCATACAGTCTTGTCTCTTCCCATTATGCTGGATTAAGAGAATAAAGAATGACTAAACACCACCTTTATCTTCCCCAAGTGGTAAAATCAGTCTTGTCCTCTACACTGTATGGAGCCAGGATCTTAACTGTACACTTAGTTTTACCCGAGCTTCCATTTCCGAACCTAAAAAAAACTAACTGAATTTTTCATTAAAAATACATAGATTGTGCAAATAGCAATCCCCAGAAGGCAATGTGTAGGGGTGTTCGGTTCATTATAAGCCGACGGGACATAGATTCTAATTAGTCATCTATGGATGAGATGTAATTTCTTCTATTTACAAGGTTTCATTTTAAGACAAAAACTTTAAAGAATAAAACGCCGGAACTAAAACAATCGTTATAAAATAAAATACTTAATTAGAAAATCTAACTCTTCAAATTATAAGAAGTGCAGTAAACTCAAGTTACCATTGGTACAAAATAGTAGTTTTATGACGAGACCTCTCCCTACTGACGAAAGAAGAAAAAAAAAAAGCTTGTTTTAATTTAGATTATTTGTGCACAGGTTAATAATTTAGTACAGTATCTCTACTGTAAGATTGCGTGGCACTGTTCACATTTCAAATTAGTAAACACCCTTACAGCTGAAAAGAGTTCATGTCAGGTCGAGGGTTAAGAAGAAAACGCTCGCCTTTATCTTAGACTTTCAGACTCCACTGTCTTAATGTCCAGCACATCGGCCCCGTTGGATTCCTCGCTGTGCGACTCTACAGATGACGTGGAGGCCTCGGTGGGGCTGCAGAGCTGTGGTTCTGGCGTAGCTGCGGCCTCCAGGTTTTCCACTTCTTCCAGGTGACTTATTGAACTTGTCTCGCTCATCGCGTCAGAGTTTCGGGACAGTCTTTTGAACAACTTTTGACCTGTTGGAGCCACAAGAACATGCAAAAAAAATGAGTGTAAGCTCTGCAATGCTTACACATGACCTCAACTCCACTTTAAAATAATCCTCCTACTACACAATTAGCATGGACCCAGGTTTGGAAAAGCACATTAAAAGGGAATCTGTCAGCAGGGTTTTGCTACCTCATCTGAGAGCAGTGTGATGTAGGCAAAGAGGTCTTGAGTTCAATGATGTATCACATAGATTACTGGGTGCAGCCGTTCTGACACAGTTAAAGATTTTAGATTTTGCATGTAGCAGTGCTGGGAGAGCTGCTCCCGTCCACACCAGGCTCTCCGTGTACATTTCCATAGACAGAAGCTGATTATAACAGAAAGGCGGACTACAACTCACTCCAGCTGAGACCCACTAATGATAAAGATGAGAAGCTTAAGCTAACATTGCAGGTAAACAAAAAAAACCTGAAATAACAGAGGCCGTGCTGAAATATCTCCTTTAACACTTGCAGCATGCTGTCTTCAGGATACATTGCAGAAATCTGCTGAGTGAGTCTTTTTAAGGCTGGGTTCAGACAGCCGTTCTAAAACGTAGGCCTATCATGTCTGCAAATTGTGGAAGTGACTGGCTCTGTGGGGTCATCTGCATAGCAGACAAATACAGGATCTGCCCATTATTGACAAAAATTAGTCTGGCCCAACTATAGGACCAAACTCTGCAATTTCTTTATCGTTCCTATGGGAGACCCAGACCATGGGTGTATAGCTACTGCCCCCGGAGGACACACAAAGTTACTACACTCAAAACGTGTAGCTCCTCCCTCCTAGCATATACACCCCCTGCTAGCCAGTCCTAGCCAGTTCAATGCTTTGTGTTTCAGGAGGATCACACACACATGCATCTCTGATTTTGATTTTTGATTTTTCCTTCTGGATCAAAGATTTGGAAGAAAAGCGGGTCCAGCTGGACTCCCGGCATGTCCCTTCTCACCCCACTGTGTCGGCGGTGCTGTTAAGGTTGATTTTCCAAGGCTGGAGCCTTCTCATGCCGCGCTCCTTCACCATCCCATGCTGGGGCTCTGGCTTGAAGTGGGAGCCAACACGGTTCTCACTGCTTTGCAGGAGACCGGTCTCCATCCGCAGCCCTTTTGCAGGATCCTGCTGGACGGAGCTTCACCCCCCAGGAACCTGGCAACCTGCGTCTCACAAGCTAAGTATATGAGACGTTCTTACCACAGAAAGTGGTCTTTCCAGGGGTCCTTTATGTTTATTATTGGGGGAGTGTGTTTTTATGTTTGGTGTTAACGTTTCCGGCCGGTTCTCCAGTTTTCACTGGAGAACCGCGCCGATGGTGCCTGCACGCCGGCCGCATGTTTTACTCTAGGCCCCGGCTTCGCCTGAGGCCTAGTTTCGGTTTCCACTGTCTCTGCATGTCAGTCATGCAGAGGGATGGTGTGGCTCCGCCCAGCGGCTGTGCAGCACAGGGAACGGACACTCCTCACTGAGGAAGGATTCCCTCCCCTGGCTACCTCATTTGCCGCTCTCAGAGTAGGCCCCGCCCCCTCTCCTCGCTCCGGTCGCTATTTTCTCAGCGTTCTCTGTGCCTGCATAGGCACAGAGATTCCACAGTGTGACAAGTGGGGACCTGGGCTGAGGGACCAGAGGGCACAGACATGTCTGTTTAAATGATTTAGCAGCCACAACCTCCGGTTTGTGCAGCTGCTTGTTTTATCTGTTTATATATGCTGGGGGCCAGTCTAGACAGAGCCCCCACCTCTGCAGCATGTCTCACAGAGCAAGACTGCAGCCTGTTTTTATTATCCACTGCAGGTAGTCTCGTACGGCTGTACCGAGCTCATAACCACTGTGGCCCCTCAGCTGGAGGCTCATTAGTGGTCCCTCCATCTGCTCCGGTTTCGGTGGCTGACCCCTGAGGGAATCCTATTTCCAGGGGTCGGCTGTCCCGGCATCTGCTGAGCATGCAGCTCCCTTCTCAGGGCGTTTTCTGCTTCAGCTCGCTCAATAAAGCTCACAAAGGACTCTCCTTCTGGGCTCAGACCCCGTCCTCCTGACAGGGAGACGCAGGGTCCCCTGTCCTCCCCGTCCCGCAGCTCCGATTACGAGCGGACTCACTGGACGAGGAGGATGTCTCTACCAGGGGCTCGGACGCTACTTTATGTACATTTATCCGTCCGTAGGTGACGCAGATGCGAATGATTGGATTGCGTCCATTATACTTGTACTGGACCTCCATCCACCTGTATCAGGGGAGTTTCTTTTTCGCTCCTAATTGGGAGACCCAGACAGTGGGTGTATAGCTACTGCCTCTGGAGGCCGCACAAAGAACTACACTTAAAAGTGTAAGGCCCCTCCCCTTCTGGCTATACACCCTCCCGTAGGAGTACGGATTCCTCAGTTTTAGCTTTGTGCGCAAGGGGTCGCCGGAGACTGCCAAGGACTCTCTACGTTGGTGGCTTCTCCCCAACTCATTGTCACAGGGAAAGTCGTTCCTTCCCCCGTCCTGGGCAGTGGTCACGACAGATGCGAGCCTATCAGGGTGGGGAGCGGTGTTTCTCCACCACAGGGCTCAGGGTACGTGGACTCAGGAAGAGTCCACCTTGCAGATCAATGTTCTGGAAATCAGAGCAATCTATCTTGCCCTGCGAGCCTTCCAACAATGGCTGGAAGGCAAGCAGATTCGGATTCAGTCGGACAATTCCACGGCGGTGGCGTACATCAACCACCAAGGGGGAACACGCAGTCGCCAAGCTTTTCAAGAAGTCCAGCGGATTTTGACGTGGGTGGAAAGCAGAGCGTCCACCATATCTGCAGTTCACATACCAGGCGTGGAAAACTGGGAAGCGGACTTTCTCAGTCGCCAGGGCATGGACGCAGGAGAATGGTCCCTTCACCCGGACGTGTTTCAACAGATCTGTCGCCGCTGGGGGTCGCCGGACGTCGATCTGATGGCGTCACGGCACAACAACAAGGTCCCAGTTTTCATGGCACGGTCTCACGATCACCGAGCGCTGGCGGCAGACGCCTTGGTTCAGGATTGGTCGCATTTCCGACTCCCCTATGTGTTCCCACCTCTAGCATTGTTACCCAGAGTTCTCCGGAAAATCAAGTCCGACTGCCAGCGAGCCATACTCGTCGCTCCAAATTGGCCAAGAAGGTCGTGGTACCCGGATCTGTGGCATCTCACGGTAGGCCAACCGTGGGCACTACCAGACCGTCCAGATCTGCTGTCTCAAGGGCCGTTTTTCCATCTGAATTCTGCGGCCCTGAACCTGACTGTGTGGCCATTGAGTCCTGGATCCTAGCGGCCTCAGGTTTATCTCAGGGAGTTGTTGCCACAATGAGACAGGCTAGAAAACCATCCTCAGCTAAGATCTATCACAGGACGTGGAAGATATTCTTAGCGTGGTGCTTGGCTCAAGGGTTTTCTCCCTGGCCATTTGCATTGCCAATTTTTCTTTCCTTCCTGCAGTCTGGGTTGGAAAAAGGTTTGTCCCTTAGCTCGCTTAAGGGTCAAGTCTCCGCGTTATCCGTATTCTTTCAGAAGCGCTTGGCACAGCTTTCTAAAGTACGCACGTTTCTCCAAGGAGTTTGTCATATCGTTCCTCCTTACAGGCGGCCATTGGAACCCTGGGATCTGAACAAGGTTCTCCTTGCTCTTCAAAAGCCGCCTTTCGAGCCCTTGAAAGAGGTTCCCCTTTCTCGGCTTTCACAAAAGGTAGTTTTTCTTGTAGCGGTCACATCTCTTCGAAGAGTGTCCGAGCTGGCGGCGTTATCTTGCAAATCTCCCTTCCTGGTGTTTCACCAAGACAAGGTAGTACTGCGTCCAATTCCAGAGTTTTCTCCCAAGGTGGTTTCTTCCTTTCATCTCAATCAGGATATCACTTTGCCATCTTTGTGTCCGCATCCAGTTCACCAATTTGAAAAGGGTTTACATCTGTTGGACCTGGTGAGAGCACTCAGGATTTACATTTCTCGCACGGCGCCTCTACGCCGTTCGGATGCGCTCTTTGTCCTAGTCGCTGGTCAGCATAAGGGATCGCAAGCTTCCAAATCCACCCTGGCGCGGTGGATCAAGGAACCAATTCTTCACACATACCGTTCTGCTGGGCTTCAGATTCCATCTGGACTGAAGGCCCATTCTACCAGAGCCGTTGGTGCGTCCTGGGCGTTGAGGCATCAGGCTACGGCTCAGCAAGTGTGCCAGGCGGCTACCTGGTCGAGTCTGCACACGTTTACCAAACACTATCAAGTGCATACCTACGCTTCGGCAGACGCCAGCCTAGGTAGACGGGTCCTTCAGGCGGCGGTGGCCCACCTGTAGGAAGAGGCTGTATGACAGCCCGTTCATGTGGTATCTTTTTACCCACCCAGGGACTGCTTTTGGACGTCCCACTGTCTGGGTCTCCCAATTAGGAGCGAAAAAGAAGAAGGGAATTTTGTTTACTTACCGTAAATTCCTTTTCTTCTAGCTCCAATTGGGAGACCCAGCACCCGCCCTATCTGTTTTTAGGGTTTCGTTTTTTCGGGTGCACATGTTGTTCACGTTGTTTCTTAAGTTCTCCGATCTAGTTATCGGATTGAATTTGTTTTTGAAACTGTTATTGGCTTTCCTCCTTCTTGCTTTGGTACTAAAACTGAGGAATCCGTACTCCTACGGGAGGGTGTATAGCCAGAAGGGGAGGGGCCTTACACTTTTAAGTGTAGTTCTTTGTGCGGCCTCCAGAGGCAGTAGCTATACACCCACTGTCTGGGTCTCCCAATTGGAGCTAGAAGAAAAGGAATTTACGGTAAGTAAACAAAATTCCCTTCATTCCCCGCTGGCAGAAAGGCATCAGTATACCTTTAACAGGACGAGGAGTGTGTTCCTTAACCACTCCAGTTTTCAGCCCGCTGCGTCCAAGCCCACAGCCTGTCCTGCAGACCCCAAAGCGGGGTTCTGCTGCCTGTTTCCCCCTCCCATCAGAGGTGGTCAAGGAGTGTACTCATTCGCCAAAGGTGGCCCCTCCGGTGTCTAGACTTTCAGCCCGGATAGTTGTATCAGTGGCTGACGGCACCTCTATAGGGATCCCACGGTACATTAATTTTGTACTGGACCTCAATCCGCCGGAGTTACCTTACCTAGGAGAACACAACGTGTGTTCCTTAACCACTCCAGTTTTCAGGCCCCTGTGACCAAGCCCAGGGTCCGCTCTGACAGTGGCTTCCCATGAAGCGTGATTCTGAGGACTGTGTTTCCCCTGTCCACCAATGGTGGTCAAGAAGTGGGCTCATTCACCTCAGGTGGCTCAGCCCGGACCGTTATGTCAGTGGCTGATGGCTCCTCACTTAAGGTTTTGCGGTCCGCCCGGTTGTCCTTTGGGCCAAGTCGGTATGGGGACGGCAGGAGCTTCGTTCTCCTCAGCTTTACAGCAGTGCGGTTTTTTTGTACCTTCTCTGCTTCTCTGGAGGAGATGCATTCCCTCACAGGGACTCTATGCCCAGAACGGTTGCCTGAACTTCCAGACTTCAGTCTTTTCATCCTATGCCAGGTCTGCCATGCTGGACACCGCACGGCGGTGGTCTTGGCTACTTTCCTCGCTATCCGCAGGCTCCTGTGGCTTCGGACATGGAAGGCAGATGCCTCTATAGAGGTTCCTTGCTGGGCTCCCCTTTGGTGGGACCAGTCTCTTCGGAACCAACTGGATGAAATTAAGGAAGCTCTTGGCGGGGAGAGTTCTTCCTTGCCACAAACCTAAACCAGGGAACCTGTCCAGGGCAGGAATCAGTTGAGGTTTCGGTGGTTTCCGTTCCTCCATCTGATCGTCCTCTAGCTCGGCCTAGGTTCATAGAACCAAATGGCTTGAAGCTGCGTCTTCAAAAGACCGCAGGAGATGCTGCCACTGAGTCAGCTTACTCCGAGCTATCTAGCCACGCCAACCACCTCCTTGGTCGGTGGCAGGCTCTCTCCACTTGGCGACGTATGGTTCTAACACGTCTCCGTTCAGTGGGGGCGGGATTATATCTCCCATGGCTACAGGATGGAATTCTGTCCACCCGCCAAACAGATTTTTTCTGTCAACTCCTCCCGGCTCCACGGCCGCCGCCTTCTCACAGGCCGTGGCATTTCTTGCAGGCCAATGGAGTAATTGTACCGGTTCCCGACTGGGAACGGTTCTGAAATTTTTGCTTAAATCTATTCCTAGTCCCCGAAGAGGGCGGTGCCTTCCGACCTGGATCTTTAGCTTTTCAAGCATAGTCAGGTGTGGCGTTTTCACATGGTGTGTTTTTTCACCGGATCAGTCAAGAACCCAAGGAGATTCCCTAGCAGCTATCGGCATCAGAGATGCCTATCTGCAGGGGTCAATCGCAGTTTCACACCAGCGTTGACTACGTTTTGACAATCGGAGTGGTCCAATTCGTGGCTCTTCCCTTGGGGTTAGCCACGGCCCCTCGAGTATTCTCATTGGGGCAGCTGTGATTAGGGTCCTGCACCCCTAGGGATTGGCAGTGATCTTTTGCCCTGGACGGCCTTCTTGTCGGGGCTTCATCCAGTGCTGACTCTTAGCAGAGTGCTTCGCTCGCTCTCGCCACTCTAACCTATTCGGGTGGCTTGTCATTCTGTCCAAGTCCACTCTGACTTCGAACCAGAGGTTCTCAGGGACGCAATTCGAGACTCTGTCGGCACTTGTGAAGCTGCTCTTAGTCGATCAGTAGTCCCTCCGCTGGCGGTCGACGTCGTTCTATCAGATACCATATACAGGTGCTGGTCAGACGGTGGCGTCAATGGCAGCGATTCCTTGCCCAGTTTCTCCTGCGTCCTCTGAGACTGGATGTTTTCCGCTGTACAAGCGAACTCCCTCCTTCCACGGGGTGGTGGCTTCGCCACTGACCAGGGGCTCGTTTCAGTGGTGGCTTCGGCCACTCTGTCTCAGGGACGCTCCTTCCTGGCCCCGTCCCGGGTGATCCTCACCAGGATGCTAGCCGCCTTGGGAGCAGTATATCTCCGCCGTGGAGCGCAGGGCGCTTGGACTCTGTCCGAATCAGCACTCTGGATCAATGTGCTGGAAATCAAAGCTTTATTTCTAGCTCTCTAAGCCTTCACCATCTGTTGGCGGCTAGGCACATTCGAGTCCAGTCGGACAACGTGACAGCGTTTTTCCTACATCAGCTTCCAGGGCGGGACACTCAGCCGCCTGGCAATCTTGGCGGCTCAACATTCTTCAGTGGACAAGGGACTCCTAGTCCACCGTATCCGCAGCCCACATCCTAGATGTGAAAACTGCGAGGCAGACTATTTCAGCTGTCCAACCGTGGTCCACAATCCTCAGGTTTTGCGGTAGACACACTGGTTCATGTTTGATCCCAGCTCGTCTCTTTACGTATTTCACCCTCTACCTCTTGTCCAGATTCCTGCGCAAGATCAGTAAAGGGGGCCGTCGGGTCATTCTCATATCCAGACTGACCCAGGCAAGCTTGGTACTCTGGCCTGCTCCTTCTGTCCGTTGGGTTGCCATGGCATCTTCCGGACCGTCCAGACCTTTTCTTAAAAGGTCCGCTTTTTCCGTCAGAATTCTGGATTCTCAGATTGACGGCGTAGCTCTTCAGTCCTGGATCTTGGCAACTTCTGGTATCCTTCCTGAAGTCATCTCCGCTATGACTCGAGCTCCAAAGTGTCCTTTGACCTTTTTGGCCTTGCCGACCCTCCTGTCCCTTCCACAGTCCGGTCTACAGCTAGGACTATCCCTCATTAAGGGACAGGTCTCGGCTCTGTCAGTATGTGCCAGCGGCGTATCGTCCGGCTGGCTCCGGTGCGCTCCTTTAACGGCGCATCTCACATCATTCCGCCTTTCCGGCGGCCTATGGAGCCCTGGGACCTTAATCCGGTCCTCCCGGTTCCCGGAAACCCCCCTTTGCGCCTCTTAGGGAGGTTTCTTTGTTTCATCTTTCACAGAAAGTAGTCTTTCTAGTGGCTATAATTTCCCATCAGAGAGTTCTGGCTGCACTCTCTCGGAGTCACCCCCCTTTTTGGTCTTTTGTATCAAGACAAGGTGGTCTCCGTCCGACTCCAGACTTTTTTTTTCCCTAAGGTGGTTACTGCTTCCACCTTATCCGGGGCAATTTTCCTGCCTTCCTTTTGTCCGGCTCCTGTTCATCGCTTTGAGGAAGCGTTGCATATCCTGGATCTGGTGCGGGCGCTCCGGATCTATGTGTCTCTCACCGCCGTTATTAGGCGGTGCACCTCTCTCTGGTGCTGACTGCTAGTCAGCGTAGCGGTCTCTCGGCATCTAAGCCGACCCTGGTTCGTTGACTTAGGTCGGCCATTTCCGAGACCTACAAGTGTACTCAAGTGCCTTCCCCGCCGGGGATCAGAGCACATTTGATCAGACCTGTCGGCGCCTTTTGGGCTTTCAGGCACCAGGCTACGGCTCAGTAGGTCTGTCAGACTGCAGCTCGAATTAGTCTGCATACTTTTTCGAAGCACTACCCAAGGCATGCTCATGCTTTGGCAGACGCGGGCTTGGGCAGACGCATCTTTCCGGCGTCTGTCGCCCATTTGTGAAGTTAGGTTTTGCCTGCTTCTCAGTTGTCTGTTTATCCCCACCCATGGACTGCTTTGGAACGTCCCATGGTCTGGGTCTCCCATAGGAACGATAAAGAAAAAGAGAATTTTGTTACTTACCGTAAATTCTTTTTCTTATAGTTCCATCATGGGAGACCCAGCACCCTCCCTATTGCCTGTTGGCAGGTTTCTTGTTCCGTGTGTCTTCACCGGTTGTTATTGATGTAGACAGAGGTTCCGGTTCTTCCGGATTTTACTCTGTCTCTTCTTGTGGGTGGATGTCCTCCTTCAGCTTTTGCACTAAACTGGCTAGGACTGGCTAGCAGGGGGTGTATATGCTAGGAGGGAGGAGCTACACGTTTTGAGTGTAGTAACTTTGTGTGTCCTCCGGGGGCAGTAGCTATACACCCATGGTCTGGGTCTCCCATGACGGAACTATAAGAAAAAGAATTTACGGTAAGTAACAAAATTCTCTTTTTTGTCACATGAACCATTGATCCTTGTGAAAACTCATTGTGCACAGGCATAATGGTTATTATTGGATCCAAGTGCTGTCCGTCGAGCACACATACCGAACATACAGTTGCCTGTACGAACCGTCAGTTTAAGGCCCCAATTCAATAAACAGTTTTCACCAGAATTTGGGAATCTGAAATGTTGCTAACTTATTGTGCTACTTGTAGTTGTGCAAAAATGTTGTTTTGGCCTTTTTTATGCCAGTCCCAGGCCATCTGCACCTCTTTTTGCAAACAGAGTAAAGCTTAGTCAGGAGGGTGCGTGGCAAACAGATCCATCAAATTTGCGCCACAAAGTTAAGAGATAAATGGTCTGTGACACCTTTCTTGTGAGGATAATGTGCCAAATTCATTAAGAGGTGCACTGCTTTAAAAGGATTACGCCTCATTATCAAGTTATCATCTATCAATAAGATGGGAGATTACATGCTGTTCTCTGATGGTCTGTCCTCTGGGACCCCTCTGCTGCACTCATTGCTATGAGGCTGTGAAGCAGCTTTTTCCAGCGGTCCTATTCAGGACGAGCCTGCAGCTCTCTGCTCTTGGGGTTAAAAAGTCTCAAGATCGCAAAGTGGTTTCAGGGGTCGGATCCCCAGCAATCAGTAAGTTATCACCTATGCTGTAAATAGGGTAAACCTTGATTTTTATTTAGGAATAACCCATTAATGAAGTTGGTGCATCTTACTCCAGCAGAATCTTCATGCATACAATAAGCCAGAATCAGCTACAATATACTAGGAGACTTCTACTGATGAATACTTTTATGTTCCCATAGGCTGACATTTACTAGACAGAAGTCAATAGTATGGACAGATATGTGGTAGCATACAGTTTACTTAATTATATGGGAAAGCTCAGCAGAGCCGAGGGCAGTCGCAAAAAGAAACGTACATCTGGCGGCATACATTTCTTAGCAATGGTTTCCATGATGGATAGATGGCAGTGCAATCATCCAGACTATGGCCGTTATAGGGCTTACAGCGTCTGAGCAATCTGTATGTAGCCTAAGGGGTACTTTGCACGCTGCGACATCGCTACTGCGATATCGTCAGGTCAAATCGAAAGTGACGCACATCTGGCGCTGGTAACTATGTCGCAATGTGTAAAGCCTAGATGCGCCGATAAACGATCGCAAAAGCGTCGAAAATCGGTGATCTGTGTAGCATCGGTCATTTTCATAATGTCGCACCAATAGGAGATACGATGTTGTTCCTCGTTCCTGCGGCAGCATACATCACTGTGTGTGAAGCCGCAGGAGCGAGGAACATCTCCTTACCTGCCTCCACGGACTATGCAGAAGGAAGGAGGTGGGCGGGATGTTTACGTCTCGCTCATCTCCGCCCCTCCGCTTCTATTGGCCGCCTGCCGTGTGACGTCGCTGTGACGCCGCACAACCCGCCCCCTTAGGAAGGAGGTGGGTCGCCGGCCAGAGCGACGTCGCAGGGCAGGTATGTGCGTGTGAAGCTGCCGTAGCGATAATAAGATATTGCATGTGCGACAGGGGCGGGTACTATTGCACTCGGCATCGCTAGCCGATGCTAGCGATGTTGCAATGTGCAAAGTACCCCTAAGGTTACTGCCAAGTGGGGCTAATTAACAGATGATTTGTGGTGCTCTACCTTTTGCAATGCAAAACTAAAATATGTAGCAATTAGCAAATTTACATTTCTGCAATAGTATCCATAATAGATCTCATGTGGACATATCTAAGGGGTATATCCACACAGACCAGATATGTGCAGTTCTAACCTTTTCCTAATGAGTCTAGTTACATTCAGGCCAAGGGGACAGTGCATCAGATAAGACATCTCCATACACTACCTGGATATTTCTTTGCATGTCCCAGGGTTGGAGTTGAGGGAGGACTTGCTTCAGTCGCCTGCGCCTTGGACATATAAGTTGTTTCTGTTGATTCTAATGATCCTAAAAAACAAGAAGAAAACATTTTACAACTTCATTCAACCTTAAGAATATTAATAAGGTCTGAAGTTGATCTATTACAAATGCCCATGTCACCATACTAAGGACATTAGAGAAGTTAATACTTTTAGTTGGCCGTGAACACATTACATTATGATGAAAGCCTCCCACAATGCAACTGAACTAAGTGCCATTTCTAGGAAAAAAACAAATAAAAATTATAAATAAAAATTACACATTGAGTTATTGCTCACTGCCGGGTGCATATGCTCAGAAAGTATGCACCCTACAGTCAGGATGATGCCTTAGCATCTATCCACCATAAGGAGACATCGTAAAAAAATGTATACTGCACAGTATACATTTGTTTAAAAAACTCCAAATGCATACTGTAGGGTAAGCGCCGGCAAAACCAGGTCAGGGATTTCCTCATGTTTCCCTGACCTGGTTTTGCCGACTTTTCAGTCCCTGCACGGTCCAAGGTTGGTGTCTCCTACACAGGTGAGCTGGAACACAACTTCTTTTGCTTTTTGTAGGGTAAGTGCATGGACACAGTGTACGAATAGCACTATTATTATTATCAGTATTAGCCATTTTCTCTGCATTCATTGTATGGCAAAGTATCAGGTTGGTGAAGAAGTAATTCCCATCGTCTCACCTGCTGTTAAGTTGAATGCTCTCCCCTTTGGTGTTGCTTGAACAGGAGAAAGCCAGTTAAGAACTGAGCCAACTAGAGGGATCTGGCGCAAAACTCCCTGCAAACCAGAAAGCATTCAGCACAGGTCAGAGGTATAAGCCGTGTGAGGAAACAACATATGTACTGTGATGGCCGGTGACCATTGAACACAGCCTTCATCTTACCTCCTCTAAAAGCCGCTCCTCATTGGCCTTCTGCAGTTGGACTTCAGCTTCCAGAATACCTTTCCTGACTACTTCAGTCATATTTTCAAGGAGCTGCACAAATGGATACAAAATGGCAACAGTGAAATTATGTACAATGTACAGGGGTGTTTGAAAATTTGTGAATGGGATATTGATGGGAATTAACTCATGAACTGCCACTTCAGGTCTTTCTACAACATTTCTATAGGATTAAAGTCAGGACAGTGACTTGGCCAGTCCGAAACGTTAGCTTTATTCTTCTGTAACCCTTCTTTTGTAAAATGACTTGTGTGCTTTGGGTCATTGTCTTGCTGTATGATCCACACTATCAGCTCATGGACAGATGACCTGACATTTTCCTTTAGAATTTGCTGGTACAATTCATTGTTCCATCAATAATGCAAGCCTTACTTTTTCCCCCTGTTTGGCCTTGAAAAGTAACAGTTACTGGCCAGCACATTATGTTTTCATGATTTCTTTTAGTGTTTCTTAAAGCCAGAAAGTTGTCATTTGAAATGACTTTAGTTTTGTGCCATGTCTGTGATCTGCTTTTTTTTTCAACAAAAGTAAACAACTGAATGAATATCCTCAGAGCCAGGCGAGTCCATAATGTTTGCCAGGGGCTGTAATCATCCAGTGGTTTCCTTTCTCCAAACAGAACAAAGAAGCTCTATTTTGATCCTATCTGTTCACAAAATGTTGCTCCAATAGCCTTCTGGTTTGTCCAGGTGATCTTTAGCAAATAACAGACAGGCGACAATGATCTTTTTGGATAGCAGTGGCTTTCTCCTTGGAATGCTGCCATGAACAACATTGTTGTTCAGTGTTCTCTTGACTCATGAACATTAAAATTAGCTTATGTGAGAGCAGCCTTTAGTTGTTTAGAGGTTACCTTGGGTTCCTTTGTAACCTCACAGACTATTTAACCTTGCTCTTTGAGCGGAGTGATCTTTGTTGGTCAACCCCTACTGGAGAAGGTAATAGCGGGCTTGAATTTCCTCCATTTGTACACAATCTGTCTGATTATTACTGGAGTCCAAACTCCTTACGGAATGTTTTGTCACCTTTTCCAGCCTGATTAGTTTAGACAAAAATGAATTTAAAGCTTCCCTGAAATCTTTATTCCTGCCGTGATAAATTTCCACAAACGTGTTGTGAAGATAAATCCCTGTTTTGTACATAAAACAGGTCGCCCACTCACACCAGATTGTCATCCCATTGACTAACACCAGACTCTAATTTGACCTTAAAATGATCTGCTAATCCTGAAAGTTCACACTCTTGTGCCAATCACAGAAATGTGACTTGTTTTTTTGAGGAAAAAAAGAACCAAAGTGTAATATTTGTCATATTTGGGGCGATAGTGTTTTCGTTATCTACTTTTATGAGTTGAGTGAAAATCTGATGTAGCTTTGGGTCAAATTTATGCAAAGAAGGGAATTTTGTTTACTTACCGTAAATTCCTTTTCTTCTAGCTCCAATTGGGAGACCCAGACAATTGGGTGTATAGCTATTGCCTCTGGAGGCCACACAAAGTATTACACTTAAAAGTGTAAGGCCCCTCCCCTTCTGGCTATACACCCCCAGTGGGATCACTGGCTCACCAGTTTTAGTGCCAAAGCAAGAAGGAGGAAAGCCAATAACTGGTTTAAAGACCAATTCAATCCGAGGAAACATCGGAGAACTGAACCATACCACATGAACAACATGTGTACCCGAAAAAACAGAAAAACCCCGAGAAAACAGGGCGGGTGCTGGGTCTCCCAATTGGAGCTAGAAGAAAAGGAATTTACGGTAAGTAAACAAAATTCCCTTCTTCTTTGTCGCTCCATTGGGAGACCCAGACAATTGGGATGTCCAAAAGCAATCCCTGGGTGGGTAAAAGAATACCTCATGATAGGGCCGTCAAACGGCCCTCTCCTACAGGTGGCCAACCGCCGCCTGAATGACTTATCTACCTAGGCTGGCGTCTGCCGAAGCGTAGGTATGCATCTGATAATGCTTGGTAAAAGTAAGTAGACTCGACCAGGTGGGTGCCTGACACACCTGCTGAGCCGTAGCCTGGTGCCGTAATGCCCAGGATGCACCCACGGCTCTGGTAGAATGGGCCTTCGGCCTTGAGAGAACCAGAAGCCCAGTAGAACTGTAGGTTTCAAGAATTGGTTCCTCGAGCCCCCGAGCAAGGGTGGATCTGGAAGCTTGCGACTGTTTACGCCGACCAGCGACAAGGACAAAGAGTGCATCCGGGTGGCGCAGGAGCGCCATGCGGGAAGTAGAACCTGAGTGCTCTCACCAGAACCAACAGATGCAAATCTTTCTGAAATTGATGGACTGGACGAGGACACAAAGAAGGTGAGGTGATATCCTGATTGATATGAAAATGGGATACCACCTTAGGGAGAAATTCCGGAACCGGACGCAGAACTACCCTGTCCTGGTGAAGGACCAGGAAGGGAGTTTGTATGAGAGCGTTGCTAGCTCGGAAACTCTCCTAAGAGACGAGACCGTTACTAGAAGGCCACTTCCCGTGAAAAACGGGAAGGGAGACATCCTTCAAAGGCTCGAAAGGCGGCATCTGGAGAGCAATTAGAACCTTGTTCAGATCTCAGGGCTCTAACGGCCGCTTGTACGGAGTGCTGAGAAGACAAACTCCCCGTAGGAACGTGCGTACCTGAGGAAGTCGTCGTTTCTGAAAAAATACAGATAGCGCTGAGACTTGTCCCTAAAGGGAACTGAGCGACAACCCATTTTCCTACCTAGATTGCAGGAAGGAAGGAAACATAGACGATGCAACCGGCCAGGGAGAAACACCCTGCGCCGAGCACCGAGATAAGAACATCTTCCACGTCCTGTGGTCAATTTTGGCGGACGTTGGTATGCTAGCCTGTCTCATGGTGGCAACCACGTCCTGAGGTAATCCTGACGACACTAGGTTCCAGGACTCAATGCCACACTATCCGGTTGAGGGCCGTAGAATTCAAATGGAAGAATGGCCCTTGAGACAGCCAGTCTGATTGGTCTGGTAGTGCCCCCGGTTAGCCTACCGTGAGGCACCACAGAACCGAGTACCACAACATCCTCGGCCAATTTGTAGCGACGAGGATGGCGCGGCCGCAGTCGGTCTTGATCTAGCGCAGTACTCTGGGCAACAATGCCAGAGGTGGCACCTAAGGTAGCTGGAACTGCGACCAATGCTGAACTAAGGCATTTGCCGCCAGAGCTCGATGATTGTGAAACCGTGCCATGAAGCTGGCACATTGTTGTTGTGCCGTGACGCCATTAGATCGACGTCCGGCCTCTGTCAGCGGCGCCAGATCTCCTGAAACCCGTCCGGGTGAGGAGACCATACTCTTTCGGCCACACCTCAGCGACTTAGGAAGTCAGCTTCCTAGTTTCCACACTTGGGATGTGAATTGTGGATATGGTGGATGCCGTGTCTTCCACCCACATCAGAACCTGCCGGACTTCCTGGAAGGCTTGCCGGTTGCGCGTTCTTCCTTGGTGGTTGATGTATGCCACCGCTGTGGAGCTGTCCGACTGAAGTCGGATATGCTTGCTTTCCAGCCGCTGTTGGAAGGATTGTAGGGCAAGATACACTGCTCTGTGTTCAAGAACATTGATCTGAAGAGTGGACTCTTGCTGAGTCCACGTACCCTGAGCGCTGTAGTGGAGAAAAACTGCTCCCCACCCTGATAGACACGCGTCTGTCGTAACTATCGCCCAGGACGGGGAGAGGAAGGACCTTCTTTTTGACCAAGAGGTGAGAAGAAGCCACCACCGTAGAGATTCCTTGGCCGCCTGAGAAAGAACGACGACTCTGTTGAGGGACGTCGACTCCTCGTCCCATTGGCGGAGAATGTCCCATTGTAGTGGACGCAGTAAAACTGCGCGAAAGGAACTGCCTCCATTGCTACCATCTTACGTAGGAAGTGCATGAGGCGTCTCAATGTGTGCGACTGGTTCTTAAAGAAGAGCTTGCAGCCCGTAGTGAATGCTGTTTGTCTAGCGGCAGCTTCACTATCGCTGAGAGAGTAAGAAACTCTATGCCTAGATATGTTATCGATAGGGTCGGGGTCGGATCTGACTTTAAAAAGTTGAGATCCACCCAAAACTCTAGAGAGTCTCCAGCGCAACGTTCGGGCAGTGTTGGCATGTTTCCTAAGAGAGTGCCTTGACAAGTAGATCGTCTAAATACGGGACCACAGAGTGACCCTGAGAGTGCAGGACTGTGACTACTGCTGCCCTGACCTTGGCGAAGACCAGTTGGACTGTCGCTAGCCGGAAGGTAGAGCTACGAACAGAGGGTGTTCGTCTCCTATAACGAAGCGTAGAAACGCTAGTGCTCTGGATCAATCGGCACGTGTGGATAAGCATCCTTGATGCCTAATGATGCTAGGAAATATCCTTGGGACCTTGAGGCGATGACATGGCGGAGGGATTCCATCCGGAACCGCCTGGTGTCCACGAGCTTGCTGAGCATTTTTAGATCCAGAACGGGACGGAACGGCCCGTTGTTATAGGTACCGCAAAGAATTTGGGGTAAAAACCGTGACCTTGTTCCTGAAGAGGAACGGGGGTCATCACTCTTTCTGCCTATAGAGTGCACCCTGTTTGCAGAAGAGCAGCGGCCCGGCCGGGAGGTGGAGAAATTCTGAAGAATCGAGTTGGAGGACGAGAAGTGAGTTCTATCCTGTACCCGTGAGACAGAATGTCTCACACTCAATGGTCATTGACCTATGGCAGCTAAATATCGCCAAGGCGGGAGAGCCTGCTACCGACCGAGGCCGCAAGTCATGAGGAAGCCGCCTTGGAAGCGGGTTTTCAGACTGTCGCTTTTTTGGGCGAGACTGAGCCCGCTAAGAATCTTAGCTCCTCTGATCCTTTTGAGTCCACATTGGACGAGGAAAAATGGGACCTGCCCGAGCCTCGAAAAGGCCGAAAACCCCGACTGCCTCTTGCTCCGTTGGGGTTTGTTGTGTCCGGGCTGAGGAAAGGATGAATCCTTACCCCTGGACTGTTTGATGGTTACATCCAACGCTCACCAAACAGTCGGTCAGCAGAAAAAGGCAACTGGTTAGGCAACCTTTTTTGGAAGCAGAATCTGCCTTCCATTCACTTAACGAGCAGACCAGGCTCTGCTTAAAAACACGGAGTAGCGGAGGCTACCGCCGCGCGGTTCGCAGAGTCCAGGACAACCTGAATCGCGTAAGAAACAAATGCAGACATTTGAGAGGTTAAGGATGCCACCTGCGGCACAGATGTACGTGTAACCGTGTCAATCTGTGTAAGACAAGCTGAAATAGCTTGGAGTGCCCCAAGGGAGAGAATGCCGGAGCCAACGGTGCGCCGACAGCCTCATAGATGGCTTTCGACCAGAGATCCATCTGTCTGTCAGTGGCATCTTTGAGTTTGCAGTTCCATCTCCCACTGCAACTATGGATCTAGCTACAAGCCTGGAGATTGGAGGATGCCGCTCGGGACATTGGGTCCAGTCCTTGACCAAGTCAGGGGACAGGGATAACGTGTATCCTAAGCCGTTTGGAGAAGCGCATATCTGGATAAGCGTGGTGTTCCTGGACTGCCTCTCTGAAGGCAGAGTGGTCCAGAAAAATACGTGAAGCTGACTCCTCCACTGGAGGAGCTGTGAGAAATAACCCACATTCTATAGATGGACGCTATAAGATTATTTACTATGGCGTCACAATCAGGTGTATCCAGATTGAGCGCGGTCTCAGGATCAGAATCCTGAGCCGCTACTTCCGCCTCATTACACAGCGAGTCCTTCTGTTAGGACCCTGATGAAACCGAGGCCGCTCATAGCGAGCCCACTTAGGCTGTCTGGGACTGACGTCCGTGCAGAGCCGTGACTCTGGGATGCGTGTGACATTCCCGGAGCTGTTAGTTATTCACACTGAGGGGGGCCATGGATCAATGATTCAACAGTGCCCATATTGTGAGAGACATGTCCGGACTGCTAGGCTTCTAGTATCATAGCCATAGTCTCAGAAAAACTGTCAGTAAATACTGCAGACACCGTCCTCATCCCCTGGCCATTAGTGCATACAATGGGAGTCTATGTACCTGCCGGCCGTATAGCCGTACATGCTGTACCAGCTGTATAGAAAAACATGTGGTTCTGCACCTTTGTTTTACACAGAGAATATGCTGATAACTCCTCCGTCCAGGAGGGTATATACAACGTGCGACCAAACAGTGCAATGTATATAGTACAAGCATATCTATAAGTGCACTTCTGCACTAGTGGGGTTAGCACCACAGGTGCTGCTTAACGCCTGTTACAGCGATTGTGTGACTATCAGAATGCCAGGGTCTTCCACACTTGTCTCTGTATCGTACAGAAACTGACACTAATGGCTGCCGGTGTCCTTGTAGAGAAGGAAGCCGTGGGCGTGCCTGAGAAAGTGCGGGAATCCGGACTCACAGTGCACACAGTGAGAGGGGTGGAGTATGCAAAACATACTCCAGCTCTCAGCTCTGCTCTATGCAGCGTCACGCCCCTACCCTGACTGTCAGGGCTGTGGGCGGTAACGAAGGGAGCTAGGCCCAGAAGCCGGGGACTCGAGTTAACAGCGCGGCCGCCGTAAAAGCGCGGGCCGCGCTGAAGTCCCCGGCGCACCACAAGTGCCAGCCGCGCCGCAGTTCCAGCGGCCGGCGCGACCGATTCATAGAAGTGGCCAGCGTCCCGCCCCTCTCCTGACTGGCAGGTCTGGGGGCGGGAACGAACGGAAGCAGGCCGCAAAAGCCGGGGACTCTAGTTATCAGCGCGGCCGCCGTAAAAGCGCGGGCCGCGCTGAAGTCCCCGGCACACCACAAGTGCCAGCCGCGCCGCTGCCAGCGGCCGGCGCGACCGATTCCTGGAAGTGGCCAGCGTCCCGCCCCTCTCCTGACTGGCAGGTCTGGGGGCGGGAACGAACGGAAGCAGGCCGCAAAAGCCGGGGACTCTAGTTATCAGCGCGGCCGCCGTAAAAGCGCAGGCCGCGCTGAAGTCCCCGGCGCACTACAAGTGCCAGCCGCGCCGCAGTCCCAGCGGCCGGCGCGACCAATTCCCATAAGTGAGCCTGCTTCAGCAAAGCTGAATGAGGCCATGGCACAGGCGCCGCAGCGCTGATGTCCCCCGGCGCACTACAACACCCAGCATGCTGCGGTGTGAGCGCCAAATGCACGGGGACACAGAGTACCTTGAGGAAGCAGGGCCATGTCCCTGATGTACTCCGCTCCATCCAGCATCTTCTCCAGGGGCTGTAGATGGAGCACGGTCTCAGTGCCTGGAGACCGGTAAATCCCACTTCACCCAGAGCCCTGTAAAAAGGGATGGGGAAGGAATCAGCATGTGGGCTCCTGCCGCCGTACCCGCAATGGGTACCTCAACCTTACAAACACCTCCGACATACAGTGGGGTGAGAAGGGAGCATGCTGGGGACACTATATGTGTCCTCTTTTCTTCCATCCGACATAGTCAGCAGCTGCTGCTGACTAAAAAGTGGAGCTATGCGTGGATGTGTTGCCTCCTTCGCACAAAGCACAAAACTGGTGAGCCAGTGATCCCACTGGGGGTGTATAGCCAGAAGGGGAGGGGCCTTACACTTTTAAGTGTAATACTTTGTGTGGCCTCCAGAGGCAATAGCTATACACCCAATTGTCTGGGTCTCCCAATGGAGCGACAAAGAAAACACCACTATAAGATTTGTGTTCTAGTCCCTCTGTCTTTATTCTTCAAAATGAAGATATAGAAAGCAGCAGGAATGTGCAAAATTATTATTACTTTGAAAATGGTGGGAAAAAAAAAAAAACACATGAAAGACGCACCAACAATCCTGAGGAAAAAAAAATTATCTCTGCACAGGAGAATGACTTTAATGAGACTACAGTGGTACAATATGTCATTACTTTAGACTATCCCTTTAAAGGCATGGCTCGACTGCTGTAATTTGAGGCATGTCACCAAATCATTTCTTTCTGATCAGACCCTTCACATCTGCAATCTTTCATGTAAGATAGGAAATCAGACCATGTCTTCTGCCAAGTCTAACATTATATGGTTGCAGAAATTGTATAGAATAAGTGTATAAATGTTTATACCTTTGAGTTTTCTTCAATCTCTCGGCCCATGACAGCAATGGTTTCTACCAGCTCGGAGACATCCAAGTCTTCTGTCGCCATTCCAATATAGATACAGTTTTTCTCAGCCCCAAACTCAGGACCTGAAACCAAAAGGAGACTAAAGTTTTACATTACATTAAAGCCTGATGTTCACTAAAGGTTTCCAGAAGAAATTCAGTCTTTGAGTTACAAGGGAGTTTTATGGTGCTGAGTATATATACAATTATTAGTAGCTCTCAAAATGACCTGATGGTGCCTTGTATGTGAACTCACCGGTCCCATATGCAGCTTTACAGAGAATGTATTAGGTTATGAAAGTTGAGCCCCTTCACTACCTTGGTACGTCCTAGGTTGTGTCCCTCTCTTTGATACGGGCTTAAATGCCGAGCCTGTATCTTTCCCTGCACATGTTGGCTGATCTGATCAGCCAAGATGTGCCTTTAACAGATGCGGATCCAGCCGCGGCCCTTAACCAGATAAATTCCACTATAAATCTCTGACAGCGGAATGTAACATGCATCGTCATTCCCGCTCCTATGATGGGATCACAGGGCACCAATGGGTTGTTATGATGACAGGTGATCCGCACTCCACCCTAGTAATTTTCAGTGTACATGGAAGGGTAATATAGGATCAAAAGAAAAAGAACCCGGCACTTGAACGAAGGGAATTTTGTTTACTTACCGTAAATTCCTTTTCTTCTAGCTCCTATTGGGAGACCCAGACAATTGGGTGTATAGCTTCTGCCTCCGGAGGCCACACAAAGTATTACACTTTAAAAAGTGTAACCCCTCCCCTCTGCCTATACACCCTCCCGTGCATCACGGGCTCCTCAGTTTTGGTGCAAAAGCAGGAAGGAGGAAACTTATAAATTGGTCTAAGGTAAATTCAATCCGAAGGATGTTCGGAGAACTGAAACCATGAACCAAAAGAACAATTCAACATGAACAACATGTGTACACAAAAGAACAACAGCCCGAAGGGAACAGGGGCGGGTGCTGGGTCTCCCAATAGGAGCTAGAAGAAAAGGAATTTACGGTAAGTAAACAAAAAATTCCCTTCTTCTTTGTCGCTCCATTGGGAGACCCAGACAATTGGGACGTCCAAAAGCAGTCCCTGGGTGGGTAAAAGAATTCCTCGATAAAAAGAGCCGAAAACGACCCCCTCTTACAGGTGGGCAACCGCCGCCTGAAGGACTCGCCTACCTAGACTGGCGTCTGCCGAAGCATAGGCATGCACCTGATAGTGTTTCGTGAAAGTGTGCAGACTAGACCAGGTAGCTGCCTGACACACCTGCTGAGCCGTAGCCCGGTGCCGCAGTGCCCAGGACGCACCCAAGGCTCTGGTAGAATGGGCTTTCAACCCTGAAGGAAGTGGAAGCCCAGAAGAACGGTAGGCTTTGAGAATCGGTTCCTTGATCCACCGAGCCAAGGTTGACTTGGAAGCCTGCGAACCTTTACGCTGGCCAGCGACAAGGACAAAGAGGGCATCTGAACGGCGCAGGGGCGCTGTGCGAGACACGTAGAGCTGGAGTGCTCTCACTAAATCTAATGAGTGCAAATCCTTTTCACATTAGTGAACTGGATGAGGGTAAAATAAAGGTAAGGAGATATCCTGATTGAGATGAAAAGGGGATACCACCTTAGGGAGAAATTCCGGGACCGGACGTAGAACCACCTTATCCTGGTGAAAAACCAGGAAGGGGGCTTTGCATGACAGCGCTGCCAGCTCCGACACTCTACGGAGCGATGTAACTGCCACTAGAAATGTCACCTTTTGCGAAAGACGTGATAAAGAGACCTCCCGCAGCGGCTCGAAAGGTGGCTTCTGAAGAGCCGTTAGCACCCTATTGAGGTCCCAGGGTTCCAGCGGACGCTTGTAAGGTGGGACTATGTGGCAAACTCCCTGCAGGAATGTGCGGACCTGCGGAAGCCTAGCTAGACGCTTTTGAAAAAATACGGAAAGCGCCGATACTTGTCCCTTGAGAGAGCCGAGAGACAAACCCTTGTCCATTCCGGATTGAAGGAATGAAAGAAAAGTGGGTAAGGCAAAGGGCCAGGGAGTAAAACCCTTGTCAGAGCACCAGGATAGAAAGATCCTCCAAGACCTGTGATAGATTTTGGCGGACGTTGGTTTCCTGGCCTGTCTCATAGTGGCAATGACATCTTGAGATAACCCTGAGGACGCTAGGAGCCAGGACTCAATGGCCACACAGTCAGGTTGAGGGCCGCAGAATTCAGATGGAAAAACGGCCCTTGAGACAGCAAGTCTGGGCGGTCTGGGAGCGCCCACGGTTGACCCACCGTGAGATGCCACAGATCCGGGTACCACGACCGCCTCGGCCAGTCTGGAGCGACGAGAATGGCGCGATGACAGTCGGACCTGATTTTGCGCAACACTCTGGGGAGCATCGCCAGAGGAGGAAACACATAGGGAAGTCGAAACTGCGACCAATCCTGAACTAATGCGTCCGCTGCCAGAGCTCTGTGATCTTGAGACCGGGCCATGAATGCCGGGACTTTGTTGTTGTGCCGTGATGCCATGAGATCGACGTCCGGCGTCCCCCAGCGGCGACAGATCTCTCGAAACACGTCTGGGTGAAGAGACCATTCCCCCGCGTCCATGCCCTGTCGGCTGAGAAAATCTGCTTCCCAGTTTTCTACGCCCGGGATGTACACTGCGGAGATCGTGGAGGCTGTGGCTTCCACCCACTGCAGAATTCGTCGGACTTCCTGGAAGGCTTGACGACTGCGAGTGCCGCCTTGGTGGTTGATGTAAGCGACGGCCGTGGCGTTGTCCGACTGGATTCGGATCTGCCTGCCCTCCAGCCACCGATGAAAGGCCAATAGGGCTAGATACACTGCCCTTATCTCCAGAATATTGATCTGAAGGGATGACTCTGTCGGAGTCCAGGTTCCCTGAGCCCTGTGGTGGAGAAAAACCGCCCCCCACCCTGACAGGCTCGCGTCCGTCGTGACCACAGCCCAGGTGGGGGGTAGGAAGGATTTCCCCTGCGACAGAGAGTTGGGAAGGAGCCACCACTGAAGTGACGTCTTGGTTGCAAGGGAAAGAGAGACGTTCCTGTCGAGTGAAGTCGACCTCTTGTCCCATTTTCGGAGAATTTACCACTGGAGTGGCCGCAGATGGAATTGCGCGAACGGCACTGCCTCCATCGCTGCCACCATCTTCCCCAGGAAGTGCATGAGGCGCCTCAAGGGGTGTGACTGACCCCGAAGAAGAGATTGCACCCCTGCCTGCAGAGAAAGCTGTTTGTCCCGCGGTAGCATGACTACCGCTGACTGAGTATGAAACTCCATCCCGAGGTACGTCAGTGATTGGGTCGGTGTCAACTTGGATTTTGGGAAGTTGATTATCCAACCGAACTGCTGGAGAGTCGCCAGAGCGACGGAAAGGCTGTTTTGACACGCCAACTGAGAGGGTGCCCTGACCAGAAGATCGTCTAAGTAGGGAATCACCGAGTGGCCCTGAGAGTGTAGGACCGCCACAACAGATGCCATGACCTTGGTGAACACCCGTGGGGCTGTCGCCAGGCCGAAAGGCAATGCCACGAACTGAAGGTGTTCGTCCCTGATGGCGAAGCGCAAAAAGCGTTGATGTTCGGGTGCGATCGGCACATGGAGATAAGCATCCTTGATGTCGATCGATGCTAGGAAGTCTCCTTGTGACATTGAAGCGATGACAGAGCGGAGAGATTCCATCCGAAACCGTCTGGTGCTCACATGTCTGTTGAGTAGTTTGAGGTCCAGAACGGGACGGAACGAGCCGTCCTTCTTTGGCACCACAAACAAGTTGGAGTAAAAGCTGCGACCATGTTCCTGGGGGGGAACAGGGATCACAACTCCTTCTGTTTTCAGAGCGTTGACCGCCTGAAAAAGTGCATCGGCTCGCTCGGGGGGCGGAGATGTTCTGAAGAAACGAGTCGGAGGACGAGAGTTGAACTCGATCCTGTAACCGTGAGACAGAATGTCTCTCACCCATCGGTCTTGAACATGTGGCCACCAGGCGTCGCAAAAGCGGGAGAGCCTGCCACCGACCGAGGATGCGGTTCGGGGATGCAGAGAGTCATGAGGAGGCCGCCTTGGAAGCAGTGCCTCCTGCGGCCTTTTGGGGGCGTGACTTAGCCCGCCACGCATAGGAGTTCCTCTGGCCTTTCTCCGGCCTGCTGGACGAAGAGGATTGGGGCTTGGCGGAGGGACGAAAGGACCGAAACCTCGATTGTATCTGTCGTTGCTGAGGTCTCTTTGGCTTAGACTGGGGCAAGGAGGAGTCCTTTCCCTTAGATTCCTTAATAATCTCATCCAATCGTTCGCCAAACAATCGGTCGCCAGCAAACGGCAAACCGGTTAAGAACCTCTTGGAAGCCGAGTCTGCCTTCCATTCGCGCAGCCACATGGCCCTGCGGACTGCCACAGAGTTAGCGGATGCCACCGCTGTACGGCTAGCAGAGTCTTAAACTGCGTTCATGGCGTAGAAAGAAAAAACTGACGCCTGGGAAGTCAAAGACGTAACCTGCGGAGCAGAATTACGTGTAACCGCATTAATCTCAGCCAGACAAGCTGAGATAGCTTGTAGTGCCCACACGGCTGCAAAGGCCGGGGCAAAAGACGCGCCCGTGGCTTCATAGATGGATTTCATCAGGAGCTCTATCTGCCTGTCAGTGGCATCCTTTAGCGATGATCCATCTGCAACCGATACCACAGATCTAGCCGCCAATCTAGAGACTGGGGGATCCACCTTGGGACATTGAGCCCAACCCTTGACAACGTCAGAAGGGAAGGGGTAACGTGTGTCAGTAAGACGCTTAGTAAAGCGCTTGTCCGGAACCGCTCTGGGCTTCTGGACAGCATCTCTGAAGTTAGAGTGATCGAAAAACGCACTCCGTGTACGTTTAGGGAACCGAAACTGGTGTTTCTCCTGCTGAGAAGTCGACTCCTCTACAGGTGGCGGTGGGGGAGAGATATCTAACACCTGGTTGATGGACGAGATAAGATCATTTACTATGGCGTCCCCGTCAGGTGTATCAAGATTGAGGGGAACGTCAGTGTCAGAGCCCTGAGCTGCGACGTCCGCCTCGTCCTCCAGAGAGTCCTCACGCTGGGAACCTGAGCAGCGTGAAGAAGTCGGGGAAGAGTCCCAGCGTGCCCGCTTAGCCGGTCTGGGACTGTGGTCCGGGCCGGAGTCCTCCACATGAGACCTAGGGCCCCCCCTGGGAACGTGCTGCGGCACGGGCAGAGAGGGGCCTGGGGGTGAAGATCCAACAGGGCCCAGGGCCTGTGTAGGGACCGGTCTGGACTGCAAAGCTTCAAGCAGCTTGGCAGACCATTTGTCCATAGACTGAGCCATGGAATGTGAGAGTGACTCAGAGAGTTTTTCAGCAAAAACTGCAAACTCTGTCCCTGCCGCCTGGACAGGGGGAGCAAGGGGTTCTACCTGAGCCGAGGGGCCCACTAGTGACCGAGGCTCTGGATGTGGAAGCAAAACAGGGGTTGAGCATTGCTCACAGTGAGGGTAGGTGGAACCTGCAGGTAACTTAGCCGCACAAGAGGTACAGGTCGCAAAATAACCCTGTGTCTTGGCCCCCTTGCTCCTTGTGGACGACATGCTGTTGTCTCCTAGGAGAGTGATCACTGAGGGTATATGGGGAGGGTATACAGCCCGACCGAACAGAAATATATAAATATATATAGTATCTATTCCGGCACCCTAAGGGGACCAGCACCAGGTGACCGGTGTGGCTTACCGACCGCTAAAAAGCGGAGTGTGTGTCCTCCAGATTCCCTGCCTTAGGTCTCCCAGCGTTGCAGAGCTCTTTCCAGGAAATCTTCCACAGGCAGAATGCCAAAGAAATGGCTGCCGGAGCTCTCAGGGGAGGAGAGAAGCCGGGGGCGGCGTTAGAAAAGTGCGGGAATCTGGAGTCCCCACAGTGATCAGTGAGGAGGAGAGGAACATACAGGATGCCCTGGCCCACACAGCCGACGTCAGGTCGGCAGTCCCGCCCTTATCCCTGATAGACAGGCCCGGGGACGGGAGTTTTGCTACTAGGCCGCAATTGAAGCCGGGGACTAAATTTAATACCGCGGCCGACAAACAGGCGCGGTCGGCGCGGAAGTCCGCCGGCCGTCACAAATAAGCAGCTGCTGCAGCGTCCGGGATGTAGGCGCTCCATGCGCATCCCCCATGGGGGTACAGAGTACCTTAGTGATGCAGGGCCCGGTCCCTGAGGATAAACAAACTCCTGTCCGACAGATTCCCCCAGGGGCTGCGGAGGGAGCACGGTCCCAGTGACTGGATGACCGCTCAGGATCCCACTTCTCCCAGAGCCGCTAAGGGATGGTGAAGGAGACGGCATGAGGCTCCTGCCTTTGTACCCACAATGGGTACCTCAACCTTAACAGCACCGCCGACAAAGTGGGGTGAGAAGGGAACATGCCGGGGGCCCCGTGGGGGCCCACTTTTCTTCCAACCGATATAACTAAAATGAGAAGATGAGTGGATGTGTGCCTCCTTCCACACAAAGCATAAAACTGAGGAGCCCGTGATGCACGGGAGGGTGTATAGGCAGAGGGGAGGGGTTACACTTTTTAAAGTGTAATACTTTGTGTGGCCTCCGGAGGCAGAAGCTATACACCCAATTGTCTGGGTCTCCCAATGGAGCGACAAAGAAATATACTGTACATGTTCAATACAATCCTTTTTATTCACCTCTGAATGTTTCAGCTTTTTATTTTTAAAAAAAAAAAAAAAAAATAAGTCCCCAATTCAATACAGCTCTTACACCCAAAAAGTGTTGTAAAAGCTATGAAAAGAAAAAAAATGCAAAATTTTAGTGCAACAAGGAGAAACGCCAAAATGTAGCTCCTTTTCGTGTTTTTCTTGAGTTTCTCCCAGCTCTGCTAAAATGGGTGGAGCGTGGTGCTACGGCTTGTCTAATTCATGCCTAGCTTTGGTGTTTCCTACCCCGGAAATCTCACTCCAGTAACTGACTGGAGTAAGTTTTATGGCAAAGTGCACGTCATTTGTACAATGCGCCGGCGTCATTAAGATGCGTGCGCGTCTTAATGATTTAGAAGCGTCTGAATCCACCACGCCCTCTCATCAAGGCAAGCGAGAAAATTGCCATTTTTGTTGTATCGGTGCCAAAGTCTCTCTTCTCACATTTATATTGACTATTGTCCATAGCGGACCAATGACAACCAAAGGGAATCATATTTTGCCTATTTTTTTTTTTTTATTGGCTAACTCAAAAAACGCCACAAACGCATTACTGGCATTTTCTTATATTTGGATAGACAGAAAATCTTGTAATGATGTATGGCGGTATTTAATTGCTTACAAGGCAGAGACGAAAAACTATGGGTTAACCTAAAGGGAAAAATTAATGGCATGCTATTTTAGGAAAGCCAACACACTGGTTTCTGAACAAAGACGTATAATCAATACCGGAAGAGAAGGAGAGATCAGACTCCAATTCATTTAGCTTCTTAAGCAGCGACACATTAATCTTTTCCAGTTCGGCCTCTCGCTTGCTGACATCCAGTTCCTCACTTACATGTTCATACCTTGGAAGTGGGGGGGAAAAAAAAAAAGACGTGAACATTAAAACGGAACAAAAAACTAATCCGGCTACAATGAACGGGATACAGGTCCAATTTATTTTCAGTAGTATCATGCTCAAACGGTAAATCATTTTGCTGACAGTATTGGCTCAGAAATAGGTTAGCTGTGGTTGCTGGATGCAATATGCTTGCTATTTAAAGGGGCTGTCCACTTGAAAAATATTTTTCATTATATACTAATATACTTAACATACTAGTATTACTAACAGTAATGGGTGAATAGTAACTATTTGTAACGAATTCCAAAGTACTATTCCGGTATTCATCATCAATAATGAACCTAATGGAAGTCAATGGGAAACCCGAGCATTTTTCTTGCCGTGCTGAATACTGGAATAGTACTCAGAATTCGGTAAGCATTATCCGAACATAAATAGTTACTATTCACCTATCACTAATTGCTAAAGCTCCGCTGATGAACAGGGGGGCTGATTTATTATTGAAATGAGTCAGTCAGCCAGCCCCCTTCACACAGCACTGATTAAGTAAAATTCACCTGGGGAATGAATCTGTCAGTATCTGGAATCGATTTTGAAACTAGGACATCGGTGGGGCATCGATGATACATAAATATTAGTAAGAATTTATACAGAACAACCCCTTTAATAAAGGGTAAGGCAGGAAACTAAGCCGATTGATCACTGACCTGCAAACAAAGGAGGGGGTGTTGTGTCACAGGAGGGCGGAGGGTGGGCTATACTATCCCTCCTCAGGGGTGTCACGGTGGCGGGCGCCATTAATCTGTCGGTGTGCTGCGGGGGTGTCACTGCAGTGAAGCGACTCAAGAGGGTCACAGGACGGGGTGTCGCTGTAGTGGCGAGCGCCTGATCTGACTGCGGGCTCCATTGAAGAGTCTGCGGTTGATGCAATGGACTTCAAGAAAATGGCCGCAGAGGGGACACATGCGCAGAAAGGCCTCAGAGGCCATTTTCTTGAAGTTCATTGCGTCAATCTGTGCATGCGCCACCTCTGCACCAATTTATTTATTTTTTTGTTTACGTTTATCACGGCAACCACAGGCGATTCAATAGAGCCCGCAGTCAGAAAAGATGCCCGCCACCGCGACACTGCAGTGACATGCTCAGTATCGCCGACCCTGCCTCCTATCACCCCGCTCCACCATTGCCCAAGTAAGCCATATCTCCATTGTAAGATGCACCCCTATTTTACTCATTGAGGGAAAAAAGTGTATCTTACAATCCGGAAAAAAGGGAATTTTGTTTACTTACCGTAAATTCCTTTTCTTCTAGCTCCTATTGGGAGACCCAGACAATTGGGTGTATAGCTTCTGCCTCTGGAGGCCACACAAAGTATTACACTTTTAAAAAAGTGTAACCACTCCCCTCTGCCTATACACCCTCCCGTGGATCACGGGCTCCTCAGTTTTGGTGCAAAAGCAGGAAGGAGAAAACGTATAAATTGGTCTAGGGTAAATTCAATCCGAAGGATGTTCGGAGAACTGAAGACCATGAACCAAAAGAACAATTCAACATCAACAACATGTGTACACAAAAGAACAACCAGCCCGAAGGGCACAGGGATGGGTGCTGGGTCTCCCAATAGGAGCTAGTAGAAAAGGAATTTACGGTAAGTAAACAAAATTCCCTTTTTCTTTGTCGCTCCATTGGGAGACCCAGACAATTGGGACGTCCAAGAGCAGTCCCTGGGTGGGTAAAAACAATACCTCAATAGAAAGAGCCGAAAACGGCCCCCTCTTACAGGTGGGCAACCGCCGCCTGGAGGACTCGCCTACCTAGACTGGCGTCTGCCGAAGCATAGGTATGCACTTGATAGTGCTTCGTGAAAGTGTGCAGACTAGACCACGTAGCTGCCTGACACACCTGCTGAGCCGTCGCCCGATGCCGCAATGCCCAGGACGCACCTACTGCTCTGGTAGAATGGGCTTTCAACCCTGAAGGGAGCGGAAGCCCAGAAGTACGGTAGGCCTCGAGAATCGGTTCCTTGATCCACAGAGCCAAGGTTGACTTGGAGGCCTGAGAGCCCTTGCGCTGGCCAGCGACAAGGACAAAGAGCGCGTCTGAACGGTGCAGGGGCGCCGTGCGAGACACGTAGAGCTGGAGTGCTCTCACTAGATCCAAAGAGTGCAAATCCTTTTCACACTGGTGAATTGGATTAGGGCAAAAGGAAGGCAAGGAGATATCCTGATTTAGATGAAAAGGGGATACCACCTTAGGGAGAAATTCCGGGACAGGACACAGAACCACCTTATCCTGGTGAAAAACCTGGAAGGGAGCTTTGCATGACAGCGCTGCAAGCTCAGACACTCTCCGAAGTGATGTGACTGCCACCAGGAAGGCCACCTTCTGAGAAAGACGGGAGAGAGAGACATCCCGCAGCGGCTCAAAAGGCGGCTTTTGAAGAGCCGTCAGGACCCTGTTAAGATCCCAAGGTTCCAACGGACGTTTGTAAGGTGGAACCATGTGGCAAACCCCCTGCAGGAACGTGCGGACCTGCGGAAGCCTGGCTAGACGCTTTTGAAAAAACACGGAGAGCGCCGAAACTTGGCCCTTGAGAGAGCCGAGGGACAAACCCTTGTCCATTCCAGATTGTAGAAATGAAAGGAATGTGGGTAAGGCAAAAGGCCATGGAGGAAAACCGTTATCAGAGCACCAGGATAAGATGATTTGCCAAGACCTGTAATAGATCTTGGCGGACGTTGGCTTCCTGGCTTGTCTCATGGTGGCAATGACATCCTGAGATAACCCTGAAGACGCTAGGAGCCAGGACTCAATGGCCACACAGTCAGGTTGAGGGCCACAGAATTCAGATGGAAAAACGGGCCTTGTGACAGCAAGTCTGGGCGGTCTGGAAGTGCCCACGGTTGACCCACCGCAAGATGCCACAGATCCGGATACCACGACCGCCTCGGCCAGTCTGGAGCGACGAGAATGGCGCGACCGCATTCGTACCGGATCTTGCGTAGTACCCTGGGCAGCATCGCCAGAGGGGGAAACACGTATGGCAGTCGAAACTGCGACCAATCCTGGACCAAAGCGTCCGCTGCCAGAGCTCTGTGATCCTGAGACCGAGCCATGAAGGCCGGGACCTTGTTGTTGTGTCGTGACGCCATGAGGTCGACGTCCGGCGTTCCCCAGCGGCGACAGATCTCTCGAAACATGTCTGGGTGAAGAGACCATTCCCCCGCGTCCATGCCCTGACGACTGAGGAAATCTGCTTCCCAGTTTTCTACACCCGGGATGTGAACTGCGGAGATGGTGGAGCCTGTGACTTCCACCCACTGCAGAATTCGTCGGACTTCCTGGAAGGCTTGACGACTGCGAGTGCCGCCTTGGTGGTTGATGTACGCGACGGCAGTGGTGTTGTCCGACTGTATTCGGATCTGCCTGCCCTCCAGCCACCGATGGAAAGCCAATAGGGCCCTTATACTGCCCTTATCTCCAGGATATTGATCTGAAGGGACGATTCTATTGGATTCCAGGTTCCTTGAGCCCTGTGGTGGAGAAAAACCGCTCCCCAACCTGACAGGCTCGCGTCCGTGGTGACCACGGCCCAGGTTGGAGGTAGGAAGGATTTTCCCCGAGACAGAGATGTGGGTAGGAGCCACCACTGAAGTGATGTTTTGGTTGCAAGGGAAAGAGATGTTCTTGTCGAGGGAAGCCGAACTCTTGTCCCATTTGCGAAGAATGTCCCATTGGAGTGGCCGTAGATGGAATTGCGCGAACGGCACTGCTTCCATAGCTGCAACCATCTTCCCCAGGAAGTGCATGAGGCGCCTTAAGGGGTGTGACTGACTCCGAAGAAGTGATTGCACCCCCGCTTGCAGAGAAAGCTGTTTGTCCCGCGGTAGCTTGACTAACGCTGGCTGGGTATGAAACTCCATCCCGAGGTAAGTCAGTGATTGGGTCGGCGTCAACTTGGATTTCGGGAAATTGATGATCCACCCGAACTGCTGGAGAGTCTCCAGAGTGACGGAAAGACTTCGTTGACACGCCACCCGAGAAGGAGCCCTGACTAGGAGATCGTCCAAGTAGGGGATCACCGAGTGGCCCTGAGAGTGCAGGACCGCCACGACGGATGCCATGACTTTGGTGAAAACCCGTGGGGCTGTCGCCAGGCCGAAGGGCAATGCGACGAACTGGAGGTGTTCGTCCCCGATGGCGAAACGCAGGAAACGTTGATGTTCGGGTGCGATCGGCACATGGAGATAAGCATCCTTGATGTCGATCGATGCTAGGAAGTCTCCTTGTGACATCGAGGCGATGACCGAGCGGAGCGATTCCATCCGAAATAGTCTGGTTCTCACATGTCTGTTGAGCAGCTTGAGGTCCAGAACGGGACGGAATGACCCGTCCTTTTTTGGCACCACGAACAAGTTGGAGTAAAAACTGCGACCACGTTCCTGAAGAGGAACGGGAATCACAACTCCATCTATCTTTAGAGCGTCCACTGCCTGAAAAAGTGCGTCGGCCTGTGCGGGGGGTGGGGATGTTTTTAAGAAACGAGCCGTAGGTCGAGAGCTGAACTCTATTCTGTAACCATGAGACAGAATGTCTCTCACCCATCGGTCTTGAACGTGTGGCCACCAGGCGTCGCCAAAGCGGGAGAGCCTGCCACCGACCGAGGATGTGGCTAGATGAGGCCGAGAGTCATGAGGAGGCCGTCTTGGAGGCAGTGCCTCCTGCGGCCTTTTGGGGGCGTGACTTGGACCGCCACGCATAGGAGTTCCTCTGGCCTTTCTCCGGCCGGTTGGACGAAGAGGATTGGGACTTGGCGGAGGGACGAAAGGACCGAAACCTCGATTGGATTTTTCTCTGCTGAGGTCTCTTAGGTTTGGACTGGGGTAAGGAGGAGTCCTTTCCCGAGGATTCCTTAATAATCTCATCCAACCGTTCGCCAAACAAACGGTCGCCAGAAAAAGGCAAACCAGTTAAGAACCTTTTGGAAGCAGAGTCTGCTTTCCATTCGCGCAGCCACATGGCCCTGCGGACTGCCACGGAGTTAGCGGATGCTACAGCCGTACGGCTAGCGGAGTCCAGGACGGCGTTCATGGCGTAGGACGAAAATGCTGATGCCTGAGAGGTCAAGGAAGAAACATGTGGAGCAGAATTCCGCGTGACGGCATTAATCTCAGTCAGACATGCCGAGATTGCTTGGAGAGCCCACACGGCCGCAAAGGCCGGGGCGAAAGACGCGCCCGTGGCCTCATAAATAGACTTCACCAAGAGCTCTGTCTGTCTGTCAGTGGCATCCTTCAGGGATGAGCCATCGGCAACAGACACAACGGACCTAGCAGCCAATCTAGAGACTGGAGGATCCACCTTGGGAGAATGTGCCCAGCCTTTAACGACTTCAGGTGGAAAGGGATAACGCGTGTCAGTGAGCCGCTTAGCAAAGCGCTTGTCCGGAACCGCTCTGGGCTTCTGGACAGCGTCCCTGAAGTTAGAGTGATCAAAAAACATATTGCGCGTACGTTTGGGGAATCGAAATTGGTGTTTCTCCTGCTGAGAAGCCGACTCCTCTGCAGGAGGCGGCGGTGGTGAGAGATCCAACACCTGGTTGATGGACGAGATAAGATCATTTACTGAGGCGTCCCCCTCAGGGGTATCAAGGTTAAGGGCGAAGTCAGGGTCAGAGCCCTGAGCTCCCACGTCCGCCTCGTCGTCCTGAGAGTCCTCAAGCTGGGATCCAGAGCAGCGTGAGGAGGCCGGGGAAGAGTCCCAGCAAGGCCGCTTAGCCGGTCTGGGGCTGCGGTCCGGGCAGGAGTCCTCCGCCTGGGGCCTAGGGGCTATCCTAGGAGCGCGCTGCGGCGCGGACCGAGAAGGGCCTGGAGGAGACAGACTAACAGGGGCCGGGGCCTGTGAAGGGCCCGGTCTGGACTGCAAAGCCTCAAGGAGCTTAGATGACCATTTGTCCATAGACTGTGCAATGGACTGAGAAAGTGACAGAGAGTTTCTCAGCGAAAGAGGCCAACGACGGTGACTCTGTCCCTGCAGCCTGTTCAGTGGGAGCAGGGGAATCTACATGAGCCGAGGGGCCCACAAGTGCCCTAGGCTCCGGCTGAGCAAGCGTGGCAGGAGTCGAGCATTGATCACAGTGAGGGTAGGTGGATCCCGCAGGCAACATAGCCCCACAAGAGGTACAGGCCGCGAAAAAAATCTGTGCCTTAGTAGCTTTGCTCCTTGTGGACGACATGCTGTTGTCTCGTAGGAGAGTGACCACTGAGTGTATATAGGAAAAGGGTATACAGCCTTTCCGAACAGATATATATATATATATATAATTATATCTATATCCCGGCACCCTAGGGGGACCAGCACCGGGTGACCGGTGTGGCTTACCAACCGCTAACGAGCGGAGTGTGTCCTCCAGACAGTGGTCAATGAGGGGGGAGGGAAACATACAAGATGCTCCAGCCCTCAAAGCCGACGTCATGTCGGCAATCCCGCCCTAACCCCTGACAGGCAGGCTCGGGGGCGGGATTTTTCGCGACTAGGCCGCGGCGAAGCCGGGGACTAAATTTAAGGCCGTGCCCGACAAGCAGGCACGGTCGGCGCGGATGTCCGCCGAAAAGACAACGGACGGAACTACCGCGGCTTCCGGGGATAAGGTGCGACCCTCTCTGTACAGACCCCACATGGGGACACAGAGTACCTTCCAGTTGCAGGGCCCGGTCCCTGGGGGTGAAGAAGCTCCGGTCCGGCAGGTTCCACCAGGAACTGCGGATGGAGCACGGTCCCAGCTCATGGATGACCGCTTAGGATCCCACTTCTCCCAAAGCCGTATAAGGGATGGTGAAGGAGACGGCATGTGGCTCCAGCCTCCGTACCCGCAATGGGTACCTCAACCTTAACAACACCGCCGACATAGTGGGGTGAGAAGGGAACATGCCGGGGACCCCATCGGGGTCCTCTTTTCTTCCGTCCGACATATCTATGTATGAGAATGCATGAGTGGATGTGTGCCTCCTTCCACACAAAGCATAAAACTGGGGAGCCCATGATCCACGGGAGGGTGTATAGGCAGAGGGGAGGGGTTACACTTTGGCAGAGGGGAGGGGTTACACTTTTTTAAAAGTGTAATACTTTGTGTGGCCTCCAGAGGCAGAAGCTATACACCCAATTGTCTTGGTCTCCCAATGGGGCGACAAAGAAATACAGTACATGTTTTATTCACACTGCTTGTAATCTTTGTACTTTGAAGTCTAGCATTAATCAGATGCCCCCAAAAATGACATTTAGCACCCCAACCAGTCTCTAGAACAGCGGTCGGAGGGGAGGTAATAAATGCAATTGCGGGGGAAACGTCATAAATGTAGACATGCACCTAGTCAAATACCTTAGCACACCAAGGCCAGCCCAGCTGTAGTCCACAACGTAGGACAGTCCGGCGATCCGCTCCACCTCCAGTCTGAACTCTTCTTTCAGCTGCAGGGTGTTGTGAATGATGGGGATCTTCACCTTTATACACTCGACCAGCTGATCCACATCGTCTGTTCTTGTACCTAGAACTATTACACATATGGTGTCCGAATTTACCAGGGAACCACACAATCTACACACGGTCTATACCTGTGCCCTGTTATATGTAGGCACACACATTGCTGGCACCTGTGTTGCTGTACATCTATATCCTACCAGTATTGTTCCTGTTCTGACGTCTGTGAAAGTCATGCTGACCCGTGGTTTGTTCATCTGCCGGAACGTTTAAGTAGAAATGTTTGAACAAAACATCCTGAGAAGGTCACACTATACAGAACCGTCCACAAGCAATGTGACCATGTCACAATCATATTGTAGGCAGTGAATTTATACTATGCAGAGACGCTATTAGTCCTATTCAAGGGAGGGTATGTGATACACGGCATTGTCTATTTGGATTGGATAGATAACTAATGTTATGTTTGGATATTGATTGCATATGGTGTTATTTTTCCTGCTTTGGATCAGATTTCTAGCAGTATATCAGTTTTTTCTATCACAGTTTATTATTTAATTTGCGTTATTTTTTTCAAGCATCATCCACCCCACCCAAAAAAAAAAAAAAAAAAAAAAAAAAAAATGACATTGACTTAAAAAAATGAAGCCCATATATCAAGAAAAACTATACAAAATTATTTCAATGTCTGAGGAAATGTGATCGCTCTTTAAACTACATGTCCACACAAGACTAATCTGCCTGGTCAGGAACAGGGGGTAAATGGCCTTAGGCTGTTAAAGGGAACCAGTCACCGGATGTTTATAATACTCACCTAATGGTCGGTGTGGAGGAGAGAGTCGGATGGGCGTCTCCGTTCTCTGGGTCCACGCCTCCTCTTTCGGCCATCTTTGTCGTCCTTCTTCTGGGGCTAGTGTAGATGACGCATTCTACGTCATCTACACTAGCCTGCATTGAGGTCCTGCGCAGGCGCACTTTGATCTGCCCTAAGTAGGGCAGATCAAAGTATTTGAAGTCCTACGCAGGCGCACTACAATACTTTGATCTGCCCTACTCAGGGCACATCAAAGTGTGCCTGCGCAGGACCTCAATGCAGGCTAGTGTAAATGACGTAGAACGCATCATCCACACTAGTCCCAGAAGGAGGACAAAGATGTCCGAAAGAGGAGGCGTGGACCCAGAGAACAGAGATGCCAATCAACCCATCTGCTCCGCACCGACCGTTAGGTGAGTATTATAAACATCCGGTGACAGGTTCCCTTTGGTATTCCATGGTGTTTGTGCAGAATTTACTTGGGGTGGGGTCATATGCACACTAGACACAGTAAAGGCCCCGTCACACTAAGCAACATCGCTAGCAACATCGCTGCTAACGAACAACTTTTGTGACGTTGCTAGCGATGTTGCTGTGTGTGACATCCAGCAACAACCTGGCCCCTGCTGTGAGGTCGTTGGTTGTTGCTGAATGTCCTGGGCCATTATTTAGTTGTTGCTGTCCCGCTGTGAAGCACAGATCGCTGTGTGTGACAGCGAGACAGCAACAACTAAATGTGCAGGCAGCAGGAGCCGGCTTCTGCGGAGGCTGGTAACCAATGTAAACATCGGGTAACCAAGAAGCCCTGTCCTTGGTTACCCGATATTTACCTTTGTTACCAGCCTCCGCCGCTCTCACTGTCAGTGCCGGCTCCTGCTCTGTGCACATGTAGCTGCAGCACACATCGGGTTAATTAACCCAATGTGTGCTGTAGCTAGGAAAGCAGGGAGCCAGCGCTAAGCATTGTGCGCTGCTCCCTGCTCTGTGCACATGTAGCTGCAGCACACATCGGGTAATTAACCCGATGTGTGCTGTACTAGGAGAGCAGGGAGCCAGCGCTCAGTGTGCGCTGCTCCCTGCTCTCTGCACGTGTAGCTGCGTGAGCTGGTAACCAAGGTAAATATCGGGTTGGTTACCCGATATTTACCTTAGTTACCAAGCGCAGCATCTTCCACGCGGCGCTGGGGGCTGGTCACTGGTTGCTGGTGAGCTCACCAGCAACTCGTGTAGCCACGCTCCAGCGATCCCTGCCAGGTCAGGTTGCTGGTGGGATCGCTGGAGCGTCGCAGTGTGACATCTCACCAGCAACCTCCTAGCAACTTACCAGCGATCCCTATCGTTGTTGGGATCGCTGGTAAGTTGCTTAGTGTGACTGGACCTTAACAGTACAGTAACTAGAGCAGTCTCAAGAAGCCTGATAAGCAGTCAACTGATTCCAATTTCCACCAAAAGTGTGTAACAATGTCTTGTTACCATAATCCATGGTGTAACTCAGGATCCATAGACGACAAATAATATAAATCTATTTAGAAATGTAAGCCACTTTAATGTAAATTAAATCTGTAAATAAGTGAGGGTTAGTATAAATCCAGTCAAAATAAAATAAAAAACAAATTGAAAATTGGATCATCGACCTACCTGCGGAGGTCATCAATGGGTTGAAGCGTACGCAGGTGCCTTCATCTTCCAGCTCCACTATGTCCACACCACAAGATGGAATAAGAGCCGCCAGTTGTTCTCCTAGCTGCAGAAAACAATGTGAAATCCTGAGTCTCAAACCCAGCAATGCTGAGCACAGGACTGATGACCTTCCCTGCATCTTACCCATTGATTCACGGCATCACTCTCCCTTTCAATAGTGTTTAAGTTTATTGTGGAACCTGGAAAACCAAAAAACATTGTGATCAGCAGCAGGGGTATAAAAACATACAAATAATCAGAATTGGCAAACAGAACATTATTCAAAACTATTTTTTTTTTCCCAAAGTACCGCAAGTAGCAAGATGGTATCAATATCTTCAAATGCAAATCAGAGTTACTCACCCATCCCTGCTCAAGCAATGGTTCTCCGTCGCGGTCTCCGATCTTTGTTGACAGGTTGAAGTGGCGACGTTATGACTGCAGCCTATGAGACCACTGCAGCCAATCACAGAGCTCCGAGTGATAATGCTGTCTATATCCACATGACAGCTAAAGCTCAATAATTGGCTGCAGCGCTGATGTGCTTTGCAGTCATGATGTCACCGTTGCAGCCTGTCAATAAAGATTGCAACTATGAACAGAAAGCACTGGAGTAGCTTTGGGTGAGTAAAGCAAATGTCATTATTTTTAACCTCCTAAAGCCTAAAGAATAATTTAACTTAAAGTGAACCTGTCAGACATCTGTAAAAATAATTTCACAAGTGGACCATAACGCATCGATTGGCATATATGAGGCTGGCGAGTCAGAGTCAGTAGACCAGCAGCTAGTCCATGCATTGAAGTTTGTACAAGGACCGATTTTCCCAGATGTCTCTGAATGAGCCCTTACTTGTAACTTGAAAGTCATTGTTCATTCTATGTTTGAGTCCAGGAGGCGGTCCTAATCAGTGATTACAGCCTTCCCTGTATAAAAGTGCATAAAAAGATAGCTGTCAATCACTTAGTAGGACCACCCACTTGACTGCTAAGCATAGAATGAACAATGGACTTCAATAAATAACCTACAAGTTATATGGACTCCTTCTACAATCTTCTTAGTTCCTCCTGCTCTACAGTATAAAACATACTGCTGTCAAATCAGATGGCACGTTCAATCTACTAGGTTCCTTTTACAAATACAAAACCCTATTTAAGTGTCATTAGTGCACACTGTTGGGGTTCCTTGGTTAATAAAAAAAAAAAAAAAATCATAAAAAAATCATAAAATAGGGTATAGGGACCCAACAACTGCGACACACCATTACAGGAGACCTCAGTCACTCATCTCTTAACCAGCAAATCAAAAGGTGAGGGTGGATTTGTACTGAGCAGTGGTCAAGTAAAAGTGCCGCTCCTCTGGGACGCACAAAGAGCTAAGACATCCCCCGTATAACTGATAAATGGGGTTCCAGGTGTGTGGTCCCCATTGATAGCTGTCACTTATGCAAAAAGAAGGGAATTTTGTTTACTTACCGTAAATTCCTTTTCTTCTAGCTCCTATTGGGAGACCCAGACAATTGGGTGTATAGCTTCTGCCTCCGGAGGCCACACAAAGTATTACACTTTAAAAAGTGTAACCCCTCCCCTCTGCCTATACACCCTCCCGTGCATCACGGGCTCCTCAGTTTTGGTGCAAAAGCAGGAAGGAGGAAACTTATAAATTGGTCTAAGGTAAATTCAATCCGAAGGATGTTCGGAGAACTGAAAACCATGAACCCAGAACAATTCAACATGAACAACATGTGTACACAAAAGAACAAACAGCCCGAAAGGAACAGGGGCGGGTGCTAGGTCTCCCAATAGGAGCTAGAAGAAAAGGAATTTACGGTAAGTAAACAAAATTCCCTTCTTCTTTGTCGCTCCATTGGGAGACCCAGACAATTGGGACATCCAAAAGCAGTCCCTGGGTGGGTAAAAGAATACCTCGATAAAAAGAGCCGAAAACGACCCCCTCTTACAGGTGGGCAACCGCCGCCTGAAGGACTCGCCTACCTAGACTGGCGTCTGCCGAAGCATAGGTATGCATGAGTGTTTCGTGAAAGTGTGCAGACTAGACCAGGTAGCTGCCTGACACACCTGCTGAGCCGTAGCCCGGTGTCGCAATGCCCAGGACGCACCCACGGCTCTGGTAGAATGGGCTTTCAGCCCCAAAGGAAGCGGAAGCCCAGAAGAACGGTAGGCTTCAAGAATCGGTTTCTTGATCCACCGAGCCAAGGTTGACTTGGAAGCCTGCGAACCCTTACGCTGGCCAGCGACAAGGACAAAGAGCGCATCTGAACGGCGCAGGGGCGCCGTGCGAGACACGTAGAGCCGGAGAGCTCTCACCAGATCTAACGAATGCAAATCCTTTTCACATTGGTGAACTGGATGAGGGCAAAATGAAGGTAAGGAGATATCCTGATTGAGATGAAAAGGGGATACCACCTTAGGGAGAAATTCCGGGACCGGACGCAGAACCACCTTATCCTGGTGAAAAACCAGGAAGGGGGCTTTGCATGACAGCGCTGCCAGCTCTGACACTCTACGGAGCGATGTAACTGCCACTAGAAATGCCACCTTCTGCGAAAGACGTGATAAAGAGACATCCCGCAGTGGCTCGAAAGGTGGTTTCTGAAGAGCCGTTAGCACCCTGTTAAGATCCCAGGGTTCCAGCGGACGCTTGTAAGGTGGGACTATGTGGCAAACTCCCTGCAGGAACGTGCGGACCTGCGGAAGCCTGGCTAGACGGTTTTGAAAAACTACGGATAGCGCCGATACTTGTCCCTTGAGAGAGCAGAGAGACAAACCCTTGTCCATTCCGGATTGAAGGAATGAAAGAAAAGTGGGTAAGGCAAAGGGCCAGGGAGAAAAACCCTTATCAGAGCACCAGGATAAGAAGATCCTCCAAGACCTGTGATAGATCTTGGCGGACGTTGGTTTCCTGGCCTGTCTCATAGTGGCAATGACATCTTGAGATAACCCTGAGGACGCTAGGAGCCAGGACTCAATGGCCACACAGTCAGGTTGAGGGCCGCAGAATTCAGATGGAAAAACGGCCCTTGAGACAGCAAGTCTGGGCGGTCTGGGAGCGCCCACGGTTGACCCACCGTGAGATGCCACACATCCGGGTACCACGACCGCCTCGGCCAATCTGGGGTGACGAGAATGGCGCGACGACAGTCGGACCTGATCTTGCGCAGCACTCTGGGCAGCATCGCCAGAGGAGGAAAAACATAGGGCAGTCGAAACTGCGACCAATCCTGAACTAATGCGTCCGCCGCCAGAGCTCTGTGATCTTGAGACCGGGCCATGAATGCCGGGACTTTGTTGTTGTGCCGTGACGCCATGAGATCGACGTCCGGCGTTCCCCAGCGGCGACAGATCTCTCGAAACACGTCTGGGTGAAGAGACCATTCCCCCGCGTCCATGCCCTGTCGGCTGAGAAAATCTGCTTCCCAGTTTTCTACGCCCGGGATGTGAACTGCAGAGATGGTGGAAGCTGTAGCTTCCACCCACTGCAGAATTCATCGGACTTCCTGGAAGGCTTGACGACTGCGAGTGCCGCCTTGGTGGTTGATGTATGCGACGGCAGTGGCGTTGTCCGACTGGATCCGGATCTGCCTGCCCTCCAGCCACCGATGAAAGGCCAATAGGGCTAGATACACTGCCCTTATCTCCAGAATATTGATCTGAAGGGATGACTCTATCGGAGACCAGGTTCCCTGAGCCCTGTGGTGGAGAAAAACCGCCCCCCACCCTGACAGGCTCGCGTCCGTCGTGACCACAGCCCAGGTGGGGGGTAGGAAGGATTTTCCCTGCGATAGAGAGTTGGGAAGGAGCCACCACTGAAGTGACGTCTTGGTTGCAAGGGAAAGAGAGATGTTCCTGTCGAGTGAAGTCGACCTCCTGTCCCATTTGCGGAGAATGTCCCACTGGAGTGGCAGCAGATGGAATTGCGCGAAGGGCACTGCCTCCATCGCTGCCACCATCTTCCCCAGGAAGTGCATGAGGCGCCTCAAGGGGTGTGACTGACCCCGAAGAAGAGATTGCACCACCTGCCTGCAGCGAAAGCTGCTTGTCCAGCGGTAGCATGACTACTGCTGACTGAGTATGAAACTCCATCCCAAGGTACGTCAGTGATTGGGTCGGTGTCAACTTGGATTTTGGGAAGTTGATGATCCACCCGAACTGCTGGAGAGTCGCCAGAGCGACGGAAAGGCTGTTTTGACACGCCATCTGAGAGGGTGCCCTGACCAGAAGATCATCTAAGTAGGGAATCACCGAGTGGCCCTGAGAGTGTAGGACCGCCACAACAGATGCCATGACCTTGGTGAACACCCGTGGGGCTGTCGCCAGGCCGAAAGGCAATGCCACGAACTGAAGGTGTTCGTCCCCGATGGCGAAACGCAAAAAGCGTTGATGTTCGGGTGCGATCGGCACATGGAGATAAGCATCCTTGATGTCGATCGATGCTAGGAAGTCTCCTTGTGACATCGAAGCGATGACAGAGCGGAGAGACTCCATCCGAAACCGTCTGGTGCTCACATGTCTGTTGAGCAGTTTGAGGTCCAGAACGGGACGGAACGAGCCGTCCTTCTTTGGCACCACAAACAAGTTGGAGTAAAAGCTGCGACCATGTTCCTGGAGGGGAACAGGGATCACAACTCCTTCTGTCTTCAGAGCGTTCACCGCCTGAAAAAGTGCATCGGCTCGCTCGGGGGGCGGAGATGTTCTGAAGAAATGAGTCGGGGGACGAGAGCTGAACTCTATCCTGTAACCGTGAGACAGAATGTCTCTCACCCATCGGTCTTGAACATGTGGCCACCAGGCGTCGCAAAAGCGGGAGAGCCTACCACCAACCGAGGATGCGGTTCGGGGATGCCGAGAGTCATGAGGAGGCCGCCTTGGAAGCAGTGCCTGCTGCGGCCTTTTGGGGGCGTGACTTGGACCGCCACGCATAGGAGTTCCTCTGGCCTTTCTCCGGCCTGCTGGACGAAGAGGATTGGGGCTTGGCGGAGGGACGAAAGGACCGAAACCTCGATTGTATTTTCCGTTGCTGAGGTCTCTTTGGTTTGGACTGGGGTAAGGAGGAGTCCTTTCCCTTGGATTCCTTAATAATCTCATCCAATCGTTCACCAAACGGCAAACCGGTTAAGAACCTCTTGGAAGCCGAGTCTGCCTTCCATTCGCGCAGCCACATGGCCCTGCGGACTGCCACAGAGTTAGCGGATGCCACCGCTGTACGGCTAGCAGAGTCTAAAAACTGCGTTCATGGCGTAGGAAGAAAAAGCTGACGCCTGAGAAGTCAAAGACGCAACCTGCGGAGCAGAATTACGTGTGACCGCATTAATCTCAGCCAGACAAGCTGAGATAGCTTGTAGTGCCCACACGGCTGCAAAGGCCGGGGCAAAAGACGCGCCCGTGGCTTCATAGATGGATTTTACCAGGAGCTCTATCTGCCTGTCAGTGGCATCCTTTAGCGATGATCCATCTGCAACCGATATCACAGATCTAGCCGCCAATCTAGAGACTGGGGGATCCACCTTGGGACATTGAGCCCAACCCTTAACCATGTCAGAGGGGAAGGGGTAACGTGTGTCAGTAAGGCGCTTAGTTCAGTGTCAGAGCCCTGAGCTGCGACGTCCGCCTCGTCCTCCAGAGAGTCCTCACGCTGGGAACCCGAGCAGCGTGAAGAGGTCGGGGAAGATTCCCAGCGGGCCCGCTTAGCCGGTCTGGGACTGTGGTCCGGGCCGGAGTCCTCCACGTGAGACCTAGGGCCCCCCCTGGGAACGTGCTGCGGCGCGGACAGAGAGGGGCCTGGAGGTAAAGATCCAACAGGGCCCGGGGCTTGTGTAAGGACCGGTCTGGACTGCAAAGCTTCAAGCAGCTTGGCAGACCATTTGTCTATAGACTGAGCCATGGATGTGAGAGTGACTCAGAGAGTTTTTCAGCAAATAACTGCAAACTCTGTCCCTGCCGCCTGGACAGGGGGAGCAAGGGGTTCTACCTGAGCCGAGGGGCCCACTAGTGACCGAGGCTCGGGTTGAGGAAGCAAAACAGGGGTTGAGCATTGCTCACAGTGAGGGTAGGTGGAACCCGCAGGTAACTTAGCCGCACAAGAGGTACAGGTCGCAAAATAACCCTGTGCCTGGCACCCTTGCTCCTTGTGACGACATGCTGTTGTCTCCTAGGAGAGTGATCACTGAGGGTATATGGAAGGGTATACAGCCCGACCTAACAGAAAGATATAAATATATATATATAGTATCTATTCCGGCACCCTAAGGGGACCAGCACCGGGTGACCGAGTATGGCTTACCGACCGCTAAAAGCGGAGTGTGTGTCCTCCAGATTCCCTGCTTAGGTCTCCCAGCGTTGCAGAGCTCTTTCCAGGAAATCCTCCACAGGCAGAATGCCAAAGAAATGGCTGCCGGAGCTCTCCAGGGGAGGAGTGGAGCCGTGGGCGGCGTTAGAAAAAAGTGCGGGAATCTGGAGTCCCCACAGTGATCAGTGAGGGGGGAGGAAACATACAGGATGATCCGGCCCTCACAGCCGACGTCAGGCCGGCCGTCCCGCCCCTTACCCCTGATAGAGAGGCCAGGGGGCGGGAGTTTTGCTACTAGGCCGCAATTGAAGCCGGGGACTAAATTTAAGACCGCGGCCGACAAACAGGCGCGGTCGGCGCGGAAGTCCGCCGGCTGTCACAAATAAGCCATGGGGATACAGAGTACCTTAGTGATGCAGGGCCCGGGTCCCTGAGGATAAATAAACTCCTGTCCGACAGATTCCCACAGGGGCTGCGGAGGGAGCACGGTCCCAGTGGATGGATGACCGCTCAGGATCCCACTTCTCCCAGAGCCGCTAAGGGATGGTGAAGGAGACGGCATGAGGCTCCGGCTTTGTACCCGCAATGGGTACCTCAACCTTAACAACACCGCCGACTTAGTGGGTGAGAAGGGAACATGCCGGGGGCCCCGTGGGGGCCCACTTTTCTTCCAACCGATATAACTAATCTGAGAATTCATGAGTGGATGTGTGCCTCCTTCCACACAAAGCATAAAACTGAGGAGCCCGTGATGCACGGGAGGGTGTATAGGCAGAGGGGAGGGGTTACACTTTTTAAAGTGTAATACTTTGTGTGGCCTCCGAGGCAGAAGCTATACACCCAATTGTCTGGGTCTCCCAATGAGCGACAAAGAAAAAATTAAATAAAAAATAAACTGCATGTATGTGCCCCAGCATCTAGCAATATAATTTGGTATTGCCATGCTGATTTATAGTACCATAGGTTGCATGGCTTACAAACCTGATCCGGAGCCTTCATAAGAGAATTTGAACACAACTACCGGTGAGCTGCCATCAGGTTCAACCTAAAACAAAAAGTATGACAATATATTTTTACTATTAGAAATACCATAAATGGCAAAAAAGGACTCTAAAAAGAGACACATTGACTATCTGTAGATCTTACAGACTATATTTATCCCCACTACAAAGAAATGATGGTACGGATATACACAATAGTGTATAGCTCTACTGGCTTTAGTAGCCTTCCAAGATACAGAAGGACATACACCAGTAGGTACACCGCACAAATCATGGACGCAATAGATACTGTACCGAGGTTCTGATGGAAGTCACGTCCTTTAGATTTTCCAGCAGTCTCTGGCTCTGAAAGAAGAAATGTGCATTGAGCCCGGGTGTATGAAATGGACCATAACTTACTATGTTGCAAGAATATCAGAAAAAACGCCATTATTGGTAGTGGTCTGACCTGTAATTTTCTCTGCAGTGGTCATTCCTGGCCAATTGTTGTGCAAGAATCTAGTTGGCACTATTTTAGTAAATGGAGCAAACTGCCGTTCACTGCATAGCAAAGAACACTGCTGAGTTCATTCTGCCCAGATCCCAGAGGTTGAATAGTGACGTGCTCTATATTGTTGAGCGAGTAGTTAGCCATTTGTACTTGCTATGCTGTTAGTGAGTACTGTCCGCCACTCGCATATTTGTTACGAGTAGCCGGTGCAATTTAAGTCAATGGGAAATACTCACTAAGTAGCAAGTAACCTGAAAGCCGTACTATTCACTACTCGCATGAAAAGTACGCCTTTCAGGTTACTCGCTACTTAGCAAGTATTTCCCATTGACGTACATTGCGCCCGCTACTCGTAACGAATATGCGAGTAGCGGACAGTACTCACTAACAGCATAGAAAGTACGAATAGTCAACTACTTGCTCAACACTAGGTGCTCTAGCAATACATTTTCACACTATATATCCAGGTCCCATGGTGTAGATTGTACTTGCAGGGGCAAACACACAAGTGTGTGACAATACCGAGCTGTCACTGGCAGACTCGTGTGATCATTCGCCCCTACTTGTGGGCACGGTTTTCAGCCATGTTTGGCATCTATACTATGGGACTATCATGGCATTTTCACGTGTGCTTCTACGTAGGATGGATTAGCCTTATCTGATGGCGTGATGACAGACTATGGTAAAATTCACATATCTAAAGGCCACAGTATTGCACATGGCTGGAAAGGGCTGTCCAGGATTATAACAGAATAATTAAAAATAAAAACATAAAATGGTCCTATCTACTCCACCAGATATACAAAGTGCTTTACAGGTTTCTCTTTGTGGTGAGGGCCATGTGGTGTAAGGAGACTTATAAGTTGTGCAATACTGCTCTGGGAATTTACATATGCAAATAGCATCTTCAGAAAGGAAGAGGAGAGGAACTAGTGCAAAGTAAGATGAAAAAAGTGCGGTTGATTATGGGAGCTGCTGACACAGGGGGCACTAGAAACTATCACGACCCACTGGAGGTAGCAAAAATTAAAAGAAGGGAATTTTGTTTACTTACCGTAAATTCCTTTTCTTCTAGCTCTAATTGGGAGACCCAGACAATTGGGTTGTATAGGCTATGCCTCCGGAGGCCGCACAAAGTACTACACTTAAAAGTGTTAAGCCCCTCCCCTTCTGCCTATACACCCCCCGTGCTCCCACGGGCTCCTCAGTTTTGGTGCAAAAGCAAGAAGGAGGAAAAAGAATTATAAACTGGTTTAAAGTAACTTCAATCCGAAGGAATATCGGAGAACTGAAACCATTCAACATGAACAACATGTGTACACAAAAAAACAGGGGCGGGTGCTGGGTCTCCCAATTAGAGCTAGAAGAAAAGGAATTTATGGTAAGTAAACAAAATTCCCTTCTTCTTTGTCGCTCTATTGGGAGACCCAGACAATTGGGACGTCCAAAAGCAGTCCCTGGGTGGGTAAAATAATACCTCGTAAGAGAGCCGTAAAACGGCCTCTTCCTACAGGTGGGCAACCGCCGCCTGAAGGACTCGTCTACCTAGGCTGGTGTCCGCCGAAGCATAGGTATGCACTTGATAGTGCTTCGTGAAAGTGTGCAGACTCGACCAGGTAGCCGCCTGACACACCTGCTGAGCCGTAGCCTGGTGCCTCAAAGCCCAGGACGCGCCCACGGCTCTGGTAGAATGGGCCTTCAGCCCTGAGGGAACCGGAAGCCCAGCCGTACGGTAAGCTTCGATAATTGGCTCCTTGATCCACCGAGCCAGGGTTGATTTGGAAGCCTGTGACCCTTTACGCTGGCCAGCGACAAGGACAAAGAGTGCATCCGAGCGGCGCAGGGGCGCCGTACGAGAAATGTAGATTCTGAGTGCTCTCACCAGATCTAACAAGTGCAAATCCTTTTCACATTGGTGAACTGGATGAGGACAAAAAGAAGGTAAGGAGATATCATGATTGAGATGAAAGGGGGATACCACCTTAGGGAGAAATTCCGGAACCGGACGTAGAACCACCTTGTCCTGGTGAAACACCAGGAAAGGGGTTTTGCATGAAAGCGCTGCTAGCTCAGACACTCTCCGAAGTGAAGTGACTGCTACTAGAAAAACCACTTTCTGCGAAAGGCGTGAGAGAGCAATATCCCTCATTGGCTCGAATGGTGGTTTCTGAAGAACCATCAGCACCCTGTTCAGATCCCATGGTTCTAACGGCCGCTTGTAAGGAGGGACAATGTGACAAACCCCCTGCAGGAACGTGCGTACCTGTGGAAGTCTGGCTAGGCGCTTCTGGAAAAACACAGAGAGCGCTGAGACTTGTCCCTTAAGAGAGCCGAGCGACAAACCCTTTTCCAGTCCAGATTGAAGGAAAAACAGAAAAGCGGGCAAGGCAAAAGGCCAGGGAGAAATACCCTGAGCAGAACACCACGACAGGAAAATTTTGCACGTCCTGTGGTAGATTTTAGCGGACGTTGGTTTCCTAGCTTGTCTCATAGTGGCAATGACGTCTTGAGATAACCCTGAAGACGCTAGGATCCAGGACTCAATGGCCACACAGTCAGGTTGAGGGCCGCAGAATTCAGATGGAAAAACGGCACTTGAGACAGCAAGTCTGGTCGGTCTGGTAGTGCCCACGGTTGGCCGACCGTGAGATGCCACAGATCCGGGTACCACGACCGCCTCGGCCAGTCTGGAGCGACGAGGATGACGCGGCGGCATTCGGCCCTGATCTTGCGTAACACTCTGGGCAACAGTGCCAGCGGAGGAAACGCATAAGGGAGCTGAAACTGCGACCAATCCTGAACTAAGGCGTCTGCCGCCAGAGCTCTGGGATCTTGAGACCGTGCCATGAACATTGGTACCTTGTTGTTGTGCCGGGACGCCATGAGGTCGACGTCCGGCACCCCCCAGCGGCAACAGATCTCCTGAAACACGTCCGGGTGAAGGGACCATTCCCCTGCGTCCATGCCCTGGCGACTGAGATAATCTGCTTCCCAGTTTTCCACGCCTGGGATGTGAACTGCGGATATGGTGGAAGCCGTGGCTTCCACCCACATCAAAATCCGCCGGACTTCCTGGAAGGCTTGCCGGCTGCGTGTGCCGCCTTGGTGGTTGATGTATGCCACCGCTGTGGAGTTGTCCGACTGAATTCGGATCTGCTTGCCCCTCAACCACTGCTGGAACGCTTTCAGGGCAAGATACACTGCCCGTATTTCCAGAACATTGATCTGAAGCGAGGACTCTTGCTGGGTCCACGTACCCTGAGCCCTGTGGTGGAGAAAAACCGCTCCCCACCCTGACAGACTCGCGTCCGTCGTGACTACTTCCCAGGATGGGGGTAGGAAGGATTTCCCCTTCGATAATGAAGTGGGAAGGAGCCACCACCGAAGGGAAGCTTTGGTCGCCTGAGAGAGGGAGACGGTCCTGTCGAGGGACGTCGGCTTCCTGTCCCATTTGCGTAAGATGTCCCATTGAAGGGGACGCAGGTGAAACTGCGCGAAAGGGACTGCCTCCATTGCTGCCACCATCTTCCCCAGGAAGTGCATGAGGCGCCTCAAGGGGTGTGACTGGCCTTGAAGGAGAGATTGTACCCCTTTCTGTAGTGACTGCTGCTTGATCAGCGGAAGCTTCACTATCGCTGAGAGGGTATGAAACTCCATGCCAAGATATGTCAGCGATTGGGCCGGTGTCAGATTTGACTTTGGAAAATTGATGATCCACCCGAAACCCTGGAGAGTCTCCAGGGTAGCGTCGAGGCTGCGTTGGCATGCCTCTTGAGAGGGTGCCTTGATCAGCAGATCGTCCAAATACGGAATCACCGAGTGACCCTGCGAGTGTAGGAGCGCTACTACAGTAGCCATCACCTTGGTAAAAACCCGTGGGGCTGTTGACAGGCCGAACGGCAGTGCCACAAATTGCAGGTGTTCGTTTCCTATGGCGAAGCGCAAGAAGCGCTGGTGCTCTGGAGCAATCGGTACGTGGAGATAAGCATCTTTGATATCGATCGATGCAAGGAAATCTCCTTGGGACATTGAGGCGATGACGGAACGGAGGGATTCCATCCTGAACCGTCGGGTTTTTACGTGTTTGTTGAGCAGTTTCAGGTCCAGGACCGGGCGGAAAGACCCGTCCTTCTTTGGGACCACAAACAAGTTGGAGTAAAAACCGTGGCTCTGTTGCTGAAGAAGAGGAACAGGGACCACCACTCCTTCCGCCTTCAGAGTGCCCAGCGCCTGCAGAAGAGCCTCGGCTCGCTCGGGAGGCGGGGATGACCTGAAGAATCGAGTCGGGGGACGAGAGGTGAACTTTATCTTGTAACCGTGAGACAGAATGTCTCTCACCCAGCGGTCTTTTATTTGTGGCAGCCAGGTGTCGCAAAAGCGGGAGAGCCTGCCACCGACCGAGGATGCTACTAGAGGAGGTCGAAAGTCATGAGGAAGCCGCTTTGTTAGCGGCGCCTCCGGTGGTCTTTTTAGGACGTGACTTAGACCGCCATGCATCAGAGTTCCTTTGTTCCTTCTGAGACCCTTTGGACGAGGAGAATTGGGACCTGCCCGCGCCCCGAAAGGACCGAAACCTCGACTGCCCTCTCCTCTGTTGGGGTATGTTCTGTTTGGGCTGGGGTAAGGATGTATCCTTTCCCTTGGATTGTTTGATGATTTCATCCAGACGCTCGCCAAACAGCCTGTCGCCAGAAATTGGCAAACTGGTTAAGCGCTTTTTGGAAGCAGAATCTGCCTTCCACTCCCGTAACCACAAGGCCCTGCGGAGTACCACCGAATTGGCGGCCGCAACCGCCGTACGGCTCGCAGAGTCCAGTACAGCATTAATAGCGTAAGACGCAATTGCCGAGGTCTGGGTGGTAATGGATGCCACTTGTGGCGCGGCCGCTTCAATTTGCGCCTGACCTGCTGAGATAGCTTGTAGCGCCCATACGGCTGCGAATGCTGGAGCAAAAGAAGCTCCGATAGCTTCATAGATGGATTTCAACCAGAGCTCCATCTGCCTGTCAGTGGCATCTTTGAGCGAGGCCCCATCTTCCACTGCAAGTATGGATCTAGCCGCCAGTCTGGAGATTGGAGGATCCACTTTGGGACACTGAGTCCAACCTTTAACCACGTCAGGGGGAAAAGGATAACGTGTATCCTTAAGGCGCTTAGAAAAACGCTTATCTGGACAAGCATGGTGATTCTGGACTGTCTCTCTGAAATCAGAGTGGTCTAGAAACATACTCGGTGTACGCTTGGGGAACCTGAAACGGAATTTCTCCTGCTGAGACACTGACTCCTCCGCCGGAGGAGCTGAGGGAGAGATATCCAGCATTTGATTGATGGACGCAATAAGATCGTTCACTATGGCGTCCCCGTCTGGAGTATTAAGATTGAGAGCGCCCTCAGGATCAGAATCCTGATCAGCTGTCTCCGCATCATCAACCAGAGATTCCCCCCGCTGAGACCCTGAACAATATGATGTTGAGGGAAATTCTAAGCGAGCCCGCTTATTCGGTCTGGGGCTGGGGTCTAAGTCATAACCCTCAGCCTGGGATGTATGAGATACCCCGGGAGGACATTGTTGGACCAACTGAGGGGGGTCAGGGGACAATGATTCAACAGAGTCCCTTTGCTGAGATACCGGCCTGGACTGCAAGGCTTCTAGTATCTTAGCCATAGTCTCAGAGAGTTTTGCAAACTCAGTCCCCGTCACCTGGACAGTGTCAACAGGTGGCTCCCCCTGGGCCCCTCTTAGCAGAGGCTCTGGCTGAACAAGTGCCACAGGGGCCGAACAGTGCACACAATGAGGGTCAGTGGAACCTGCCGGTAGTGGGGTCATACATGCGGCGCAGGCAGCATAATAAGCCTGTGTTTTGGCACCCCTGCCTTTTGTGGGCGCCATGCTATTGTTTTCCCTGTGCAACACAATAGGGTATATAGCCAGAATGAACTGTGCTCATACAGTGTAGAGTATATACTATAAACAAATAATGTATCAATACACTACAGCACCATGGGGCTAGCACCAACAGGTGCTGCTTACCACCCGCTTTAAAGCGGTTATGAGGCCACCAGAGACCGTGTCTGGGTCTCCCAGGGTTTGTCCCTCTCTGCAGCGTCGGAGGAGCTGACAGGAATGGCTGCGGCGTCCTGACGAGAGGAGGGAGCCGTGGGCGTGGCCGAGAAAGTGCGGGAACTGGTGCCCGCACTGTGCACAGTGAGGGGGGGTGGAGTATGCAAATCATACTCCAGCCCTCAGTGCTGCTCGTTCCGTGCAGCGTCCCGCCCTTCCCCCTGCCTGTCAGGGCTGAGGGCGGGAGAAAGGGAAAACTAGGCCGCAAGCAAGCCGGGGACTCGATTATAAGCGTGGCTGCCGTAAAAGCGCAGCACACGCCGAAGTCCCCGGCGAACTACAAGTCCCAGCCGCGCCGCAGTTTCCCATGGCAGCGGCGGTTAGAGCGGTAGCCCCTACATATAAACACACTCAGCGACGCTGAGTGTGTAATGGCACATTTAACCCTGTCAGCGCCGCGGCCCGGTGCACTAGCACACCCAGCAAAGCTGAGGTGTTGCCGTGCGCGGTCCCCACAGGGATACAGAGTACCTTCACGTAGCAGGGCCATGTCCCTGAACGGTACCCGGCTCCTATCCAGCAGTCTCCACAGGAGTTGTGGATGAAGCACGGTCTCAGTGCCTGGAGACCGATAGGATCCCACTTCGCCCAGAGCCCTGAGGGGGATGGGGAAGGAAAGCAGCATGTGGGCTCCAGCCTCCGTACCCGCAATGGATACCTCAACCTTAACAACACCGCCGACAAGAGTGGGGTGAGAAGGGAGCATGCTGGGGGCCCTATATGGGCCCACTTTTCTTCCATCCGACATGGTCAGCAGCTGCTGCTGACCAATCTGTGGAGCTGTGCTGTGCATGTCTGCCTCCTTCGCACAAAGCAAAAAAACTGAGGAGCCCGTGGGAGCACGGGGGGTGTATAGGCAGAAGGGGAGGGGCTTAACACTTTTAAGTGTAGTACTTTGTGCGGCCTCCGGAGGCATAGCCTATACAACCCAATTGTCTGGGTCTCCCAATAGAGCGACAAAGAAAAAAAAAAACACAAACAAACCCAAATCCTTCTACAATTGGCATTAGAGTTCCCATCCTCTTCCTTTCTTTCACTTTCAAAGGTTATTTGCATATTTAAATTCCCAGTGGAGCATTGCATGGCCCATAAGTCTCCTTACACCAGCTTGGAGAGACTTTATACCCTACAGAGCACTTTGCATATTTAGAAAATTAGGCAGCGCTATTTCATGATTGTTCTTCCTATTTAACTATACTACTATAATCCTGGAGAACTCTTTCCGGCCATGTGCAATGCTGTAGCCTTTTTCCCTTAATCGACCTTCCACTACCAACCACTAAGAACACGACAGATACGTGAATGTTCCCATAGTGACTAGTTTACTACCCTTGACATTACCTTTCCCAGAAATAAACCAGTAATGGGTACAGAAACCATCCTTCCCACTAGCTGTGGAGACCACCCTGTACTATGCACAATACTCATCAATTTTCTCTGCAAAATATGATCTGTCCTTTAAGACATTGTGACAAGAGCAAGCTGACTTTAATCTCCATGTCCGTGGGCTATGCTGGGTAACGTCATGTTACCGGCGCACAATGACAGCGAGGACCTTCAGTCTCATCTGCTGCTGTCTGATGAGATGACTGGATACAGGGGGCTTTGTGGACGTCTCCTGATCCCGTTTTATTAAGAGCATCAGAAATGATTGAGAACAGTAATGAAAACAAATGGTAATTCAGCGGCCTGGACCAGTACGTCCACGTTGTGCAGGCCACCTAATTATTTTATCCCCCCTTACCTCTGCAGCCAATTTTCAGTTTTGTTGCTTCCTCTTTTTTTCTAAGAGCCATAACTTATTTTATTTTTTTCACCCACACAGCAGTATGAGGGCTTGTTGTTTTTTTTCTGCAGGATGCCTTCAGCAGGCTTCAGGCTGCCATGGTAACCCATCAGAAACCCACAATTGCATATAGGGGCTTATGGGAGGCATTGTGCAAATACTGGCAAGTGTGCCATGTAAATTCCACTTTCAGATATTTACAGCAGCAGTTAAATAGTTAACAGCGATCAGAGCTCAGCTCTACACTGGCTGCTGCTGTTAGCTGGCATCAAACATATGGAAGAAACTCAGCTCAGAAGTCTCCTCCATACACCATAGCCCCCAAAATCACGTGCATGTATGTAATTTTGCATTACAAGGTTAAAATAGACATGTAATGTTTAATTGCCCACCTTACAGTTTTAAAATAGTCTTGCCAGACACTTCTCTGGGTTTTAAAGGGGTTTTCAGGAACTATAAAATTGATGGCCGATTTCTGCTGCCTGAACCAAGGCCAGCATGAAGGAGACCTCTGCTCATTTATTACAAACATCTATGCAGTTTCAGATAAAATAGTTGAAAAAGTTCAGTCAATGAGGTGACTAGTCAGGAGGTATGCCCCTGCACGCTCAGCTGCACTGACCGGTCTCTCCCCATGTGAGTAGAGGAGAGGACGGCATTTCTAGCTGAGTGGGCAGAAGCAGCTGCCGGGGACATACCTCTTGGACTAGTCACCATCCACAACAATTTTCAACTGTGTTTTTCTCTGAATTGCTGCACACATGTATTCAGGAGCTGGTCTCCCATTCATGCGACCCAGTACAGGAGAACGTTGCAGCTTTTAGGGTACATGCCCACGACCAGGAACAGCAGAGTTTTGGACACAGCGTATTTTTACTGCATCCAAAAAGTTGTACAGAACAAGCACAGTGAATGGGATTTATAGAAATCTCCTGCCCACTGTGCTTCTTTTTGACGCTTCATAAACTGAGATCCTGATTGGCTTTCCCTGTCGAAAAAGGATATGTCAGTTTATGCTTGCTGAGACTCAAGTGTTCTACGTAGGGAGAACACAAAGTCCGCAGGGCCCAGAACCTTGATCGTGGGCACAGCAGCTGCGGTCTCCTGTGGACAACACCAGCGTGTTCTCAGGAGAAGACGCTCTGTATTCAAGACGCAGCGTGTGCGGATCGTGGCCACGTACCCCTGGACACAGGTCCAAGATTGTTCCGGTCAACATTTGTTTGGCCAATCCTTCACGACCCTTGACCATGACAGTGATCAGCAACAAGCAGAAAAAGCTTTTAATACATGGCAACTTTTAAGTGAGATACAACGATGTACTTTTAATGGCATTGGCAGCTGTGCCTAATATTACAGATTAGAGCTGGGACAGAGCTGTAATACCAGACAAAGTCGTGCCTCAGACAACAAAGGGTGAGCGCAACTTTTAAGTCCCCGATCGCTCCTTTAAAAAGGAACTAGTCAGCTGACTCTTGATGCCAGAAATATAGTTGTCGCTGTCCTTAAAAAAAAAAAAACAAACAAAAAAAAAAAAAAAACCTCCTTCAATAAACTGGCCAGGAAATATACATCTCTGATGTCCAAGAGTGAGGTCCCAGTGGCTTCTCCTTACCCTGCTCCCCTAGACTGTCAGGGTTCTCCCAATACACACACATAGGGAGAGAGATCTGTCAGTCTAGAAATATAAATGGGGGAGAAGTTAGCGATTGGTCTTGGTCTTGTCATCTGAAACGTTTAGTCCCCGTTTGGCTTTTCAACGTACATTTCACTGCAGTGATTCAGAGTAAGGCTATGTGCGCACAGTGTGTTTTTGTGCATTTTTTGGGTGCGCTTTTGGGGTCAACACTGCATGACTTTGCTTCCCCAGCAAAGTCTATGAGTTTTCATTTTTGCTGTCTGCACACAACTTTTTTTTTTAGCTGCGTTTTTGAGCTGGGAAAAAAAAAAATGGTCATGACAATTCTTTTCTGCGATATACTGCGTTTTCCACCCATGCAATGCATTGGAAAGAAGGGAATTTTGTTTACTTACCGTAAATTCCTTTTCTTCTAGCTCCAATTGGGAGACCCAGCCAATTGGGTGTATAGCTATTGCCTCTGGAGGCCACACAAAGTATTACACTTAAAAGTGTAAGGCCCCTCCCCTTCTGGCTATACACCCCCAGTGGGATCACTGGCTCACCAGTTTTAGTGCCAAAGCAAGAAGGAGGAAAGCCAATAACTGGTTTAAAGACCAATTCAATCCGAGGAAACATCGGAGAACTGAACCATACCACATGAACAACATGTGTACCCGAAAAAACAGAAAAAACCCCGAGAAAACAGGGCGGGTGCTGGGTCTCCCAATTGGAGCTAGAAGAAAAGGAATTTACGGTAAGTAAACAAAATTCCCTTCTTCTTTGTCGCTCCATTGGGAGACCCAGACAATTGGGATGTCCAAAAGCAATCCCTGGGTGGGTAAAAGAATACCTCATGATAGGGCCGTCAAACGGCCCTCTCCTACAGGTGGCCAACCGCCGCCTGAATGACTTATCTACCTAGGCTGGCGTCTGCCGAAGCGTAGGTATGCATCTGATAATGCTTGGTAAAAGTAAGTAGACTCGACCAGGTGGGTGCCTGACACACCTGCTGAGCCGTAGCCTGGTGCCGTAATGCCCAGGATGCACCCACGGCTCTGGTAGAATGGGCCTTCGGCCTTGAGAGAACCAGAAGCCCAGTAGAACTGTAGGTTTCAAGAATTGGTTCCTCGAGCCCCCGAGCAAGGGTGGATCTGGAAGCTTGCGACTGTTTACGCCGACCAGCGACAAGGACAAAGAGTGCATCCGGGTGGCGCAGGAGCGCCATGCGGGAAGTAGAACCTGAGTGCTCTCACCAGAACCAACAGATGCAAATCTTTCTGAAATTGATGGACTGGACGAGGACACAAAGAAGGTGAGGTGATATCCTGATTGATATGAAAATGGGATACCACCTTAGGGAGAAATTCCGGAACCGGACGCAGAACTACCCTGTCCTGGTGAAGGACCAGGAAGGGAGTTTGTATGAGAGCGTTGCTAGCTCGGAAACTCTCCTAAGAGACGAGACCGTTACTAGAAGGCCACTTCCCGTGAAAAACGGGAAGGGAGACATCCTTCAAAGGCTCGAAAGGCGGCATCTGGAGAGCAATTAGAACCTTGTTCAGATCTCAGGGCTCTAACGGCCGCTTGTACGGAGTGCTGAGAAGACAAACTCCCCGTAGGAACGTGCGTACCTGAGGAAGTCGTCGTTTCTGAAAAAATACAGATAGCGCTGAGACTTGTCCCTAAAGGGAACTGAGCGACAACCCATTTTCCTACCTAGATTGCAGGAAGGAAGGAAACATAGACGATGCAACCGGCCAGGGAGAAACACCCTGCGCCGAGCACCGAGATAAGAACATCTTCCACGTCCTGTGGTCAATCTTGGCGGACGTTGGTATGCTAGCCTGTCTCATGGTGGCAACCACGTCCTGAGGTAATCCTGACGACACTAGGTTCCAGGACTCAATGCCACACCATCCGGTTGAGGGCCGTAGAATTCAAATGGAAGAATGGCCCTTGAGACAGGCAGTCTGATTGGTCTGGTAGTGCCCCCGGTTAGCCTACCGTGAGGCACCACAGAACTGAGTACCACAACATCCTCGGCCAATTTGTAGCGACGAGGATGGCGCGGCCGCAGTCGGTCTTGATCTAGCGCAGTACTCTGGGCAACAATGCCAGAGGTGGCACCTAAGGTAGCTGGAACTGCGACCAATGCTGAACTAAGGCGTTTGCCGCCAGAGCTCGATGATTGTGAAACCGTGCCATGAAGCTGGCACATTGTTGTTGTGCCGTGACGCCATTAGATCGACGTCCGGCCTCTGTCAGCGGCGCCAGATCTCCTGAAACCCGTCCGGGTGAGGAGACCATACTCTTTCGGCCACACCTCAGCGACTTAGGAAGTCAGCTTCCTAGTTTCCACACTTGGGATGTGAATTGTGGATATGGTGGATGCCGTGTCTTCCACCCACATCAGAACCTGCCGGACTTCCTGGAAGGCTTGCCGGTTGCGCGTTCTTCCTTGGTGGTTGATGTATGCCACCGCTGTGGAGCTGTCCGACTGAAGTCGGATATGCTTGCTTTCCAGCCGCTGTTGGAAGGATTGTAGGGCAAGATACACTGCTCTGTGTTCAAGAACATTGATCTGAAGAGTGGACTCTTGCTGAGTCCACGTACCCTGAGCGCTGTAGTGGAGAAAAACTGCTCCCCACCCTGATAGACTCGCGTCTGTCGTAACTATCGCCCAGGACGGGGATAGGAAGGACCTTCTTTTTGACCAAGAGGTGAGAAGAAGCCACCACCGTAGAGATTCCTTGGCCGCCTGAGAAAGAACGACGACTCTGTTGAGGGACGTCGACTCCTCGTCCCATTGGCGGAGAATGTCCCATTGTAGTGGACGCAGTAAAACTGCGCGAAAGGAACTGCCTCCATTGCTACCATCTTACGTAGGAAGTGCATGAGGCGTCTCAATGTGTGCGACTGGTTCTTAAAGAAGAGCTTGCAGCCCGTAGTGAATGCTGTTTGTCTAGCGGCAGCTTCACTATCGCTGAGAGAGTAAGAAACTCTATGCCTAGATATGTTATCGATAGGGTCGGGGTCGGATCTGACTTTAAAAAGTTGATGATCCACCCAAAACTCTAGAGAGTCTCCAGCGCAACGTTCGGGCAGTGTTGGCATGTTTCCTAAGAGAGTGCCTTGACAAGTAGATCGTCTAAATACGGGACCACAGAGTGACCCTGAGAGTGCAGGACTGTGACTACTGCTGCCCTGACCTTGGCGAAGACCAGTTGGACTGTCGCTAGCCGGAAGGTAGAGCTACGAACAGAGGGTGTTCGTCTCCTATAACGAAGCGTAGAAACGCTAGTGCTCTGGATCAATCGGCACGTGTGGATAAGCATCCTTGATGCCTAATGATGCTAGGAAATATCCTTGGGACCTTGAGGCGATGACATGGCGGAGGGATTCCATCCTGAACCGCCTGGTGTCCACGAGCTTGCTGAGCATTTTTAGATCCAGAACGGGACGGAACGGCCCGTTGTTATAGGTACCGCAAAGAATTTGGGGTAAAAACCGTGACCTTGTTCCTGAAGAGGAACGGGGGTCATCACTCTTTCTGCCTATAGAGTGCACCCTGTTTGCAGAAGAGCAGCGGCCCGGCCGGGAGGTGGAGAAATTCTGAAGAATCGAGTTGGAGGACGAGAAGTGAGCTCTATCCTGTACCCGTGAGACAGAATGTCTCACACTCAATGGTCATTGACCTATGGCAGCTAAATATCGCCAAGGCGGGAGAGCCTGCTACCGACCGAGGCCGCAAGTCATGAGGAAGCCGCCTTGGAAGCGGGTTTTCAGACTGTCGCTTTTTTGGGCGAGACTGAGCCCGCTAAGAATCTTAGCTCCTCTGATCCTTTTGAGTCCACATTGGACGAGGAAAAATGGGACCTGCCCGAGCCTCGAAAAGGCCGAAAACCCCGACTGCCTCTTGCTCTGTTGGGGTTTGTTGTGTCCGGGCTGAGGAAAGGATGAATCCTTACCCCTGGACTGTTTGATGGTTACATCCAACGCTCACCAAACAGTCGGTCAGCAGAAAAAGGCAACTGGTTAGGCAACCTTTTTTTTTTTTTTTTTTTTTTTTTTTTTTTTTGGAAGCAGAATCTGCCTTCCATTCACTTAACGAGCAGACCAGGCTCTGCTTAAAAACACGGAGTAGCGGAGGCTACCGCCGCACGGTTCGCAGAGTCCAGGACAACCTGAATCGCGTAAGAAACAAATGCAGACATTTGAGAGGTTAAGGATGCCACCTGCGGCACAGATGTACGTGTAACCGTGTCAATCTGTGTAAGACAAGCTGAAATAGCTTGGAGTGCCCCAAGGGAGAGAATGCCGGAGCCAACGGTGCGCCGACAGCCTCATAGATGGCTTTCGACCAGAGATCCATCTGTCTGTCAGTGGCATCTTTGAGTTTGCAGTTCCATCTCCCACTGCAACTATGGATCTAGCTACAAGCCTGGAGATTGGAGGATGCCGCTTGGGACACTGGGTCCAGTCCTTGACCAAGTCAGGGGACAGGGATAACGTGTATCCTAAGCCGTTTGGAGAAGCGCATATCTGGATAAGCGTGGTGTTCCTGGACTGCCTCTCTGAAGGCAGAGTGGTCCAGAAAAATACGTGAAGCTGACTCCTCCACTGGAGGAGCTGTGAGAAATAACCCACATTCTATAGATGGACGCTATAAGATTATTTACTATGGCGTCACAATCAGGTGTATCCAGATTGAGAGCGGTCTCAGGATCAGAATCCTGAGCCGCTACTTCCGCCTCATTACACAGCGAGTCCTTCTGTTAGGACCCTGATGAAACCGAGGCCGCTCATAGCGAGCCCACTTAGGCTGTCTGGGACTGACGTCCGTGCAGAGCCGTGACTCTGGGATGCGTGTGACATTCCCGGAGCTGTTAGTTATTCACACTGAGGGGGGCCATGGATCAATGATTCAACAGTGCCCATATTGTGAGAGACATGTCCGGACTGCTAGGCTTCTAGTATCATAGCCATAGTCTCAGAAAAACTGTCAGTAAATACTGCAGACACCGTCCTCATCCCCTGGCCATTAGTGCATACAATGGGAGTCTATGTACCTGCCGGCCGTATAGCCGTACATGCTGTACCAGCTGTATAGAAAAACATGTGGTTCTGCACCTTTGTTTTACACAGAGAATATGCTGATAACTCCTCCGCATAATCCAGGAGGGTATATACAACGTGCGACCAAACAGTGCAATGTATATAGTACAAGCATATCTATAAGTGCACTTCTGCACTAGTGGGGTTAGCACCACAGGTGCTGCTTAACGCCTGTTACAGCGATTGTGTGACCATCAGAAAGCCAGGGTCTTCCACACTTGTCTCTGTATCGTACAGAAACTGACACTAATGGCTGCCGGTGTCCTTGTAGAGAAGGAAGCCGTGGGCGTGCCTGAGAAAGTGCGGGAATCCGGATTCACAGTGCACACAGTGAGAGGGGTGGAGTATGCAAAACATACTCCAGCTCTCAGCTCTGCTCTATGCAGCGTCACGCCCCTACCCTGACTGTCAGGGCTGTGGGCGGTAACGAAGGGAGACTAGGCCCAGAAGCCGGGGACTCGAGTTAACAGCGCGGCCGCCGTAAAAGCGCGGGCCGCGCTGAAGTCCCCGGCGCACCACAAGTGCCAGCCGCGCCGCAGTTCCAGCGGCCGGCGCGACCGATTCATAGAAGTGGCCAGCGTCCCGCCCCTCTCCTGACTGGCAGGTCTGGGGGCGGGAACGAACGGAAGCAGGCCGCAAAAGCCGGGGACTCTAGTTATCAGCGCGGCCGCCGTAAAAGCGCGGGCCGCGCTGAAGTCCCCGGCGCACCACAAGTGCCAGCCGCGCCGCTGCCAGCGGCCGGCGCGACCGATTCCTGGAAGTGGCCAGCGTCCCGCCCCTCTCCTGACTGGCAGGTCTGGGGGCGGGAACGAACGGAAGCAGGCCGCAAAAGCCGGGGACTCTAGTTATCAGCGCGGCCGCCGTAAAAGCGCAGGCCGCGCTGAAGTCCCCGGCGCACTACAAGTGCCAGCCGCGCCGCAGTCCCAGCGGCCGGCGCGACCAATTCCCATAAGTGAGCCTGCTTCAGCAAAGCTGAATGAGGCCATGGCACAGGCGCCGCAGCGCTGATGTCCCCCGGCGCACTACAACACCCAGCATGCTGCGGTGTGAGCGCCAAATGCACGGGGACACAGAGTACCTTGAGGAAGCAGGGCCATGTCCCTGATGTACTCCGCTCCATCCAGCATCTTCTCCAGGGGCTGTAGATGGAGCACGGTCTCAGTGCCTGGAGACCGGTAAATCCCACTTCACCCAGAGCCCTGTAAAAAGGGATGGGGAAGGAATCAGCATGTGGGCTCCTGCCGCCGTACCCGCAATGGGTACCTCAACCTTACAAACACCTCCGACATACAGTGGGGTGAGAAGGGAGCATGCTGGGGACACTATATGTGTCCTCTTTTCTTCCATCCGACATAGTCAGCAGCTGCTGCTGACTAAAAAGTGGAGCTATGCGTGGATGTGTTGCCTCCTTCGCACAAAGCACAAAACTGGTGAGCCAGTGATCCCACTGGGGGTGTATAGCCAGAAGGGGAGGGGCCTTACACTTTTAAGTGTAATACTTTGTGTGGCCTCCAGAGGCAATAGCTATACACCCAATTGTCTGGGTCTCCCAATGGAGCGACAAAGAAAACGCAAAGATCAAAAAAGCAGCAAAACGCAGCCAAAAACGCACCGAAACACGGTACAAAACGCATGCGTTTTTTACCGATGTGTTTTTGCCGCGGGTGCGTTTTTAGCAGCCACAAACGCTGCATCTTTGTAGTTACAAAAAATGGCAAGGTGCGCACATAGGCCTAAAACATACACAACTGCCATAACAAAACCATAGCCGGATTCATGCTGCTTGTTGTTCTGGCAGCACAAGCAGGTTCTGAACCCCAAAAATTAATGAATGATTAGGGCCCAGAATATAGAAGTTATTCGCAAGATTTCTGGAAACTGCACTACATCTAATCCAGCTCCTAAGGAGGGGATGGAAATGACACTTTACAGGGTGTGAATAGAAAAACACACTGTGCACAGTTATTTGATTCTGTCAGTGTGCTGCCAGATACTCAATCCACTAAATCACACAGCTATGCACAGCAAACAGGAGGGGCACCTTGAGACTGGCATCTATTTATACACCCGAATACCCCCTCCTGCTTGAAGACAAACGCATTCTCATTTCTTGCCTCTTCCCAGTGACTGCTCATTTGTTTTTCTTCTATGATTAATGATGAAGATGTTGGTACGACATTCACAACAAAAATACATTTTATATTAGAAAGTCTGGGGAAAAAAAAATCAATGACCCCCTCCCTCCACCCATGCCGGTAAATACAATGGTATTTTTCCATTCCAAGCGTGACTTACCGCAGTGAGAAATCGTGAAGTGTGACTTTTACACAATAAAATTTACATCACCCAGTTCTGGCCTGTGGTCCAGTCCTCCGTTGCAGCCGGACTTCACCTTGACCCAACATCTCCTCGGTGCCCCTATGGCTTCCTGGGTCCCACAAGCTGAGACATCATGAAGTCATAGCATAGTGTGTAGACCTCAAGGTCTAGGAATCAAGAAAGGTGTAGACCTCAAGGTCTAGGAATCAAGAAAGGTGCCCAGGAGATGCCACGCGGCGAAGAATACCGATACAGAAGTGAAGTCTGCCTTCTACAGTGGCCGGTCCAGATGTCGGAGCTGGGTACTGCAACTCTGTTTTGCTCATTTCTATTCCCAGTTCATCTTTACCATTGTTAGAAGAACAGAAATGAGGTTTTTAGGGGCCAGTCTGTTCCTACAGGTTAGACTGATGGAGATGATTCTAATGGCAAATATTTAATATGCATGGCCAATATATGTTACTGCACTCTGTATGATGAAAAATTGTATAACTGGAAAATTGGGTGCGGCATTTTAACAAACTGTATGATCAAACATAGACATTAAAACTGAACACACAAATATAAGTGATATTACTGTCACATCTAACATAACCGCATTAGGGTATGTGCACTCGATCGATAGCCGCTGCGTCCTGGACGTGGAGGGTGCTGATCTGCGGGGCCACGAGTCTCCTCCACAGGAGACCACAGCCGCTCATGCCCAAGATCTGGGCCCGGGCAGTTGGAGTCTCTCTTCTGTTCTCCCTGCGGAGAATGCTTGTGTCTCTGCAGAAAAGAATTGACATGCTTGCGGCTCGGGAAGCTGCACCACATGTGGGCCGAACATGCACAGTGGGCATGGGATTTTTAGAAATCCAATCCACTGTGCTTGTACTGTACAATGTCAGAGTTTTGGACATTGCTGAATCATGCTGCGTCCAAAACACTTTAAGCCCTGATCGTGGGCATGCAGCCTTAGATTTCTGCCCATGAAAATCATACATATGGAAATGGGAAGCGATTGTGTACATACCAGTTGAGATGCCTGCTTTATCCGCTCAACAATGCCATTGTGGCCAAGGTACTGCAGAGACAGCCATAGTGGCAGAGCCCGAAGCTTCTCCACCGGCTGGCTTGTCGTCAGCCCAGCAGCAAGAGACTGAAAAAAACCATGAGACAATGGTAAGAGAATGGTAATGTAAATAAGATTTGTGGGCTTATTCTGCAAATATCTTACCAAGGAGGGATCCTCATGTCGGTACAAGGTAACAGCAGGCACGGCTGGTAGTCCTAACCATGGTCCCAGAGTCAGTGTCATACTGTCACACTTAGTAGCAGCCTGGAACATAAATGAGAATCAACTAATTGATCAAATCCTTGTGTGAGTTATTATACTGAAAGGTGATTGACCCCCCCCAGTATTCTGGGTGTTGGCATTATGGGATTGTTTCTGCCGGCATGTGAATTTTTACTTTGTGGGAATGTTAAGGAAGCAGCCGGTTCCTCATCAATAATTTCCATCTGAAACTGAAGAGAATCTATGTAGGTCTACAATATGTCTGCAATCTCAAGAGAACCCAAGAACACAGTGGCACCATATGTTCTCCGAGACACAGAGTGCCAACTAGCACAAGATCCTAACACCGGGCGGTAGACTCATCACAGCTTATCTTCATTACAAGCAAGAACCTAATGGAGATGGAAGAACTTACCAGAACGGAGGCGCTGACATAACCTAATGCCAACGTTGCCAAATTTACCCTGCAAAAGAAAAGAATATATCTTTAAATCAATTAAATATTTATTGCTTTCATCCAGCCAGACTCTAATCTCTTCACAGTAAATATTTCATGGATATTGCGGCAATTCAGTTCTTGTAAGAAACCTTAAACTTTTCCATAAGAAGCTGGAGATTGCTATACGGTCTGCCGTAAACCACTAGAAATGTTAGCACCAGTAAAGAAAAGCAAAGCTTTTAACAGATCAATGGATAGAACCATTTAGCTGCCTGTGACATCAGTTCTTCTTGACCATGTCCCTTAATAAAACAACACATACCCTTCTACATGCAGCCAAATATTATATTGGTCACACAACTCCTTTAGTCTTCCCAGTTTGTCGGTGTGTCCTGCACCAGGGGTTCCTGCAATATATAGAAAGGATACATCAAAGAGGGTTTTCACAGGGGTTCCCAGAATAAAGGCCCATTTTGATGGGCCGATAAATGGGTATGGAGCGGTCTTACATTTGCATGTTTCAGCCCATTTAAACAAGCCAGAAATCACCCCCAAAAAAATGAGCAAAATACTTGTTCGTTAGGTGAGATGATCTATAAACAGGCTTATAAACAAATAAAAAAAAAAAAAAAATCATCAATATCTGGCTATTTGTTTCCGTGTCGAGACTCCTAACAGAGGCTCCACGGACCTTTTTGATTTGCATACTTCCCAGGGGGCCCCTTGGATTTCACTGTGTTGAGCGCCTTCGCTGGCTGCCGGCAGTGTTTTCTCTGGCTGGTCTCCCCGAGATCAGTGATTTTTTCGTCTTGTTGGTCTACTAGGCATTGCTCCCACCTAGCCAGAATCCTACTCCACACTGATGAGGGGCAATACCCCGAAACAGCTGTCTGTGGATGGATACCTAGCCTTGGTAATTCCCTTGTCATATCTTTAAACTCGTTAAAAGCTGGATAATGACTAAAAAGGGCCACTTAATTTGGTGGTTATGGTGGTCTCCTAAAAAGAGCCACTCCTTGACTAGGTCCTTCCCGGAGGAATATCTGGCTATTTTCCGTGTCGAGACTCCTAACAGAGGCTCCACGGACCTTTTTGATTTGCACCATTCTCAGTAGCACATTATCCTTTGTGCTGCCGAGAAGAATAATATTCTATGATATACAGGCCGATAAACGGATGCAAGTTTCATATGATAGGCCTGTGTGGATACAATGTATGTTGGCTTCTATAAATGTTTTTTTCGTGATTGGCGCTCGTTTGCCAGCTGCAGTTGGCACATCTAAATGTGCCATAAGGGTTTCCAAGAAAATATCCTTGACTACTGGTATTGCCGCAGCAAATCCAATAACCTTAGTAGTCCACACCACAGGGAAATGTACATATTTACTAATTAAATATGTGCAATTTGTAGCCAAAGAAGGGAATTTTGTTTACTTACCGTAAATTCCTTTTCTTCTAGCTCCAATTGGGAGACCCAGACAGTGGGGTGTATAGCTACTGCCCTCTGGAGGCCGCACAAAGAACTACACTCAAAAGTGTAAGGCCCCTCCCCTTCTGGCTATACACCCTCCCGTAGGAGTACAGATTCCTCAGTTTTAGTACCAAAGCAAGAAGGAGGAAAGCCAATAACAGGTTCAAAAACAAATTCAATCCGATAACACGATCGGAGAACTTAAGAAACAACATGAACAACATGTGCACCCGAAAAAACGAAACCCTAAGAACAAATAGGGCGGGTGCTGGGTCTCCCAATTGGAGCTAGAAGAAAAGGAATTTACGGTAAGTAAACAAAATTCCCTTCTTCTTTTTCGCTCCTAATTGGGAGACCCAGACAGTGGGACGTCCAAAAGCAGTCCCTGGGTGGGTAAAAAGATACCACATGAACGGGCTGTCAGACAGCCTCTTCCTACAGGTGGGCCACCGCCGCCTGAAGGACCTGTCTACCTAGGCTGGCATCTGCCGAAGCGTAGGTATGCACTTGATAGTGTTTTTGTGAAAGCCGAGAAAGGGGAACCTCTTTCAAAGGCTCGAAAGGCGGCTTCTGGAGAGCAATGAGAACCTTGTTCAGATCCCAGGGTTCCAATGGCCGTCTGTAAGGAGGAACGATATGACAAACTCCTTGGAGAAACGTGCGTACTTTAGAAAGCCGTGCCAAGCGCTTCTGAAAGAATACGGATAGCGCGGAGACTTGACCCTTAAGAGAGCTAAGCGACAAACCTTTTTCCAACCCAGACTGCAGGAAGGAAAGAAAAATTGGCAATGCAAATGGCCAGGGAGAAAACCCTTGAGCCAAGCACCACGCTAAGAATATCTTCCACGTTCTGTGATAGATCTTAGCTGAGGATGGTTTTCTAGCCTGTCTCATTGTGGCAACAACCTCATGAGATAAACCTGAGGCCGCTAGGATCCAGGACTCAATGGCCACACAGTCAGGTTCAGGGCCGCAGAATTCAGATGGAAAAACGGCCCTTGAGACAGCAAATCTGGACGGTCTGGTAGTGTCCACGGTTGGCCTACCGTGAGATGCCACAGATCCGGGTACCACGACCTTCTTGGCCAATCTGGAGCGACGAGTATGGCTCGATGGCAGTCGGACCTGATTTTCCGGAGAACTCTGGGTAACAATGCTAGAGGTGGGAACACATAGGGGAGTCGGAATTGCGACCAATCCTGAACCAAGGCGTCTGCCGCCAGTGCTCGGTGATCGTGAGACCGTGCCATGAAAACTGGGACCTTGTTGTTGTGCCGTGACGCCATCAGATCGACGTCCGGCGTCCCCCAGCGGCAACAGATCTGCTGAAACACGTCCGGGTGAAGGGACCATTCTCCTGCGTCCATGCCCTGGCGACTGAGAAAGTCTGCTTCCCAGTTTTCCACGCCTGGGATGTGAACTGCGGATATGGTGGACGCTCTGCTTTCCACCCACGTCAAAATCCGTTGGACTTCTTGAAAAGCTTGGCGACTGCGTGTTCCCCCTTGGTGGTTGATGTACGCCACCGCCGTGGAATTGTCCGACTGAATCCGAATCTGCTTGCCTTCCAGCCATTGTTGGAAGGCTCGCAGGGCAAGATAGATTGCTCTGATTTCCAGAACATTGATCTGCAGGGTGGACTCTTCCAGAGTCCACATCCCCTGAGCCCTGTGGTGGAGATACACCGCTCCCCACCCTGATAGGCTCGCATCCGTCGTGACCACTGCCCAGGACGGGGGAAGGAACGACTTTCCCTGTGACAATGAGGTGGGGAGAAGCCACCAACGCAGAGAGTCCTTGGCAGTCTGAGAGAGGGAGACAGTCCTGTCGAGGGACGTCGATTTCCCGTCCCATTGGCGTAGAATGTCCCATTGTAGAGGGCGCAGATGAAACTGCGCGAACGGGACTGCCTCCATTGCTGCTACCATCTTTCCTAGGAAATGCATGAGGCGCCTCAGTGAGTGCGACTGGCTCTGAAGGAGAGATTGCACTCCAGTCCGTAGCGAGCACTGCTTGTCCAGTGGAAGCTTCACTATCGCTGAGAGAGTATGAAACTCCATGCCAAGATAAGTCAGAGATTGGGTCGGGGTTAGATGAGACTTTGGAAAGTTGATAATCCACCCGAAACTCTGGAGAGTGTCTAGTGCCACCTTCAGACTGTGTTGGCATGCCTCTTGAGAGGGTGCCTTTATAAGCAGGTCGTCTAGATACGGGATGACCGAGTGACCCTGCGAGTGCAGAACAGCTACTACTGCTGCCATGACTTTGGTGAAGACCCGGGGGGCTGTTGCCAGACCGAAAGGTAACGCTACGAACTGCAGGTGTTCGTCGTGTATGACGAAGCATAGGAAACGCTGATGCTCTGGTGCGATCGGCACGTGGAGATACGCATCTTTGATATCTATTGATGCTAGAAAATCTCCTTGAGACATTGAGGCTATGACGGAGCGTAGGGATTCCATCCGGAACCTCCTGACTTTTACGTGTCTGTTGAGCAACTTTAGATCCAGGACGGGCCGATATGATCCGTCCTTTTTTGGGACCACAAACAGATTGGAGTAAAAACCGTGACCTTGTTCCTGAAGAGGGACGGAGGTCACCACTCCTTCCGCCTTTAGAGCGGCCACCGCCTGCAACAGAGCATCGGCTCGGTCTGGTGGTGGAGAAGTTCTGAAGAAACGAGTTGGCGGACGAGAACTGAACTCTATCCTGTACCCGTGAGACAGAATATCCCTCACCCAACGGTCTTTGACGTGTGACAGCCAGATGTCGCCAAAGTGGGAAAGCCTCCCACCGACCGCGGGTGTGGGAATCGGAGACCGCAAGTCAGGAGGACGCCGTCTTGGCAACGGTTCCTCCGGCTGTCCTTTTTGGGCGTGACTGAGACCTCCAAGAATCTGAGCGTCTCTGGTCTTTTTGAGTCTTTTTTGACGAGGCGAATTGGGACCTGCCCGGTCCTCGAAAGGACCGATAACCAGACTGACCCTTCCTCTGTTGGGGTCTGTTTTGTCTGTGTTGCGGTAAGGATGAGTCCTTACCCTTGGAGTGTTTGATGATTTCATCCAAACGCTCTCCAAACAATCGGTCACGAGAAAAAGGCAAATTGGTTAAGCACTTCTTGGAATGAGAATCTGCTTTCCAATGTCTCAACCACAGGGCCCTACGCAAAACAACGGAGTTGGCTGACGCCACTGCCGTGCGGCTTGTAGCGTCAAGAACAGCATTAATCGCGTACGACGCGAATGCCGCCAGTTGCGAGGTCAATGGTGCTACCTGCGGGGCAAATGCACGTGTGACGGAGTCAACTCGCGCAAGCCCGGCTGAGATAGCTTGGAGTGCCCATACGGCTGCAAAAGAAGGCGCTAATGACGCTCCAATCGCTTCATAGATGGATTTCAGCCAGAGCTCCATCTGCCTGTCAGTGGCATCTTTAAGTGCCGCTCCATCTTCAACTGCAACCAAGGATCTAGCTGCAAGCCTGGAAATTGGAGGATCCACTTTTGGACACTGGGTCCAACCCTTGACCACCTCAGGGGGAAAAGGATAGCGTGTATCTTTAAGCCGTTTAGGAAAACGCCTTTCAGGATAAGCGTGGGGTTTCTGGATTGCGTCTCTAAAGTCAGCGTGGTCCAGAAAAGTGCTTAAAGTACGCTTAGGGTATCTGAAATGGATTCTCTCGTGCTGCGAAGCTGACTCCTCCACAAGAGGAGCTGGTGGGGAAATATTTAACATCTTATTGATGTTAAATATAAGATCATTAACTATGGCGTCACCATCTGGTGTATCTAGATTGAGAGCGGTCCCAGGATCAGAATCCTGATCAGTTACGTCCGCCTCATCACCCATAGATTCATCTCGCTGGGATCCTGACCATTGAGATGAATGTGAAGGCCCGTCATAGCGAGCCCGCTTAGGCTGCCCGGGGCCATCGTCCGAGTCAGAGTCTTCACCCTGAGGTGTATATGCCCGTCCCGGAGCTTGGAGCTGAGGGGGACCAGGGGGCAATGATTGCACGGTGTCCGTGGCCTGAAGTACAGGCCTAGCTCGCAATGTGTCAAGAATTTGTGACATAGTGAGAGACATTCTGTCAGCAAAAGCTGCAAACTCAGTTCCTGTCACCTGGACAGCATTCACAGGTGGTACACCCTGGGTCACGTCCAGCAGAGGTCCCGACTGTGCAAGCGCCGCAGGGGCCGAGCACTGCACACAATGGGGGTCCGTGGAGCCTGCCGGTAGAAAAGTCCCACATGCGGTGCAGGAAGCATATAATGTCTGTGCCTTGGCACCCTTGCGTTTTACGGACGACATGCTGCTGGCTCTCTGCAATGTGAGAGAGTCTATAGCCAAAGGGCGACCAGCGCTATGCAATACAAAGTATTTGTAGAAACAAAATACTAAGAATACTACTGGCACAAGAGGGGGTGAGCCCTGAGGGCTGCTTACCGCCCGCTGAATAGCGGGTAAGAGGCTGCAGAATTCCTTGTCTGGGTCTCCCCGGCTCCCCTCTGCAGCTCAGCGTGTCAGCAGGAATGGCTGCCGGCGTCTGTGGAGAGGGGCGGTCCGTGGGAGTTCCCAAACAAAAGTGCGGGAAACAGTGTCCCCTCTGTGCCGATTGTGAGGGCTGGAGTATGTAAAAACGACTCCAGCCCTCGGCGCTGATGCACTGGCCAGCGTCCCGCCCCTCTCCTGACTAGCAGGTCTGGGGGCGGGAACGAACGGAAGCAGGCCGCAAAAGCCGGGGACTCGAGTTATCAGCGCGGCCGCCGTAAAAGCGCGGGCCGCGCTGAAGTCCCCGGCGCACCACAAGTGCCAGCCGCGCCGCAGGACCGATTCCTAGACGTGGCCAGCGTCCCGCCCCTCTCCTGACTGGCAGGTCCGGGGGCGGGAACGAACGGAAGCAGGCCGCAAAAGCCGGGGACTCGAGTTATCAGCGCGGCCGCCGTAAAAGCGCGGGCCGCGCTGAAGTCCCCGGCGCACCACAAGTGCCAGCCGCGCCGCAGTCCCAGCGGCCGGCGCGACCGATTCCTATAAGTGTGCCTGCTTCAGCGAAGCTGAATGAGGCCATGGCACAAGCGCCGTAGCGCTGATGTCCCCCGGCGCACTACAACACCCAGCATGCTGCGGTGTGAGCGCCAAATGCACGGGGACACAGAGTACCTTGAGGAAGCAGGCCATGTCCCTGATGTACTCCGCTCCATCCAGCATCTTCTCCAGGGGCTGTAGATGGAGCACGGTCTCAGTGCCTGGAGACCAGTAAATCCCACTTCACCCAGAGCCCTGTAAAAAGGGATGGGGAAGGAATCAGCATGTGGGCTCCTGCCGCCGTACCCGCAATGGGTACCTCAACCTTACAAACACCTCCGACATACAGTGGGGTGAGAAGGGAGCATGCTGGGAGCCCTGTATGGGCCCTCTTTTCTTCCATCCGACATAGTCAGCAGCTGCTGCTGACTAAAAACAATGGAGCTATGCGTGCGTGTCTGACCTCCTTGCGCACAAAGCTAAAACTGAGGAATCTGTACTCCTACGGGAGGGTGTATAGCCAGAAGGGGAGGGGCCTTACACTTTTGAGTGTAGTTCTTTGTGCGGCCTCCAGAGGGCAGTAGCTATACACCCCACTGTCTGGGTCTCCCAATTAGGAGCGAAAAAGAAAACATCAATTCATATCTCTAAAAAAAAAGGTATTAGTAAGTGATATAAGCAACAATTAAAAAAATAAATAAATAGAAAACATAGGCTGAAATGAACGCACCAGCATTGGCCACTAGTAAGAGAGGTAACTTCCCGGACTGAAGGTCATCTTTCAAAAGACGCTCCAACAATGCCACATCCTAAAAGCACAGACATAAAAGAATTCAATGCAAACCGAGACATAATAAATTCCCTTTGGCATTTTAATGTTTCTTGACTTTTCTGTTTCATGTATTTAAGGCAATAAACAAAGTTACGACCAACTCCTACATACAAATATATGTTCTATACGCCGGTAAAGATTCTGGGATGAACTCTGATTATACCTTATATATACAGTGCCTTGCAAAAGTATTCTGCCCCTTTGAATTTTTAAACCTTTTCCCACATTTCAGGCTTCAAACATAAAAGATAACATTTTAATGTTATGGTGAAGAATCTACAACAAGTGGGACACAATTGTGAAGTTGAACGAAATTTATTGCTTATTTTAAACTTTTGTAAAAAAGGATAAACTGAAAATTGTGGCGTGCAATATTATTTGTCCCCTTTACTTTCAGTGCAGGAAACTCACTCCAGAAGTTCATTGAGGATCTCTGAATGATCCAATGTTGTCCTAAATGACTGATAATGATAAATATAATCCACTTGTGTTTAATCAAGTCTCCATATAAATGCACCTGCTCTGTGATAGTCTCAGTGTTCTGTTTAAAGCGCAGATAGCATCATGAAGACCAAGGAACACAACAGGCAGGTCCATGATACTGTTGTGGAGACGTATAAAGTTGTGGAAATCTTTTTTTTAACCAAATCCGGCTTTAAACATCCCAAGAAGCACTGTGCAAGTGATCATATTGAAATGGAAGGAGTATCATACCACTGCAAATCTACCAAGATCCGTCCCTCAAAAATGTCATCTCAAACAAGGAGAAGACTGATCAGAGATGCAGCCAAGAGGCCCATGATCACTCTGGATGAACTGCAGAGATCTACAGCTGAAGTGGGAGAGTCTGTCCATAGGACAACAATCAGTCGTACACTGCACAAATCTGGCCTTTATGGAAGAGTGGCAAGAAGAAAGCCATTTTTTAAAGAGAGCCATAAAAAGTGTTGTTTAAAGTTTGCCACAAGCCACCTGGGAGACTCAAACATGTGGAAGAAGGTGCTCTGGTCAGATGAAACCAAAATCGAGCCAAATACAAGACCATTCTTGAAGAAACCCTGTTGGAGTCTGCAAAAAACCTGAGACTGGGACGGAGATTTGTCTTTCAACAAGACAATGATCCAAAACATAAAGCAAAATCTACAAATGGAATGGTTCACATAAACGTATCCAGGTGTTAGAATGGCCAAGTCACAGTCCAGACCTGAATCCAATCGAGAATCTGTGGAAAGAGCTGAAAACTGCTGTTCACAAATACTCTTCATCCAAAGTCACTCAGCTTCAGCTGTTTACAAAGGAAGAATGGGCAAGAATTTCAGTCTCTCGATGAGCAAAACTGATAGACACATACCACAAGCGACTTGTGCTGTAATCACAGCAAAAGGTGGCACTACAAAGTATTAACTTAAAAGGGGAAGAATAATATTGCACGCCCCAATTTTCAGTTTTTTATTTTTAACAAAAATTTAAAATGAGCAATACATTTTGGTCACCTTCACAATTGTGTCTCACTTGTTGTTGATTCTTCACAATAAAACTTACAATTTTTATCTTTATGTTTGAAGCCTGAAATGTGGGAAAAGGTTGAAATATTCAAAGGGGCCGAATACTTTCGCAAGGCACTGTATATATATCCAAAAGCAAAATATATGGCAAGGCTACCGGTAATATGAGACTCCCTATAGAAAGTGGATTCTGCTGCTTGATCCCACCATAGGTCAAACATCCATTTTGCCCACCACGTTGGTCAGCTGTCGAGGATCTTGGGTTGCAGTCCTGTACGGTGGACCATATCCCTCTCTGTAAGGTCACACATTCCTAACACATTTTACAAGTGTTCGCTGCTGACCAGTTAACTGCTTATGTAAACCCACTCTGAAGAGCAACATTCAACTATCTCACAGCTTACACAATATTATATAGTTATAATGGACACAGTTGCCCTGTTTTATATGGTGGACAGCCGATGAGATAGGCTAACAAATCATTGGTAGAGACAGCTACATAATATTCGAGAAGAAATTACCATTTGATGCTGGGATCCAAACATTGTATTACAAGGCACGCGACACAAGCACGACAGCGGAAGTCCAAGCTGAAAAGGATTGAAAATGAGTAACTTAGTAAATACTCCATTATGTGAATAGTAGAGAGGATCGTATCACTCTGAAAGACCACCAGTAATTTACAGACAGCAAAGAAGGGAATTTTGTTTACTTACCGTAAATTCCTTTTCTTCTAGCTCTAATTGGGAGACCCAGACAATTGGGTGTATAGGCTATGCCTCCGGAGGCCGCACAAAGTATTACACTCAAAAGTGTTAAGCCCCTCCCCTTCTGCCTATACACCCCCCGTGCTCCCACGGGCTCCTCAGTTTTGGTGCAAAAGCAAGAAGGAGGAAAAAGAATTAAAAACTGGTTTAAAGTAACTTCAATCCGAAGGAATATCGGAGAACTGAAACCATTCAACATGAACAACATGTGTACACAAAAAAACAGGGGCGGGTGCTGGGTCTCCCAATTAGAGCTAGAAGAAAAGGAATTTACGGTAAGTAAACAAAATTCCCTTCTTTGTCGCTCTATTGGGAGACCCAGACAATTGGGACGTCCAAAAGCAGTCCCTGGGTGGGTAAAATAATACCTCGTAAGAGAGCCGTAAAACGGCCCTTTCCTACAGGTGGGCAACCGCCGCCTGAAGGACTCGTCTACCTAGGCTGGCATCCGCCGAAGCATAGGTATGCACCTGATAGTGCTTCGTGAAAGTGTGCAGGCTCGACCAGGTAGCCGCCTGACACACCTGCTGAGCCGTAGCCTGGTGCCTCAAAGCCCAGGACGCGCCCACGGCTCTGGTAGAATGGGCCTTCAGCCCTGAGGGAACCGGAAGCCCAGCCGAATGGTAAGCTTCGATAATTGGCTCCTTGATCCACCGAGCCAGGGTTGATTTGGAAGCCTGTGACCCTTTACGCTGGCCAGCGACAAGGACAAAGAGTGCATCCGAGCGGCGCAGGGGCGCCGTACGAGAAATGTAGAGTCTGAGTGCTCTCACCAAATCTAACAAGTGCAAATCCTTTTCACATTGGTGAACTGGATGAGGATAAAAAGAAGGTAAGGAAATATCCTGATTGAGATGAAAGGGGGATACCACCTTAGGGAGAAATTCCGGAACCGGACGTAGAACCACCTTGTCCTGGTGAAACACCAGGAAAGGGGCTTGGCACGACAACGCTGCTAGCTCAGACACTCTCCGAAGGGAAGTGACTGCTACTAGAAAAACCACTTTCTGCGAAAGTCGTGAGAGGGAAATATCTCTCATTGGCTCGAATGGTGGTTTCTGAAGAACCATCAGCACCGTGTTTAGATCCCAGGGTTCTAACGGCCGCTTGTAAGGTGGAACTATGTGACAAACCCCCTGCAGGAACGTGCGTACCTGTGGAAGTCTGGCTAGGCGCTTCTGGAAAAACACAGAGAGCGCTGAGACTTGTCCCTTAAGGGAGCCGAGCGACAAACCCTTTTCCAGTCCAGATTGAAGGAAGGACAGAAAAGTAGGTAATGCAAATGGCCAGGGAGAAAAACCCTGAGCAGAGCACCACGACAGAAAAATTTTCCACGTCCTGTGAGAGATCTTGGCGGACGTTGGTTTCCTAGCCTGTCTCATAGTGGCAATGACGTCTTGAGATAACCCTGGAGACGCTAGGATCCAGGACTCAATGGCCACACAGTCAGGTTGAGGGCCGCAGAATTCAGATGGAAAAACGGCCCTTGAGATAGCAAGTCTGTTCGGTCTGGTAGTGCCCACGGTTGGCCGACCGTGAGATGCCACAGATCCGGGTACCACGACCTCCTCGGCCAGTCTGGAGCGACGAGGATGGCGCGGCGGCAGTCGGCCCTGATCTTGCGTAACACTCTGGGCAACAGTGCCAGCGGAGGAAACACATAAGGGAGCTGAAACTGCGACCAATCCTGAACTAAGGCGTCTGCCGCCATAGCTCTGGGATCTTGAGACCGTGCCATGAACATTGGTACCTTGTTGTTGTGCCGGGACGCCATGAGGTCGACGTCCGGCACCCCCCAGTGGCAACAGATCTCCTGAAACACGTCCGGGTGAAGGGACCATTCCCCTGCGTCCATGCCCTGGCGACTGAGATAATCTGCTTCCCAGTTTTCCACGCCTGGGATGTGAACTGCGGATATGGTGGAGGCCGTGGCTTCCACCCACATCAAAATCCGCCGGACTTCCTGGAAGGCTTGCCGGCTGCGTGTGCCGCCTTGGTGGTTGATGTATGCCACCGCTGTGGAATTGTCCGACTGAATTCGGATCTGCTTGCCTTCCAGCCACTGCTGGAACGCTTTCAGGGCAAGATACACTGCCCGTATTTCCAGAACATTGATCTGAAGCGAGGACTCTTGCTGGGTCCACGTACCCTGAGCCCTGTGGTGGAGAAAAACCGCTCCCCACCCTGACAGACTCGCGTCCGTCGTGACTACTTCCCAGGATGGAGGTAGGAAGGATTTCCCCTTCGATAATGAAGTGGGAAGAAGCCACCACCGAAGGGAAGCTTTGGTCGCCTGAGAGAGGGAGACGGTCCTGTCGAGGGACGTCGACTACCTGTCCCATTTGCGTAGGATGTCCCATTGAAGGGGACGCAGGTGAAACTGCGCGAAAGGGACTGCCTCCATTGCTGCCACCATCTTCCCCAGGAAGTGCATGAAGCGCCTCAAGGGGTGTGACTGGCCTTGAAGGAGAGATTGTACCCCTTTCTGTAGTGACTGCTGCTTGATCAGCGGAAGCTTCACTATCGCTGAGAGGGTATGAAACTCCATGCCAAGATACGTCAGTGATTGGGCCGGTGTTAGATTTGACTTTGGAAAATTGATGATCCACCCGAAACCCTGGAGAGTCTCCAGGGTAGCGTCGAGGCTGCGTTGGCATGCCTCTTGAGAGGTGCCTTGATTAGCAGATCGTCCAAGTACGGGATCACCGAGTAACCCTGCGAGTGTAGGAGCGCTACTACAGTAGCCATAACCTTGGTAAAAACCCGTGGGGCTGTTGCCAGGCCGAACGGCAGTGCCACGAATTGCAGTTGTTCGTTTCCTATGGCGAAGCGCAAGAAGCGCTGGTGTTCTGGAGCAATCGGTACGTGGAGATAAGCATCTTTGATATCGATCGATGCAAGGAAATCTCCTTGGGACATTGAAGCGATGACGGAGCGGAGGGATTCCATCCTGAACCGTCTGGCTTTTACGTGTTTGTTGAGCAGTTTCAGGTCCAGGACCGGGCGGAAAGACCCGTCCTTCTTTGGGACTACAAACAAGTTGGAGTAAAAACCGTGGCTCTGTTGCTGGAGAGGAACAGGGATCACCACTCCTTCTACCTTCAGAGTGCGCAGCGCCTGCAGAAGAGCCTCGGCTCGCTCGGGAGGCGGGGATGACCTGAAGAATCGAGTCGTGGGACGAGAGGTGAACTCTATCTTGTAACCGTGAGACAGAATGTCTCTCACCCAGCGGTCTTTTATTTGTGGCAGCCAGGTGTCGCAAAAGCGGGAGAGCCTGCCACCGACCGAGGATGCTGCTAGAGGAGGTCGAAAGTCATGAGGAAGCCGCTTTGTTAGCGGCGCCTCCGGTGGTCTTATTAGGACGTGACTTAGACCGCCATGCATCAGAGTTCCTTTGTTCTTTCTGAGACCTTTTGGACGAGGAGAATTGGGACCTGCCCTCGCCCCGAAAGGACCGAAACCTCGACTGCCCTCTCCTCTGTTGGGGTATGTTCTGTTTGGGCTGGGGTAAGGATGTATCCTTTCCCTTGGATTGTTTGATGATTTCATCCAAACGCTCGCCAAACAGCCTGTCGCCAGAAATTGGCAAACTGGTTAAGCGCTTTTTGGAAGCAGAATCTGCCTTCCATTCCCGTAGCCACAAGGCCCTGCGGAGTACCACCGAATTGGCGGCCGCAACCGCCGTACGGCTCGCAGAGTCCAGGACAGCATTAATAGCGTAAGACGCAAATGCCGAGGTCTGGGTGGTAATGGATGCCACTTGTGGCGCGGACGTGCATGTGGCTGCTTCAATTTGCGCTTGACCTGCTGAGATAGCTTGTAGCGCCCATACGGCTGCGAATGCTGGGGCAAAAGAAGCTCCGATAGCTTCATAGATGGATTTCAACCAGAGCTCCATCTGCCTGTCAGTGGCATCTTTGAGCGAGGCCCCATCTTCCACTGCAAGTATGGATCTAGCCGCCAGTCTGGAGATTGGAGGATCCACTTTGGGACCCTGAGTCCAACCTTTAACCACGTCAGGGGGAAAAGAATAACGTGTATCCTTAAGGCGCTTAGAAAAAACGCTTATCTGGACAAGCATGGTGATTCTGGACTGCCTCTCTGAAATCAGAGTGGTCTAGAAACATACTCGGTGTACACTTGGGGAACCTGAAACGGAATTTCTCCTGCTGAGAAGCTGACTCCTCCGCCGGAGGAGTTGAGGGAGAAATATCCAGCATTTGATTGATGGACGCAATAAGATCGTTCACTATGGCGTCCCCATCTGGAGTATTAAGATTGAGAGCGCCCTCAGGATCAGAATCCTGATCAGCTGTCTCCGCATCATCAACCAGAGATTCCCCCCGCTGAGACCCTGAACAATATGATGTCGAGGGAAATTCTAAGCGAGCCCGCTTAGTCGGTCTGGGACTGGGGACTAAGTCAGAACCCTCAGCCTGGGATGTATGAGATACCCCGGGAGGACATTGTTGGTCCAACTGAGGGGGGCCAGGGAACAATGATTCAAGAGTCCCTTTGCTGAGATACCGGCCTGGACTGCAAGGCTTCTAGTATCTTAGCCATAGTCTCAGAGAGTTTTGCAAACTCAGTCCCCGTCACCTGGACAGTGTCAACAGGTGGCTCCCCCTGGGCCCCTCTTAGCAGAGGCTCTGGCTGAAGAAGTGCCACAGGGGCCGAACATTGCACACAATGAGGGTCAGTGGGACCTGCCGGCAGCTGGGTCGTACAAGCGGCGCAGGCAGCATAATAAGCCTGTGTTTTGGCACCCCTGCCTTTGTGGGCGCCATGCTATTGTTTTCCCTGAGTAACACAATAGGGTATATAGCCAGAATCAACTGTGCTCATACAGTGAAAGAGTATACTATAAACAAATAATGTATCAATACACTACAGCACCATGGGGCTAGCACCAACAGGTGCTGCTTACCACCCGCTTTAAAGCGGTTGTGAGGCCACCAGAGACCGTGTCTGGGTCTCCCAGGGTTTGTCCCTCTCTGCAGCGTCGGAGGAGCTGACAGGAATGGCGGCGGCGTCCTGACGAGAGGAGGGAGCCGTGGGCGTGGCCGAGAAAGTGCGGGAACTGGTGCTCACACTGTGCACAGTGAGGGGAGTGGAGAATGGAAATCATACTCCAGCCCTCAGTGCTGCTCGTTCCGTGCAGCGTCCCGCCCTTCCCCTGTCTGTCAGGGCTGGGGGCGGGAGAAAAGGAAACTAGGCCGCAAGAAAGCCGGGGACTCGAGTATAAGCGTGGCCGCCGTAAAAGCGCGGCCGGCGCCGAAGTCCCCGGCGAACTACAAGTCCCAGCCGCGCCGCAGTTTCCCATGGCAGCGGCGGTTAGCGCGGTAGCCCCTACATATAAACACACTCAGCGACGCTGAGTGTGTAATGGCACAGTTTAACCCGGTCAGCGCCGCGGTCCCCGGTGCACTAGCACACCCAGCAAAGCTGAGGTGTTGCCGTGCGCGGTCCCCACAGGGATACAGAGTACCTTCAAGTAGCAGGGCCATGTCCCTGAACGGTACCCGGCTCCTATCCAGCAGGCTCCACAGGAGTTGTGGATGAAGCACGGTCTCAGTGCCTGGAGACCGATAGGATCCCACTTCGCCCAGAGCCCTGAGGGGGATGGGGAAGGAAAACAGCATGTGGGCTCCAGCCTCCGTACCCGCAATGGATACCTCAACCTTAACAACACCGCCGACAAGAGTGGGGTGAGAAGGGAGCATGCTGGGGGCCCTATATGGGCCCACTTTTCTTCCATCCGACCTGGTCAGCAGCTGCTGCTGACCAATCTGTGGAGCTATGTGTGCAGGTCTGCCTCCTTCGCACAAAGCAATAAAACAATAAAACTGAGAGCCCGTGGGAGCACGGGGGGTGTATAGGCAGAAGGGGAGGGGCTTAACACTTTTGAGTGTAATACTTTGTGCGGCCTCCGGAGGCATAGCCTATACCTCCAATTGTCTGGGTCTCCCAATAGAGCGACAAAGAAAATTTGTATCAGTTGACATGACCTCAGGAGCGACTGTGTGAGCTTTCCCATAATGCTTTGCAACCATCATATCACAAGGTATAGCACAGCCAATCATAAGGGACAATCAGTCTGTATTCTGCCTAGCCTAGCCATAGCCTAGGGAAGGAATGCAGCAGCCATTTTCATATTTTTTAAGGTTGAAGGTGGACACAGGTTCATTGGGTTCAAACTAACACCTATCATGTTGATCCAAAAGAGGGCAAAAACCCCATCAGTCAGATGTAATGTTAGGGGAAAAAGTAGGCTAGCTCCTAAGAAATTTTAGGGCAAATTAGAACAATGAGGAGATATCAGTATCACAGCCATTAACCCCTCCACGACACAGCCAATTTTCGTTTTTTGTGTTTTTGTTTTTCCTCCTCTTCTTCCCAGCGCTTTATCTTTTAGTATTTTTCAGTCCACATAGACCTAAGAGGGATTTTTTTTTGCAGGACAAGGTGTAGGTTTGGATGACACTATTATTTTACCATAAAGTGCACTGTAAAACTGGGAAACCATTCCAAACGTGGAGATTTTGTGAAAAACCCAACATAATTCTGACTTTTTGAGGAATTGTTTTCACGGTGTACGTTGTTTGTGGTTAAAACGACCATGCAATACGATTCCACTCATTAGTACGATTACTTTAGTTTATTTTCTTTGTTTGTTTTTTTTCTTAGTATTACATTTTTTTTTGAAGCTTGCAAAAAAAAATTTGGGGGGGTTGTATTGCCATTTTTCAAGATCCGTAATGTTTTCATTTTCCAGTCAATGGAGCGGTCTGATGACTTCTATTTTGTGGGGCAAGACATTTTTTTTAATACCATTTTGAGACAGATACGAAGTTTTGATCTCTTGTTTGATATTTATTGTAGAGACAAAAAAAAAAAATAATTTTGGGGGATCTTGATTTTTTTTTTTGTTTATAATGTTCACTATACAGGTTAATTATTTTTACACTTTGATAGATCGGACTTTTCTGAATGCGGCGATACTACATATGTGTAATTTTTATTATCTTTGTTTTTTTAATGGGGAAACTTGAGGGGAGGGGGTTGAACTTATGTTTTATTTTTTCATACTTTTTAACATTTTTTTTTTTTTTTTTTTTTTTTTTTTTACTTTTCACAGTTATAATAGTCTCCTAAGGCTAAGTGCCCACGCTGCATTTTTTTCTTGCAGATTTTAATCAATACTGCAAGGAAAAATGCATCCCAGCAAAGTCGAATCCTGAAGTGCTGTGCCTACGTTGCAGATTTTTTTCCTTGCAGATTTTGGTGCAGTAAAAAACTGCACCAAACAACTGACATGTCCATTGTTTGAGTTTTTTCCAACATTTTCCCTATGTCAATGCTTAAAAAAATAAATAAATGCAAAAACGTGTTAAAAAAAACCCAAAAAACACTTTATATTATAATAATACTTATAATAAAATAATAACTTTTTTAGCATTTTTTCTGCCAAGAAAAACGTAAAGGTTTTATGTACAGAAAAAGAAGGGAATTTTGTTTACTTACCGTAAATTCCTTTTCTTCTAGCTCCAATTGGGAGACCCAGACAGTGGGTGTATAGCTACTGCCTCTGGAGGCCGCACAAAGAACTACACTTAAAAGTGTAAGGCCCCTCCCCTTCTGGCTATACACCCTCCCGTAGGAGTACGGATTCCTCAGTTTTAGTACCAAAGCAAGAAGGAGGAAAGCCAATAACAGTTTCAAAAACAAATTCAATCCGATAACAAGATCGGAGAACTTAAGAAACAACATGAACAACATGTGCACCCGAAAAACGAAACCCTAAGAACAAATAGGGCGGGTGCTGGGTCTCCCAATTGGAGCTAGAAGAAAAGGAATTTACGGTAAGTAAACAAAATTCCCTTCTTCTTTTTCGCTCCTAATTGGGAGACCCAGACAGTGGGACGTCCAAAAGCAGTCCCTGGGTGGGTAAAAAGATACCACATGAACGGGCTGTCAGACAGCCCTTTCCTACAGGTGGGCCACCGCCGCCTGAAGGACCTGTCTACCTAGGCTGGCATCTGCCGAAGCGTAGGTATGCACTTGATAGTGTTTGGTAAACGTGTGCAGACTCGACCAGGTAGCCGCCTGGCACACTTGCTGAGCCGTAGCCTGATGCCGCAATGCCCAGGACGCACCCACGGCTCTGGTAGAATGGGCCTTCAGTCCAGATGGAATCGGAAGCCCAGCAGAACGGTATGTGTGAAGAATTGGTTCCTTGATCCATCGCGCCAGGGTGGATTTGGAAGCTTGCGATCCCTTATGCTGACCAGCGACTAGGACAAAGAGCGCATCAGAACGGCGTAGAGACGCCGTGCGAGAAATGTAAATCCTGAGTGCTCTCACCAGGTCCAACAGATGTAAACCCTTTTCAAATTGGTGAACTGGATGCGGACACAAAGATGGCAAAGTGATATCCTGATTAAGATGAAAGGAAGAAACCACCTTGGGAGAAAACTCTGGAATTGGACGCAGTACTACCTTGTCTTGGTGAAACACCAGGAAGGGAGATTTGCAAGATAACGCCGCTAGCTCGGACACTCTTCGAAGAGACGTGACCGCCACAAGAAAAACTACTTTTTGTGAAAGCCGAGAAAGGGAAACCTCTTTCAAAGGCTCGAAAGGCGGCTTCTGGAGAGCAATGAGAACCTTGTTCAGATCCCAGGGTTCCAATGGCCGTCTGTAAGGAGGAACGATATGAGAAACTCCTTGGAGAAACGTGCGTACTTTAGAAAGCCGTGCCAAGCGCTTCTGAAAGAATACGGATAGCGCGGAGACTTGACCCTTAAGAGAGCTAAGCGACAAACCTTTTTCCAACCCAGACTGCAGGAAGGAAAGAAAAATTGGCAATGCAAATGGCCAGGGAGAAAACCCTTGAGCCAAGCACCAAGCTAAGAATATCTTCCACGTCCTGTGATAGATCTTAGCTGAGGATGGTTTTCTAGCCTGTCTCATTGTGGCAACAACTTCATGAGATAAACCTGAGGCCGCTAGGATCCAGGTCTCAATGGCCACACAGTCAGGTTCAGGGCCGCAGAATTCAGATGGAAAAACGGCCCTTGAGACAGCAAATCTGGACGGTCTGGTAGTGGCCACGGTTGGCCTACCGTGAGATGCCACAGATCCGGGTACCACGACCTTCTTGGCCAGTCTGGAGCGACGAGGATGGCTCGATGGCAGTCGGACCTGATTTTCCGGAGAACTCTGGGTAACAATGCTAGAGGTGGGAACACATAGGGGAGTCGGAATTGCGACCAATCCTGAACCAAGGCGTCTGCCGCCAGCGCTCGGTGATCGTGAGACCGTGCCATGAAAACTGGGACCTTGTTGTTGTGCCGTGACGCCATCAGATCGACGTCCGGCGTCCCCCAGCGGCAACAGATCTGCTGAAACACTTCCGGGTGAAGGGACCATTCTCCTGCGTCCATGCCCTGGCGACTGAGAAAGTCTGCTTCCCAGTTTTCCACGCCTGGGATGTGAACTGCGGATATGGTGGACGCTCTGCTTTCCACCCACGTCAAAATCCGCCGGACTTCCTGAAAGGCTTGGCGACTGCGTGTTCCCCCTTGGTGGTTGATGTACGCCACCGCCGTGGAATTGTCCGACTGAATCCGAATCTGCTTGCCTTCCAGCCATTGTTGGAAGGCTCGCAGAGCAAGATAGATTGCTCTGATTTCCAGAACATTGATCTGCAGAGTGGACTCTTCCTGAGTCCACGTCCCCTGAGCCCTGTGGTGGAGAAACACCGCTCCCCACCCTGATAGGCTCGCATCCGTCGTGACCACTGCCCAGGACGGGGGAAGGAACGACTTTCCCTGTGACAATGAGGTGGGGAGAAGCCACCAACGCAGAGAGTCCTTGGCAGTCTGAGAGAGGGAGACAGTCCTGTCGAGGGACGTCGATTTCCCATCCCATTGGCGTAGAATGTCCCATTGTAGAGGGCGCAGATGAAACTGCGCGAACGGGACTGCTTCCATTGCTGCTACCATCTTCCCTAGGAAATGCATGAGGCGCCTCAGTGAGTGCGACTGGCTCTGAAGGAGAGATTGTACTCCTGTCCGTAGCGAACACTGCTTGTCCAGTGGAAGCTTCACTATCGCTGAGAGAGTATGAAACTCCATGCCAAGATAAGTCAGAGATTGGGTCGGGGTGAGATGAGACTTTGGAAAGTTGATAATCCACCCGAAACTCTGGAGAGTGTCTAGTGCCACCTTCAGACTGTGTTGGCATGCCTCTTGAGAGGGTGCCTTTATAAGCAGGTCGTCTAGATACGGGATGACCGAGTGACCCTGCGAGTGCAGAACAGCTACTACTGCTGCCATGACTTTGGTGAAGACCCGGGGGGCTGTTGCCAGACCGAAAGGTAACGCTACGAACTGCAGGTGTTCGTCGTGTATGACGAAGCGTAGGAAACGCTGATGCTCTGGCGCAATCGGCACGTGGAGATACGCATCTTTGATATCTATTGATGCTAGAAAATCTCCTTGAGACATTGAGGCTATGACGGAGCGTAGGGATTCCATCCGGAACCTCCTGACTTTTACGTGTCTGTTGAGCAACTTTAGATCCAGGACGGGTCGATACGATCCGTCCTTTTTTGGGACCACAAACAGATTGGAGTAAAAACCGTGACCTTGTTCCTGCAGAGGGACGGAGGTCACCACTCCTTCCGCCTTTAGAGCGGCCACCGCCTGCAACAGAGCATCGGCTCGGTCTGGTGGTGGAGAAGTTCTGAAGAAACGAGTTGGCGGACGAGAACTGAACTCTATCCTGTACCCGTGAGACAGAATATCCCTCACCCAACGGTCTTTGACGCGTGACAGCCAAATGTCGCCAAAGTGGGAAAGCCTCCCACCGACCGAGGGTGTGGGAATCGGAGACTGCAAGTCAGGAGGACGCCGTTTTGGCAACGGTTCCTCCGGCTGTCCTTTTTGGGCGTGACTGAGACCTCCAAGAATCTGAGCGTCTCTGGTCTTTTTGAGTCTTTTTTGACGAGGCGAATTGGGACCTGCCCGGTCCTCGAAAGGACCGATAACCAGACTGACCCTTCCTCTGTTGGGGTTTGTTTTGTCTGTGTTGCGGTAAGGATGAGTCCTTACCCTTGGAGTGTTTGATGATTTCATCCAAACGCTCTCCAAACAATCGGTCACGAGAAAAAGGCAAATTGGTTAAGCACTTCTTGGAATGAGAATCTGCTTTCCAATGTCTCAACCACAGGGCCCTACGCAAAACAACGGAGTTGGCTGACGCCACTGCCGTGCGGCTTGTAGCGTCAAGAACAGCATTAATTGCGTACGACGCGAATGCCGCCATTTGCGAGGTCAATGGTGCTACCTGCGGGGCAAATGCACGTGTGACTGAGTCGACTTGCACAAGCCCGGCTGAGATAGCTTGGAATGCCCGTACGGCAGCAAAAGATGGCGCTAACGACGCTCCAATCGCTTCATAGATGGATTTCAGCCAGAGCTCCATCTGCCTGTCAGTGGCATCTTTAAGTGCCGCTCCATCTTCAACTGCAACCAAAGATCTAGCTGCAAGCCTGGAAATTGGAGGATCCACTTTTGGACACTGGGTCCAACCCTTGACCACCTCAGGGGGAAAAGGATAGCGTGTATCTTTAAGCCGTTTAGAAAAACGCCTTTCCGGATAAGCGTGGGGTTTCTGGATTGCGTCTCTAAAGTCAGCGTGGTCCAGAAAAGTGCTTAATGTACGCTTAGGATATCTGAAATGGATTCTCTCGTGCTGCGAAGCTGACTCCTCTACAAGAGGAGCTGGTGGGGAAATATTTAACATCTTATTGATGGACGCTACAAGATCATTAACTATGGCGTCACCATCTGGTGTATCTAGATTGAGAGCGGTCCCAGGATCAGAATCTTGATCAGTTACGTCCGCCTCATCACCCATAGATTCATCTCGCTGGGATCCTGACCATTGAGATGAATGTGAAGGTCCCTCATAGCGAGCCCGCTTAGGCTGCCCGGGGCCATCGTCCGAGTCAGAGTCTTCACCCTGAGGTGTATGTGCCCGTCCCGGAGCTTGGAGGTAATTCAGCTGAGGGGGACCAGGGGGCAATGATTGCACAGTGTCCGTGGCCTGAAGGACAGGCCTAGCTCGCAATGTGTCAAGAATTTGTGACATAGTGAGAGACATTCTGTCAGCAAAAGCTGCAAACTCAGTTCCTGTCACCTGGAAAGCATTCACAGGTGGTACACCCTGGGTCACGTCCAGCAGAGGTCCCGACTGTGCAAGCGCCGCAGGGGCCGAGCACTGCACACAATGGGGGTCAGTGGAGCCTGCCGGTAGAAAAGTCCCACATGCGGTGCAGGAAGCATATAATGTCTGTGCCTTGGCACCCTTGCGTTTTATGGACGACATGCTGTTGGCTCTCTGCAATGTGAGAGAGTCTATAGCCAAAAGGGCGACCAGCGCTATGCAGTACAAAGTATTTGCAGGAACAAAATACTAATAATACTACTGGCACAAGAGGGGTGAGCCCTGAGGGCTGCTTACCGCCCGCTGAATAGCGGGTAAGAGGCGCAGAATTCCTTGTCTGGGTCTCCCCGGCTCCCCTCTGCAGCTCAGCGTGTCAGCAGGAATGGCTGCCGGCGTCTGTGGAGAGGGGCGGTCCGTGGGAGTTCCTAAACAAAAGTGCGGGAAACAGTGTCCCCTCTGTGCCTACTGTGAGGGCTGGAGTATGTAAAAACGACTCCAGCCCTCAGCGCTGATGCACTGACCAGCGTCCCGCCCCTCTCCTGACTGGCAGGTGTGGGGGCGGGAACGAACGGAAGCAGGCCGCAAAAGCCGGGGACTCGAGTTATCAGCGCGGCCGCCGTAAAAGCGCGGCCCGCGCTGAAGTCCCCGGCGCACCACAAGTGCCAGCCGCGCCGCAGTCCCAGCGGCCGGCGCGACCGTGTCCCAATAGTGTGCCTGCTTCAGCGAAGCTGAATGAGGCCATGGCACAAGCGCCGCAGCGCTGATGTCCCCCGGCGCACTACAACACCCAGCATGCTGCGGTGTGAGCGCCAAATGCACGGGGACACAGAGTACCTTGAGGAAGCAGGGCCATGTCCCTGATGTACTCCGCTCCATCCAGCATCTTCTCCAGGGGCTGTAGATGGAGCACGGTCTCAGTGCCTGGAGACCAGTAAATCCCACTTCACCCAGAGCCCTGTAAAAAGGGATGGGGAAGGAATCAGCATGTGGGCTCCTGCCGCCGTACCCGCAATGGGTACCTCAACCTTACAAACACCTCCGACATACAGTGGGGTGAGAAGGGAGCATGCTGGGAGCCCTGTATGGGCCCTCTTTTCTTCCATCCGACATAGTCAGCAGCTGCTGCTGACTAAAAACAATGGAGCTATGCGTGCGTGTCTGACCTCCTTCGCACAAAGCTAAAACTGAGGAATCCGTACTCCTACGGGAGGGTGTATAGCCAGAAGGGGAGGGGCCTTACACTTTTAAGTGTAGTTCTTTGTGCGGCCTCCAGAGGCAGTAGCTATACACCCACTGTCTGGGTCTCCCAATTAGGAGCGAAAAAGAAAAAATCTTTGACGTGGGAACATACCCCAAGTGGACTTTAACCTTCAATTATCTGATTCCTTGTGCTATATGCAGCAATACCATAGCATTGCTTGCTGTATACAGTAAAAATCACTGTCTCCTTTAAAGCCCACCCACAGGCAGGATTTCAATGAAGCACTGCTATGAAAAGCATGGAGGGCTTCAGCAGACCCCCTGCTGCTATAATACCCCATCTGCAACCTGCAATTACATCAAGGGTGCGCTGATGGGTGCTAAAATGGGAAGCCCATATGCTGGTGCTTGCTAAATCCCGCTGTTAGAGTTTGATAGTGGGATTTAACAGGTTGCCAATCGCAGGAGGAGCTCAGTTCCACCTGAGATTGTTAGCGGCAAGTCTTGGCTATAACACACAGCCATAACCTGTTGGGCAGGGGGTGAGCTTACCCAGTGAGCCGGCTCAATACACCCGCTTACGAAATGCACTGTACATGTACGGCGGATGTTGTGAAGGGGTTAATATGTTGATGCAGATTCAATTGTTAGCGACTGATAGGAGAGATGACAGTAGTAGTGCCAGTGTGATTGATTAGTGCTATGGTATAGCTGACATCTGTCCTGCTGCATTTCAGTTAAACATTTTTTTTTGCTTCAAGGCACAGAAAAAAAAAAATCTGAAATCCGCGTCAGAGGGTGCTTGTCACACGCAAATGTAGGCGTTTTTCTTTTTACATTTCTTGTGCAATTTTTTTTATGTGAAGAGACGAATAAGAGGGTCTTCAAAATACTCAGGAAAACTCCCCAATATCTGTCTACCTAACAAAGTGTCCGTGTCACAAACACTTTTTTAGCACATCTGTTTTACTAGTCAAATTTTACACCTATACACAGCACACGTTAACAGTGCATGTGTTGTTGCACACGTTTTACTTTCTGTATATGTACCGACCTACTTAACAATTCTTATTACGTTCTTTTTTGGCAAGGGCTGAAGAATTGAGGTTGAAAATATTGCCCGGATTGGTAAAAGAAAAAAAAGGGGCAATGGACGAGGTAGTGTAAAAGACAAAAAAAAAAAAGCAAGAGAAAAAAAAAACAAAACATACCACGGCTCAGAATGTGGAGGCCACTAGCAGCAGAAGTAATAACAACTGCAGGTCACAATTAGCCTTCTTTGAGTTATGGAATATATGACATCACTCATCTCAGTCACAGCAGGATGATGTTACCTCTGACAGTAACACTGTCAGTCTGAATCAGTGTTCTGCACAGAACAGTGTGCCTGATCACAAATGACTAACAGAGCTAATTTTTGGACTGTTTTTTTTTTCTTCAAAGTCCGTTAGTGCAATGTGTTATTAAATGGGCTGTTGCTTACACCTGGTTACCATCCATTTCTTCGGTGAGGTCACTGACATTACTGAAGCTGTGTTTGTGTTAAAAAAAAAAAAAAAAAAAAAAAAAAAAAAAAAAGCTTAAAATGGGTTGGATACAGTTCAAGGAGACGTTACAGTGTTACACAAATGTTTTCAAGGCAATTGGAGGCTTTTCAGTATTGCAATTCATGACAAATTGAATTTCTTTGAAACATTTCGTGGACTGGGTGAATTAAAATTTTCAAAAGATTTGATTATCTCTCGTCAAAATCTTAATGAACTGTGAATGCCTCTGTGGGTTATATGCATGGCCTATATGTATACAGTATTGGTGAATGTATTTTACCTGGTTACAAAGATACTGTCCAAGGCCAGGTCTTGAAGCAGCACTCATATAGATAACAGGCTGTCTGTTATAAAGGACATTGAATCCTTCGGTGGTGTAGTCTTCATAGCGAGAATGGATGACAAGTCTACACACTTTAAGCAGGCCCTCACGATCGTCCTCATGATAATAGGCAGAACCATTTTCATACCTGTAAAACAATAGCAACGTATGTAGTATGCAAGACTGCATTAGAGATGCATTCTCCGACTCACTGCTGCAAAACAAAAAGAATTTTGGGAACTATAAAAGAATATAAGTATTAAAATTGGATTTGGACTGCGTTTTTGCAAAAATTATATGGTCATGATACAGTGAACGGTTTACACAGTTTACATAGGGCTGGAGCTGAAAATAGCTCATCAGTGGGTGCTGCTGGATGTCAGATCCCCACTGATATGAGGTTTATGACCTATCCCAAGATAACGTATATCATCCTTTAAAAGGGTTGTCCGGCCATAGTGACTGTAGACTTGTACCCTATGTGACTACAGACTTGTGAATCCTCACAGAGCGCGCAGCCAGAGCTGTATGGATTGTCTGGTGCCGGGAGCAGCGGGCGTGTGACCGCAAGTATGCAATTTTTATACATGCAGTCACGTGCAGACTAGACATGTTCGGCCTCGCTTAATCCAAGTAAACATAGTGAGGTTGGACACGTCTAGTCGGAATGTGGCCAGAAGTGTACAAATTGTATAGGTGCAGTCACATGACCGCCAGCAACAGAGAATACTCACAGCATGGAGTGCACACTCTGAGGACTCAGAAGTCTGCAGTCACATAGAGTGACTACAGACTTGTGCCTTAAGGCTAGACAACTCCCGTTAAGCATAAACATAATTGGCCAATTCCTTTTTCTTCAGAAAAGGAAAACGATTAGGCTAGGGCTCCACAGTAAACTTTGGACATGGTACAAATCATTGGGTATCACAACCAATGAGTAAATTCACTGGGGAGGAAAAATTTGCAGCTTGAGAAAACTTCAAGTATTGTGATCATGTAGAAATTCTTTGTTTTGCTCCCTTGTTTAGAAATACTGAGCTTGTAGTAGTGGAACATTTTATTTCAACCAAAATGTGGTGAACGTGGAGCCCTATCCTTATAATAGCATCACACTACATCATATACTTGCCTTTCCATACTTTATTTTTGACAGTAAACCTAGTGTAGTCCGAAGTGCCAATCAGGATGTCAAAAATACTAGAACCCTAATTGACTTCACGGCAGGGCATGGGGTCAGATGGGATTCCCCAGCATCAAAAATGAAGCCACCATGAAAGCCATTTATAACACTAGCAATAAAGGGACAGTGGTGTGCCAGGTTAAGCTGGTTTCACCTATCAAACATTTAAGGTCCAAGTACAGATCACAATTTCTGGACAAGCCATAGGTATCCTGGCCTAAACTCAACAACCCTGTATGACACTTGAGTTCGGGTTAGGAAACCTGCAGGTGTCTGTACTGACCTGTCTGACATGCTTAGAAAATACCTGAAACCCTAGCAGTACCTGACACCCCATCAGTACCTGACACCCCATCAGTACCTGAACAGTCTACAAAGCCACAGAGTAGTGTCCGAAAGAATTCTTGTGGTCAATTTTCGGAGTCTGTCCTTGTCCAGTACAGAAATGTATGCCGCCAGACTGTGTCCCAGCAGAGCCATGTGACCCTGCTCCCCAACATTCTGAATTCGACTAAAATGGAATGAAAAGTACATACATTTTACATTAGGAATAAGAAACAGTTGCTTTTAAAATACATCAGGCAAAAAATATCAAAGCAAGCACGCTCAAGGTCCCAACCTGATGGGTGACATTCCTTTTATCCCTGCCTGATGTTGTAGCAATACAGCTGATAATAGTCCAGGTCGATGAGTCACTGACTCGACCCTGATGATTGACATTTCTGAGCTCCATCAAATATATCATTACTACTTGACCTATTACAGGCCCGCCAGGACCGGAGTGGCGTATAAGCTCTGTAAATCTGACACACAAATCTAATAATGGATGGGATTACAAAGCACTTCTGTGCCATCTGAGCGCTATGGCAGCAGAACATGCTACAATAACGGCACAATTCATGCTGGAATCGCCTCCCTACAGAAGAGCAGACAGATAACAGCGCACAGGACAGTGGCCATCTATCTGAAATATTCATTTCTAGTTCATTTCCATGCAATACTCTGTAGGCCGCTTGTCAGGTCAGGATTTGCATTGCTGTAAAAACGAGAGAGAATTTTCAGAACTACTGCAAATGAAAAAGAGTAGCAAAGCCTCCGAAATAATAATTTCCTATTACAACACAGTCAAACTCTGAAAGGATGAGCGATTACTAGTACAACTCCAGGCATACTAATTAGTAGTGATGAGTGAGCACTACCATGCTCGGGTGCTCAGTACTCATTAAGAGCAGTTGGATACTCGGATAGTCACAACTCGAGTCCCCGAGTATTATGGAAGTCAATGGGGAATGCTAGCATTTTTCCAGGAAATCTTCCCAAAAAAATGCTAAAAAGTCCTCCATTGACTCTCATACTAGGGAACTCGACTTGCGCCCATCCAAGCATGCAACTGCTTTTTACAAGTACCGAGCACCACATATGACTATTATGGCCATCATGGAACTATAGGGAGAGACGAGCGCTACTCGACTTGACTGACATGTCTTACCAGATGTAAACACATTGGAGAGACCGGTCGATCAAGTAGATTGGTGTGGGGAGAAGCTGGACATGTTCGGTGCCAGGCTAGCCTCTTTTCTCACTATGTCTTCAACAGGTTCTTAAAACTATGTTTTCTGTGAAAAGCTGGAGAATTTCAGAGATATACATTTATTATTATTTAACAGGCTTCAGCCGGTTCGATCTCGAGCCATAGCGACTTGATGGATGGACGATCTGTAGGAGGATCGCTCTTGTGCAACTCTAGATAGGTCCACCATGGTCTTCTCCGCCATTATCATGATTGTAGCAAGCCATCAGGTTGCTGGTCTTCCCCTGCCTTGTGCCTACTATTCTTCCGACCATGATGTCCTTCTCCAGTGACCGCTCTCTTCGTATGATGTGTCCAATGTAGACAAGTCATAGTTTGGTGATCGTTGCTTCAAGTGACATGTCTGGCTTGATTTCTTCCAAAATTGATTTGCTTGTTCTTCTTGCCATCTGTGGTATTAATAACCTCCTTCTATAGCACCACATTTCAAAGGCGTTGATCTTCTGTCTTGTTTATTTATCTCCAGATTTGACATCCGCATGTTACCAGAGAAAAGACCAGACTATGTAGAAGCTGTGTCTGTCCCCAGTGAAATGTTCCTCAATTTGAAGACCTTCTCCAGTGACTTCATTGTTAATTTGCCCATAGCTATTCTCCTACCTGTAATCGTGTAGCCAGGCTTTGATTCATGGTGCCAGTAGTTTTGGCAGCCAAAGTTGACTACCGGATCTCGTTAATAAAATTAACTTAGACTAGACCAATTACTGTATTACAGATATGAAACCAAGGTGACTGCAAATATACTCCTGTTACTTACCGAATAGATGTTGACTCCTCATCATCATCTTCATTCATAAGAGTCTGCACCAACTGAAGAATGCTCACCATGTTCTGACCACTGAAATGGGTTAAGGATAGACACGTCATGTACATAAGGTGATACGCACAACTGAACGTCCACTATCATCTTCATATTCTTTCTCGGAATAATTTATTATTTTATGTTATTCTGATACAGACGGAAATAAATTACATAAATTCTTGTAGTCTAAGGAGGAATGTCTCTCTGTGTGGAGAGTGACATACCTGTGTAAGGAGGCTTGTAAGCCATGTTATGCTTCTCAGGAACATTAAATATACAAATAGCCTCTCCAGAGAAGAAGAGGGCTTGACCTCAGCCAAAACCTACTGGGTGGAAAAATTCTAAAAGTCAATATAGACACTTTAACAAGCCTTTCCGCATGTAAGAAGGGTAAGAAGTCAAGCCAGAAACTCCATTTGTAGACACATGTTTAAGGGTTGTGCCCTTCATCAGTGCAAAACAGGAGATCTGTTTTGGCTAAGTGAGAGGGCTTGGCACCATTAGAGAGCAGATTTTACTGCTGATTAACAGATGTCACCCCATTAAAGTTAAATCCGGAGGGAAAAGTTTATATTTTTTTTTTTTTTTATTTTTTTTTTTAAAAAATACACAAATTTTGTTTTTTGTGCTACACTGAAAATCTCATCCGTTTGTGTGTTGCCAATTCTGCAGCTTCAGCATTCAGGTTAATGTACACATCATAATAGGCAAAATCCTAACCCCTCTTTCCCCGGGGGCAGCTTCTAAAAAAGCCAGAAATTCACATTTACTCAGAAGTGGTCGGTCTACTTATGTTGCCCTCTACAGAGTGGGTTTTGAGGGGTAGGATAAAAAAAAAAAAAAAAAAAGACAGGCATGCTGATCTCACAGGTTTTTGTAAGCCTATGTGCACAATGCGGATTTGTTTCTCCAAAAGTGAAAAACACCTTCTGGCAGAGAAATGCACCTACCTGCGGAAAAAATGCACCAAAAATGCATGCGATTTTACCGTGTTATGCTGCATTTTTGGTGCGCATTTACCGCGTTTTTGCCTGCGGTTTTGTCCCTGCGGAGTCTGATGTATTCATGATATGCAGGCTACCCCTGCCCGACCCCAGCTGTCACATAGCAATAGATGGAGGGTGTGGGATTCTGCATATCATGAATACATCAGCCTCAAACATCAGCGCTGGCATTGCACTGCACATGCTATAGGACTAATCTGTCCTTACACATAAGTGTCAATACTGAGAAATCAGCACTGAATATTTCATCACATTGAGGCTATGTACCCACGGGACTCTGTATCTGCGGATTTTTCTGCATCAAAATCCGCAGCTTTCCCCCGGAATCCGCACCTTTTCATAGGTGCGGATTTGACGCGGATTTTGTGGGGTTTTTTTTAATTCAATTGAATAGGCAAAATCCGCACGAAAATCTGCAACAATAATTGACATGCTGCAGATTTTTCCGCACGAAAATCCACACAATTTCCGCTGCGGAAAAATCCGCAGCGTGGGCACAGCATTTCCCAAATGCCATAGAAATGGCTGGGGAGTAGCTGTGCTGCAGATTTCTGGAAAATCCGCGGCTTTTCCGCGAGAAATCCGCGGCAAAATCCGCGCAGTTTCCGCAGCGTGGGCACATAGCCTTAGAGGAAAAAAAAATTTATGTAAAGTCTGAAACAGAGCGGAGTCATATCTTTTCCTATATACGTAGACATCCAGCCAGGACTTTGTGTAGCCGTTACACAAGGACACGTCCCATAGGGAAAAAACAATAATATCTGTTCTAATATTGCAAAGAATAGGAAACTACTGATCCATTTATAATGACCTGGCTTTTGTTGGCTTGAGGGATTTAATGTCAGGAGCACAATAAGATGGCAGCACTGCTTCTTGTATTATTACATTTCCTTAACACTTACTTCCCAGTGTCATATTCTCATAGAGGAAGAAAAGTAAAGTATGAGTAGGTGGACCCCTCATTTGGGGATGAAGAACTGAGCCGTGACCAGATATCTCAACTACCCCCCTCCCAATATGAGTAAGGGAGAGTGGAGATATCTGGTCACAGCTCAGTTCTTCATCCCCAAATGAGGGGTCTGCCCACTCCGCACAGTTATAGAGAACTGTCCCTGATATATTATATACGGTCCAAATTAGGTCAACCTAAAGCAACACTCCAGCATTTTGTTTGCTTTCCCCAACACTGGGATCCTGCTTTTAAAGGGAACCTGTCCGGTTTAATATGCACTCAGGACCACGAGCAGTTCTGGGTGCATATTGCTGATCCCTGCCTAACTGTCCCTGTATCTAGTAGCATACATAGAGATTTTTAGGAAAAGTATTTCTAAAGATCCTTTATAATATGCTAATGAGGCCAGCGACTAGTTGCAAGGGTGTTAGTTCACTTGGCTAGTCGGCCCCCTTAGCATGCAAGCACGCCCATGTGAGCGTACTAACATGCTAATGAATGCACAAAGTCAGAGGCATCACACTATTCTCTGCTGCCACCACAACCAACGCTGTATTTCAACTCAGTGTGCATGATTAAAAGTCCCAGACTTCTGGTAGTGCATATTATGAAGCTGGGTGTACTCGTCCCAACTTCAGACTGGTGTAGTGCGCATGACCGGCAGTCCGGTGAAGTTCTGATCATGCGCACTGAGCTGAAAACCATCGGTGGCAGCAGAGGTGAGAGCGACCATGCCTCTGACACCGAGTATTCATTAGCATGTATGCATGCCCCTGTGGGCGTTCTAAGGGGGCCACCTAGCCAAGGGAACTAAGGTCCTTGCGACTAGTCCCTGGCCTTATTAGAATATCATAAAGGATCTTTAGAAATACTTTTTCTAAAGATCTCTTATGCTATGGTACTAGATGCAGGGAGGATTAGGCAGTGATTAGCAAGACGCACCCAGAACTGCTCGTGGTTCCGGTTGCATATTGCACCTGACAGGTTCCCATTAATATAAGGTCCCTGCCCCAGGTCTCATACTCACCCTCCCTTTAACTGTAGAATTGAGCATTAATCTATAATGTCTAATATGGTTTGTACACATCCACTCTTAACTGGAAAGTACTGCGGACCATGTTGGAGCTACATAAATAAAATTATTCCTACTACTTCTACAGGATCTAAAAAAGGCCGGCTATAAGGCATTGGACAGGATGGCCACCACACTTACAAAATATTTCAGCAATTCTTGCTTGTTCGGATGCCACTATTCTAACTTGGTTTGGTGCGGCTTACAGCAAACAATTAAATTAATCTATTAATTTCTAGTGCTTTTTGCAGTAAACATTTTCTGTGCTGTTTTTAAGCCTCATATATATGCCCTCTGGGTGTGAAGGGTCACATGAGATTAGTGTTACACGGCAGCTGCCGGCAGCCTCTTATTTAGACCTGATCATTAGATATTTTTGGAGGAGACTCAATGAGAGCATCAGCCTATGTGAAGAAAAACTCCACTTTCTGGAACCAAAGATTTATACACTTTTTTTAAAAAAAAAATCCTTACATTGAGTTTTTCCTGGAGTTTCCATCATTATAACATCAACAAGTTCCTTTGGAACAAGTCAAAACATTTTCCTTTCTGCTCCCTTCAACCACTACATAACAGGGGGACAGAGCCGAGCACAAAATCAGTTAATATAGAGCAGCCTCCATACACAGCAGTGCACGGGACAGGTCCGGTCACTGGAGGCCCAATGGCCTCTTCTGCTGAAATTTAAGCCATCAAATAAGCCAAGACTCCACAATGCCTTCTTTTACTCCTGGCCACCTGACAATCCAAGTAGCAGAAAATCTCATATGTATATTTAGGGGGCACATAGTTATTTGAAGTCTGCAATGCAGGGAAGAGAAGGATCGGGTATGCCGAAGACTTGGTGTGATGTCTATGAAGAGGTTGGCAGAAATAGCAGAAGGTCCAATGCTTGATTTCACGCCTTTCTATTTTAGCTTGATGGTCTATGCTGGGGTTTATCCTAGTCCAAAGTTCAAGAGACAAATAAGATCAGTATCTTTGAAAAATTGAAATCTTTTAGGACAATCTTCCAAAACTGCAGTGACCTCTTAGCTGCCTGGGACATCTTCGCCAAGACGGCCAGAATGCATAAGAAATGATCGAACTCAACTATTGTCTGGATAAGGGAGGAGGTTGGGCTTCTCATACAGGTGGTCTTCTAAAGAGATTTCTCTGAATGCTTGAGGACTACTTACCAACACTTCCACTTTTTATATAAAGTCCCACTCCAGCATTTGTTTTTTAATGTCAGCTTTTGTTATAAATCGTAAAGTATCTTTAGTGCGTGGATCAAAATACTTCCCGGTTCCTAAATACCCAGTCTCAGACATTCTCTCAAATCCTCATACCCCCTGATTGGTATTTTAAGGAGCCAGAGACCCAGGGGTTGATCTCCTTTTTATATACTCAGTTATTAAGCATCGTTGTTGGTTGAGGCCAAATGGAGGATAGTAATACCCTCCCTATCAGAGGAAGATTGGAGCGAGGCCTTCATCTCCCTGCAATAATGTTTCACTGGCAATTAAAGGGAATATGTCAGCAGGTTTTTGCTACCTCATGTGAGAGCAGCATGATGTAGGCAAAGAGATCCTGAGTTCAATGATGCAGCACTTAGATTAGTGGCTGCAAGCATTCATGACACAGTAAAAGATTTGTATGTAGCAGTGCTGAGAGCGAACCGAGACGGAAGAAGACAACAGCCGGTAAGTAGTATTACTGCAGACTAATTACAGATAACTTTTCTACAAATGTACTATTATGTCACATACAATAATGGCTATAAGGGTTTTTATTGGTCATGTTCTGTCAAGACAGTCTTCAATTACAGGCTAATCTGAAAGAGGCCGCTTTGTACTGGAGAATTGTTGATAAGGAAGAAAGGAAACACGTGAATATGACAGGAAAGAAAACTTTAGTCAATAAAGAAAAAAAAATACATGATTTCTGACTTTTTATGACTGCAACACAATCAGACACCACCGTCACTACCGACCTTCCTTGAAGTGGTCCTGGTATATCTTTCCTTGTATATTTCTTGGTGTCTCTGTCTTCTTCCGCTGACCTATTTAGAACATGATAAAAGCACATTAAACCCCGGATTGAGGGCGAGTATTTTGGATGTGGTAGAGCATTTCATTATGACACTTCCGCCTCACCCAAAAAGAAAACCATTACCTAAATAATATCATTTCTAATAGGAGTTGCCTGACCTGAATAACTTCATTAGAAATGTGGTTAGGCAAATCAGTAAATGACATGCAAAGGATTCGGCAAAAGAAACCTGCGGAGCAACTTGGGGGATACACATCGGCCTGGATCAGGCAACATATAGTACAGTAGTATTATAGGAAGGCTGGACTGTCCGATGGTAAGGCTATGAACATATGGGGATGGAACAGGGCTGCGAGTGTTCACTAGAGATGAGCGAACCGGTCATGGTTCGGCTCGAGTTCGGTTTGGCGAACCGCACGAACCGCATAGGAAACAATGGGAGGCAATCACAAACACATAAAAACACCTAGAAAACACCCTCAAAGGTGTCCAAAAGGTGACAAACAACTCACAACACAACACAAACACATGGGAAAGTGACAAGAACAAATTCTCATGCGAAAACAAAAAGAGCTGGACAAGGAAAAAAGAGGATGAGACACAGATATAGGCATGGCACGCCCTTCTAAAGTCATGTAAAACACCGCAAGGTGATTCCAAGTGGAGTCTCCCTTTTTTCCAAAAATTGGGCCCCACACACACCCACCCCTTCAGTGGCAGCACTTGTGCCCTAGTTGTACACTTCACAGCTAGATTTGCATCAAGCACATTCCAAATCCACAAGCATTTACTCTCCCCAGGATGACACAGGGGTAGTAAATTCCTTGTGGATCCATGACTTGTTCATTTTGATGAATGTCTGTCCACATTGTCACTGGACAGACGCGTGCGCTTATCTGTCAGCACACACCCAGCAGCACTGAAGACACGTTCAGAGACAACGCTGGCAGCTGGACACGACAAAATCTCCAAGGCGTAACTGGAGAGCTCTGGCCATTTTTCAAGATTTGAAGCCCAAAATGAGCAAGGCTCCATTTGCAAAGTCATGGCATCGATGTTCATTTGGAGATACTCCAGTATCATCCTCTCCAGCTGTTGACTATGTGTCAGACTTGTTGTCTCTGGTGGCCTTGCAAAGGAGGGTCTAAAAAAATTATGAAAAGATTCAATAAAATTGCTGTTACCAGCACCAGATACGGTGCTACTGGTACGGGTAGACTGTTGAAGATGACGAGACCGTCCCATGTTTGTCAAGTTACAACTGGGAGATTCACTCCCTGCACCTGCACGGTTGTTTGGTGGAAAAGCCGAGCTAAGATCGAGTTACAGCTTCTGCTGATACTCCTGCATGCGTGCGTCCCTTTCTATGGCTGGAATTATGTCACAAAATTTGGACTTGTACCGGGGATCTAATAGTGTGGCAAGCCAGTAGTCATCATCACTTCTAATTTTGACAATACGAGGGTCATGTTGGAGGTAGTGCAACAAGAAGGCACTCGTGTCTTGTGCAGCCATGTGGACCAAGTCCACGCTGTGTTTGTGGCATAGAGGTGCTAACCGTCCTTTCTTCCTCTCCCCCCAACCTCTTTCAACTGAAATTTGACCAAGGTCTCCCTCATCCGCTGAGTCTTCCATGTCCATGGACAGTTCGTCCTCCATTTCTTCATGTTCTCCTGCACCTTCCTCAACATTTCGCCTGCTACCATGCGCCCTTGTTGATCCCTGTCCCCCATGGTCCCAAGCCTGCCGCGTTGGTGATGATGAACGTCTGGACCTTGGTGATCTTGTTGTCCCTTGCGCATATGAATCCTCCTGTAGTTCCTCCCCTTCCTGTTGTCCCACCCCCTGACTCCGAATAGTGTTTAGCGTGTGCTCCAGCATGTAAATGACTAGAATTGTCATGCTGATAATGGCATTGTCAGAGCTAAATATATTCGTCGCCATGTCGAAACTGTGCAGAAGGGTGCATAGGTCCTTGATCTGAGACCACTCCATTAGGGTGATCTGCCCCCCCACCTCTGCATCTCCTTGGCCCAGGATATACGTCATGACGTATTGCACCAGGGCTCGACGGTGCTGCCACAGTCGCTGTAACATGTGGCGAGTCGAATTCCAGCGTGTCGGCACATCGCATTTCAGGCGATGAACCGGCAGGCCGAAAGACTTCTGGAGCGATGCAAGTCGCTCAGCTGCGGCGGTTGAACGGCGGAAGTGAGCAGACAGTTTTCGTGCCCTGTTCAGAAGGCCATCTAGGCCGGGATAGTGTGTTAAAAATTGCTGGACAACAAGGTTCAACACGTGAGCCATACAAGGCACGTGTGTCACCTTGCCCAGGCGAAGGGCCGCACCCAGGTTTGCAGCATTGTTGCACACGGCCTTACCAGGCTGCAGGTTGAGTGGAGACAACCATTTATTAAACTCAGTCTCCAGAGCTGCCCACAACTCAGCCGCTGTGTGACTCTTATTCCCAAGACATGTCAAGCTAAAGACCGCCTGATGCCGTTGCGCTCTGCTGCCAGCATAGTAATGAGGGGTGCGTGATTCCTTCTGCGCAGTTAGAACGCTGGTGGCCTGACCAGGCAGGCTTGGGGCGGAGGTGGAGGACCCAGACGAGGTGGAGGAGGCAGAAGCAGTGGCGGAACTTGGACAGACAGAGGATTGACAAACAAGTCGTGGGGACGGCAAGACTTGTGCAGCAGACTCTTCACCATCTATCACCATAGTTACCCAGTGCCCAGTCAGCGACATGTAACGTCCCTGTCCATGCTTACTGGTCCAAGTATCGGTGGTGAAATGCACCCGTTGACACACAGAGTTTCTCAAAGAAGTGGTGATGTTGTGTGTGACATGCTGGTGTAGCGCAGGCACACCTTTCTTAGAGAAGTAGTGGCGACTGGGCATCTGGTACTGGGGCACAGCGACAGACATAAGGTCTCTAAAATCCTGTGTGTCCACCAGGCGGAAAGGCAGCATTTCGGTAGCCAAGAGCTTACAGAGGGATAGAGTCAACCTCTTAGCTTTGTCATGGGTCGCAGGAAATGGCCTTTTATTTGTCCACATCTGAGGGACAGAGATCTGGCTGCTGTGTGTAGACGGTGTTGAGTAGGGTGTCCCTGGAAAAATGCAGGTTTGTGAGGAAAGTGCAGGCGTAGACATGATGTTGCCTTCATCCAACGTTGGTGCTATCGATGTCTGAGAGAGCTGTACACACGCACTTATTTCCCCTTCCAAACCAACTGACGACCTACCAAGCAAACTGCCTGTTGCGGTTACAGTGGTGGAAGTTGTGCGTGGAAAACCAGGTGTGACAGCTGTCCCCACAGTCCTAGAAGATGAAGAGCGCGCGGATGCACTGGAAGGGGCAGGCGGTGGATGGTTCGCTCCGCTAGGCCGCATTGCAGCAAGGTGAGCTTCCCACTGGGACATATGATATTTATTCATGTGACGATTCATGGAAGAAGTTGTCAAACTGCTGAGGTTTTGCCCTCTACTAACAGAATCACGACAAATTTTACAGATCACATAATTTGGGCGATCTTTTGCTATGTCAAAAAAGGACCAGGCTAGGCAAGGCTTAGAGGGCATGCAACCTGCTGATCCACCCCGACTAGTGCTCAGAGGCAGAGTGGTGGCTGAGGATGCAGTTGTAGACGTGCTACCAGTGCTCCGACTCTGTCCAGGAAGGCGCAAGGTAACTTCGTCGTCAGTTGCATCCTCCTCCACCGCCTCTGTTGACCTCCTCGAGTGCCTGACTGTGGGTTGACAGTAGGTGGGATCTAGAACTTCCTCATCAATTGTTGTGTTTGCACTCCCCTCACCCTCAGACCCAGCCTCTTCTTGCCCTGACAGAATATTTAAGTTGTCATCCCAATCTGGTATCTGTGTCTCATTGTCATCAGTATGTTCCTCATTGTCTATAACAACAGGTGTTACAGTTTGTGAAAAAGGGTCAACATTATGCTCTGAATCAGGCCGGGAGGACCAAGTTTCTGAGTCACAAAGGTTCTGGGCATCACTGCAGACCATTTCCTGGTCTGTACTCACTGTAGCTTGGGAGCAGACCTCTGATTCCCAGGCTATAGTGTGACTGAACAGCTCTGCAGACTCAGCCATCTCAGTTCCACCATACTGTGCAGGGTGGATGGAGACCTCAGAGCTGGGAGAAAGCAAGTGTGATTGGGATGACAACTCAGAGGACTGGTGTTTTTTGGATGCGGTAGTTGAGGTGGAGGAGAGGGCACTTGTTGGACCACTTGAGATCCATTCAAGCATTTTCCTTTTTTGGCCATCATCTACCTTTGTTCCAGGTGTTCGTGTCCGTAAAAAAGGGAGCACATCGGATTGTCCACGGTAAGTAGTAGACATCTTACTTTTGCTGGAAGATGGTCTATCTTCAGCAGATGTTAATGGAGCTTTGCCACCTTCCCCACGGACAAACCCTTTTTTTCCTTTTCCAACACGCCTCTTCCCCTTTCCACCAGCATCTGTAATTTTGCCACTCATTTTGATTGCGACAAGATTGTGCACTTAAAATGTGGTAGTAAAAATTGAGAGGTGGTGTAGATTGCAGCGGTGGTCTAGCTTTATTAACAGCAGAATAAACAACAATAATTATCCCTGACAATGCAACTACGGCCCTTAAACTGGCAGCATAGTTTGCTAGTATAATGGCTTAGTAACAATGAGTTTCAGTGTGCAATGCAGAGGTGCTGCAAATAGATTTGCACCAGTGGGACACTAATGGAAGTCCAACAGCCACTTTTAGGATGCCACTAAGTTTACTCAGTGTTTGCTAGTATAATGGCTTAGTAACAATGAGCTTGAGTGTGCAAAGGGCAGGAGGGTACAGTGGCAGGGTTGTGGGTCTGGGTAGAGGAAAGGAAGCCTCACTTTCTATCCCTCCTAATGGGGAAATGCAGCGAGGAAATCCCTGACCTTAGCTACACAGACGCTGTTATCTTCTGTAGCTGTTAAAATCTGTTTTCACGGACCTGACTGTAACCTATGGCTCTGAGCCTGCTGGTATTAGCCCTTACAAGGGCTAATAGAAACTTCTATCCCTATTCTGTATAGCGCTGTGTGTAGAGCGCACACAGCAGTATTGGAGACAGGAGCTACGCCAGCGGTGACTGACACCCAGACGCAGAAGGCAGATAATGGCGTCCAGATGGGCAGATGCCCGTATTTATAATGCAGTAACATGTGACATGGACATCCTATCACACATGCCATTGCTTCTCTGGCTAAAAGTCCACTTAGCTGTGTGTGTGTCTGGGATTGGCTGACATGCTGGCCCACCCCACTACACGCGCGCGCTTAGGGAAGGAAGACAAGGGAAAAAGGGAAAAAAAAATGGCGATCGCCATTACCCCAGCAGCAGTGATCTGAATGCGCTGTTCCCGCACACTATACGCTGAAATTTCATAATAGTGTGAGTCACAGAGTGACTTACACTATAACAGCGGAAAGCCAGCTAGTAATTAGCTTGGCTTTTTGCTGCTAGAACCGTTCTCGAACGTAACTAGAACTATCGAGCTTTAGCAAAAAGCTCGAGTTCTAGTTCGATTTAGAACAGCCCCCAAAATCACTTGAACCGTGAACTGGAGAACCACGAACCGCGCTCAACTCTAGTGTTCACCCTGCGACCTCACAGCCCCCCATCATCCTTGTTCTGGGTTCCTTGGGCATGTCCTCTAAGATCCCCCGCTCACCCGATATATCCTCCACCTTCCAGCTCTCTAGTCTTTGTGCTGAAGCAATGATGCCCTTGACTACAACATGACCGCTGCAGTCAATCACTAGCCTCAAGGGTGTTTGGAGATATCACTGTTGGGGGCACCGCATACTAAAACAAACGGGGAGCAATAGTGCTGCAACCCAAAGAATTTCTACAATGATTAAAGGGAACCTGTCAGCAGAAATTTTGCCCTAAACCTAAAAGTTTCCCCTTCTGCAGCTCCTGGGTTGCATTCTAGCAAGGTTCCTATAGTTATTGTGCCCCCTTTTAGATCAAAATAAAATAGTTTATATAGTGGTACCTTTCAGTTTGAAAATCTTGTTAATTCTACCACGGCGGCGGGCTGTCTGTTGTCCGTTACTGTCCCTCCTGCCGCTTAAGGTCGTCCCCCAACGCTCATTTACATACCTCAGGACGCCGCCCAGTGCGTCCGAGGTCTCGCGCATGCGCCGTGCCACTGTAGCGGGACTGTGCACAGTGGGACCGCTGGTGACGTTGCGCAGGCACGAGATTATGGGCGGCGCTGTGATTTTCATCAGCAAGCTCCCGCCCATAATCTCGTGCCCACGCTTTCCTCTCTGCCTCCACCGTTCTGCGCATGACCTGGCCAGATGACCAGATGATCGGTGGTGTCCTGCGCCACTCCTCCCATCTATTTCCTGCTCCAAAGCTAGATGGGAAAGAGGTGACGTTGGGTCATCTGGCCAGGGCATGCACAGAACCTTCCAGCTGCCCTGGTGACGGGTGGCACGCTGGGTAATAATGGGGTTAAGGCTAGCTGTATATTATCAGCTGGCCCTAAGCCCGAAATTCATGGTATCTCGCCAATATTAGAAATGGCCACCATGAATTTCTAGTAAAGATAAAAAAAAACACACAACACACAGAAAAATATTTTTATTAGAAATAAAACACAGCACAATTAGTGACTCCATCTTTATTGAAATAAAGAACCCCCCTCCGCAGTAATTCTGGGTCAAGGGTGTCGTGCCGTCCAATCCGAATCCAATATCATCTGATCGGTTTGCTGGAAGGCAAAGCGATCAGATGATGTGTCAGGTTCTAGGATGTGAATCACATCACACATCAGATGATTGTATAAAAGCCGTTTAGGCTATGTGCGCACTAAAAATGTCCTTTTTCTCAAGAAACTTTCTTGAGAGACATTCTGGGAGTTGAAGATTCCCGCACCTGCAGGAAAAAAACGCACCAAATCCGCAGTAAAAACGCATGCGTTTTTACCGCGGATTAGCCGCGATTTTACCGCGATTTCACCACGGATTTTCCGCAGGTTGTTCATGACACATGCAAGTATAGAAATTCCGGGGGTATTTCGCAGGTAATAATGGACATGGTCATTTTCTCAAGAAAGTTTCTCGAGAAAATTTTCTCAAGAAATTTTCTTGAGAAAAATCCGCAGCGTGCGCACAGCTATTTTTTTTACACATAGGTTTTGCTGGGAAATGTCTGCAGAAAGATTTCTAATCTTTCTCAAGAAATTTCCACGGCAAATCCGCGGGTAAAACGGTCTAGTGCGCACATAGCCTTATACAATCTGATGCATCAGTGCAAAAAAAAAAATTACTCACTTATGTGCTGATTACCGGCAGCTCCTGGAGCAGAGTTTGATCCCGTCCGATTGCTGCAGGAGCTGCCGGTAATCAGGGATGAAGTCTCCTGACGGCATCCGCTGACAGGTTAAACCGGCTGGGCGCCGGCGTCACCGCGAGACTTACGATCAGCTGATGCGTCAGGTGACTGCATCAGGTGATCCATCGCCAGGTCCTGCAGCTATCGGAGGTGTCCCGGCCGTCTGCACACAGCCGGAGCGGCGGGTACCGGGAGAGGAGCTGGGAGTGGGCATGGCACCGGGAGTCTGCAGACAGGTGAGTATGACATTTTTTTTTCTACTGTTCATTTTTGTTTTCGCAGCTGCCTCCACCTCCCGCCCAGACATGGCGCCGCACGGGAGCTGACATGCACAGGACTGGAGGTGGACGCAGCGGTGACGGTACCGGGAGGATTCATGCTTCTGTATTTACTGACAGAAGGAATCCTCTTCCTGTACATGTCACTTTACTGCCCACCCCTTGCATTTATAGCTGCGTTTTTAGTCATAGAAACGCACTAAAACGCAGCTATATTTGCAATTTGCTGTTTTGATTGCGTTTTTGAACATCTCATTGAACTCAATGGGTGGAAAACGCAGTGAAAAACGCAAAAATAATTGACATGTTGCGTTTTTGTGGGCACCACAAAAACGCAGCTAAAAAAAACGCTGTGTGCAGCCACCAAAAATAAAAACTCAGACTTTGCTGGGGAAGCAAAGTCATGCAGTTTTCTGAGCAAAAATGCACCCGAAAAACGCGCAAAAACGCCGCGAAAAACGCACTGTGTGAACTTACCCTTAAAAAGTTCTACCCTTTTGCTCCTGCCATTGTCTCCCAGTCCTTTATCTTAGCTCAGTGATTTTGCAAAACTGATACAAATCTTCAAAGACTCTGCCTGCTCTTGCTCTACTTTCTCTTGTTATAGTAGCAGTAAAGCGGGGGAAGGGTTGTATGCAGATCTCTACAAAGTGGAAGGAATCTACAGTCTCAGGACGGTAGAAAAATCAAGCTACAGAATCAGAGGAAAATACATGGAAAGAAAATAAGTGCAGGATAGAAGCTGTACTGTTACTTGAGCTTATGAAGACAGCAGCCCCCCCTGATATACAGACTTCACATTCAGCCTATATTACTTGGAGAGGCACTCCCAGAAGAGAAAATCGGAAATCTGGAGCAAGCTTCCAACTGCATATCAGGAAGTCTAAAAATGTATGAATGAAAGAAAATTGTAGACTGAAAGTTATAGCTATTTTACTAAAGGGGTTGTTCACTACTAGGACAACTGTGTCTCCATACCATTGTTTCCCCCATGTAAAATAATAACACTTATATTCACCTCCGGTGCCAGCACCATAACAGCAGAGTCGGCACTGTCTCTCTCGGGGCTCGCATGACGTTATGTTACAATGAGCGGCCTCTTTACCCTTCCCTCCTTTGGACAAATCGTATACATTCAAAGAAAGCGACAGCTACTGCTCTCTCAGTACCTCCAGTTGTATGCGATATGTCCAAAAGAGGTGAGGGTGAAGTACCGTGCGAGAGATAGTGCAGACGCCACAGGAGCAGTGCCGGCACCGACAGTGCAGACGCCACAGGAGCAGTGCCGGCAGTGGAGGCGAGTATAAGTATTATTGTTTTGCAAGGGGGGAAAGCATGGGAATAGAGATGGATTTCTCCTGGTAGTGGACAACCCCTTTAATTGAAGCCAATAATATAAGCAAAACTCATTTTTCCATGTCATATGTGTCCATAGTCTTTAAACTCTCCTGTTGGAGCAGATGGTGAAGCAGAATGTGAGCCCCTTCTCTGACCATCATTCCTCCAATATTAAGACTCTGCGTCACCAAGATCATTTACTTTTTTTTTTTCTTATACTAAGTCCTGGATAAGCCCTTTAAGGCCAGTTTCATCAGTTTCATACAAGTGTATTTCCTCACATATTACGATATTAAAATCCACACCAGCTGTGGCTCAAATGACAAGCATTAATTACGGCATTACACATTTCTGAAGCCAACTTTGCACAACATATGCTATTAATACTCACATTTGCCCGTCTTCCAGCATCTTCATTGCTTCATTGAGATTCTTCCCCATTTCTGCTAAGGTTGGGTCGACCATCTACAATAATAAACGATAATTTGATAATTTGTAAAATATGTAACAATCAGGTGATTGTATATGACATGCTAAATAGAAAAAACGGATTTTTGTGTACTCGCCGTAAATTCGTTTTCTCTTAGCCATCATTGGGGGACACAGGACCATGAGTGCTGTGTCCCCCAATGAGGCGTCAGAGAAAACTAGAATATCACATCACTATAGCCTAACAACTTTGGCTTCTTAATGCTGCGCACGATTTTTTTTTAGATCTTTTATTTTGCATACATGATATATATATATGATATATATGATATATATGATATCACCTCGGCTGCTTTGTCCTTAAAGGGTTTTTTTGGGCTGAAATGACAAGCAGTGTGTACGTTATTGATTATCTGGGGTCAGAACTGGAAACGGCGATCACGTGGCCATGAGTATGCAATATGGAGACTCCCGGACCATAATTCTACTAGATGGTCTTTGAGAAGGTCTCATTTTAGGGCTGGAAATGAAGGGAATTTTGTTTACTTACCGTAAATTCCTTTTCTTCTAGCTCCAATTGGGAGACCCAGACAGTGGGTGTATAGCTACTGCCCTCTGGAGGCCGCACAAAGAACTACACTCAAAAGTGTAAGGCCCCTCCCCTTCTGGCTATACACCCTCCCGTAGGAGTACAGATTCCTCAGTTTTAGTACCAAAGCAAGAAGGAGGAAAGCCAATAACAGTTTCAAAAACAAATTCAATCCGATAACACGATCGGAGAACTTAAGAAACAACATGAACAACATGTGCACCCGAAAAAACGAAACCCTAAGAACAAATAGGGCGGGTGCTGGGTCTCCCAATTGGAGCTAGAAGAAAAGGAATTTACGGTAAGTAAACAAAATTCCCTTCTTCTTTTTCGCTCCTAATTGGGAGACCTAGACAGTGGGACGTCCAAAAGCAGTCCCTGGGTGGGTAAAAAGATACCACATGAACGGGCTGTCAGACAGCCTCTTCCTACAGGTGGGCCACCGCCGCCTGAAGGACCTGTCTACCTAGGCTGGCATCTGCCGAAGCGTAGGTATGCACTTGATAGTGTTTGGTAAACGTGTGCAGACTCGACCAGGTAGCCGCTTGGCACACTTGCTGAGCCGTAGCCTGAGGCCGCAATGCCCAGGACGCACCCACGGCTCTGGTAGAATGGGCCTTCAGTCCAGATGGAATCGGAAGCCCAGCAGAACGGTATGTGTGAAGAATTGGTTCCTTGATCCACCGCGCCAGGGTGGATTTGGAAGCTTGCGATCCCTTATGCTGACCAGCGACTAGGACAAAGAGCGCATCAGAACGGCGTAGAGCCGCCGTGCGAGAAATGTAAATCCTGAGTGCTCTCACCAGGTCCAACAGATGTAAACCCTTTTCAAATTGGTGAACTGGATGCGGACACAAAGATGGCAAAGTGATATCCTGATTGAGATGAAAGGAAGAAACCACCTTGGGAGAAAACTCTGGAATTGGACGCAGTACTACCTTGTCTTGGTGAAACACCAGGAAGGGAGATTTGCAAGATAACGCCGCTAGCTCGGACACTCTTCGAAGAGACGTGACCGCCACAAGAAAAACTACCTTTTGTGAAAGCCGAGAAAGGGGAACCTCTTTCAAAGGCTCGAAAGGCGGCTTCTGGAGAGCAATGAGAACCTTGTTCAGATCCCAGGGTTCCAATGGCCGTCTGTAAGGAGGAACGATATGACAAACTCCTTGGAGAAACGTGCGTACTTTAGAAAGCTGTGCCAAGCGCTTCTGAAAGAATACGGATAGCGCGGAGACTTGACCCTTAAGAGAGCTAAGCGACAAACCTTTTTCCAACCCAGACTGCAGGAAGGAAAGAAAAATTGGCAATGCAAATGGCCAGGGAGAAAACCCTTGAGCCAAGCACCACGCTAAGAATATCTTCCACGTTCTGTGATAGATCTTAGCTGAGGATGGTTTTCTAGCCTGTCTCATTGTGGCAACAACCTCATGAGATAAACCTGAGGCCGCTAGGATCCAGGACTCAATGGCCACACAGTCAGGTTCAGGGCCGCAGAATTCAGATGGAAAAACGGCCCTTGAGACAGCAAATCTGGACGGTCTGGTAGTGTCCACGGTTGGCCTACCGTGAGATGCCACAGATCCGGGTACCACGACCTTCTTGGCCAATCTGGAGCGACGAGTATGGCTCGATGGCAGTCGGACCTGATTTTCCGGAGAACTCTGGGTAACAATGCTAGAGGTGGGAACACCATGAGGCGCCTCAGTGAGTGCGACTGGCTCTGAAGGAGAGATTGCACTCCAGTCCGTAGCGAGCACTGCTTGTCCAGTGGAAGCTTCACTATCGCTGAGAGAGTATGAAACTCCATGCCAAGATAAGTCAGAGATTGGGTCGGGGTTAGATGAGACTTTGGAAAGTTGATAATCCACCCGAAACTCTGGAGAGTGTCTAGTGCCACCTTCAGACTGTGTTGGCATGCCTCTTGAGAGGGTGCCTTTATAAGCAGGTCGTCTAGATACGGGATGACCGAGTGACCCTGCGAGTGCAGAACAGCTACTACTGCTGCCATGACTTTGGTGAAGACCCGGGGGGCTGTTGCCAGACCGAAAGGTAACGCTACGAACTGCAGGTGTTCGTCGTGTATGACGAAGCGTAGGAAACGCTGATGCTCTGGTGCGATCGGCACGTGGAGATACGCATCTTTGATATCTATTGATGCTAGAAAATCTCCTTGAGACATTGAGGCTATGACGGAGCGTAGGGATTCCATCCGGAACCTCCTGACTTTTACGTGTCTGTTGAGCAACTTTAGATCCAGGACGGGCCGATACGATCCGTCCTTTTTTGGGACCACAAACAGATTGGAGTAAAAACCGTGACCTTGTTCCTGAAGAGGGACGGAGGTCACCACTCCTTCCGCCTTTAGAGCGGCCACCGCCTGCAACAGAGCATCGGCTCGGTCTGGTGGTGGAGAAGTTCTGAAGAAACGAGTTGGCGGACGAGAACTGAACTCTATCCTGTACCCGTGAGACAGAATATCCCTCACCCAACGGTCTTTGACGTGTGACAGCCAGATGTCGCCAAAGTGGGAAAGCCTCCCACCGACCGCGGGTGTGGGAATCGGAGACCGCAAGTCAGGAGGACGCCGTCTTGGCAACGGTTCCTCCGGCTGTCCTTTTTGGGCGTGACTGAGACCTCCAAGAATCTGAGCGTCTCTGGTCTTTTTGAGTCTTTTTTGACGAGACGAATTGGGACCTGCCCGGTCCTCGAAAGGACCGATAACCAGACTGACCCTTCCTCTGTTGGGGTCTGTTTTGTCTGTGTTGCGGTAAGGATGAGTCCTTACCCTTGGAGTGTTTGATGATTTCATCCAAACGCTCTCCAAACAATCGGTCACGAGAAAAAGGCAAATTGGTTAAGCACTTCTTGGAATGAGAATCTGCTTTACAATGTCTCAACCACAGGGCCCTACGCAAAACAACGGAGTTGGCTGACGCCACTGCCGTGCGGCTTGTAGCGTCAAGAACAGCATTAATCGCGTACGACGCGAATGCCGCCATTTGCGAGGTCAATGGTGCTACCTGCGGGGCAAATGCACGTGTGACGGAGTCAACTCGCGCAAGCCCGGCTGAGATAGCTTGGAGTGCCCATACGGCTGCAAAAGAAGGCGCTAATGACGCTCCAATCGCTTCATAGATGGATTTCAGCCAGAGCTCCATCTGCCTGTCAGTGGCATCTTTAAGTGCCGCTCCATCTTCAACTGCAACCAAGGATCTAGCTGCAAGCCTGGAAATTGGAGGATCCACTTTTGGACACTGGGTCCAACCCTTGACCACCTCAGGGGGAAAAGGATAGCGTGTATCTTTAAGCCGTTTAGGAAAACGCCTTTCAGGATAAGCGTGGGGTTTCTGGATTGCGTCTCTAAAGTCAGCGTGGTCCAGAAAAGTGCTTAAAGTACGCTTAGGGTATCTGAAATGGATTCTCTCGTGCTGCGAAGCTGACTCCTCCACAAGAGGAGCTGGTGGGGAAATATTTAACATCTTATTGATGTTAAATATAAGATCATTAACTATGGCGTCACCATCTGGTGTATCTAGATTGAGAGCGGTCCCAGGATCAGAATCCTGATCAGTTACGTCCGCCTCATCACCCATAGATTCATCTCGCTGGGATCCTGACCATTGAGATGAATGTGAAGGCCCGTCATAGCGAGCCCGCTTAGGCTGCCCGGGGCCATCGTCCGAGTTAGAGTCTTCACCCTGAGGTGTATATGCCCGTCCCGGAGCTTGGAGCTGAGGGGGACCAGGGGGCAATGATTGCACGGTGTCCGTGGCCTGAAGTACAGGCCTAGCTCGCAATGTGTCAAGAATTTGTGACATAGTGAGAGACATTCTGTCAGCAAAAGCTGCAAACTCAGTTCCTGTCACCTGGACAGCATTCACAGGTGGTACACCCTGGGTCACGTCCAGCAGAGGTCCCGACTGTGCAAGCGCCGCAGGGGCCGAGCACTGCACACAATGGGGGTCCGTGGAGCCTGCTGGTAGAAAAGTCCCACATGCGGTGCAGGAAGCATATAATGTCTGTGCCTTGGCACCCTTGCGTTTTACGGACGACATGCTGCTGGCTCTCTGCAATGTGAGAGAGTCTATAGCCAAAGGGCGACCAGCGCTATGCAATACAAAGTATTTGTAGAAACAAAATACTAAGAATACTACTGGCACAAGAGGGGGTGAGCCCTGAGGGCTGCTTACCGCCCGCTGAATAGCGGGTAAGAGGCTGCAGAATTCCTTGTCTGGGCCTCCCCGGCTCCCCTCTGCAGCTCAGCGTGTCAGCAGGAATGGCTGCCGGCGTCTGTGGAGAGGGGCGGTCCGTGGGAGTTCCCAAACAAAAGTGCGGGAAACAGTGTCCCCTCTGTGCCGATTGTGAGGGCTGGAGTATGTAAAAACGACTCCAGCCCTCGGCGCTGATGCACTGGCCAGCGTCCCGCCCCTCTCCTGACTGGCAGGTCTGGGGGCGGGAACGAACGGAAGCAGGCCGCAAAAGCCGGGGACTCGAGTTATCAGCGCGGCCGCCGTAAAAGCGCGGGCCGCGCTGAAGTCCCCGGCGCACCACAAGTGCCAGCCGCGCCGCAGTCCCAGCGGCCGGCGTGACCGATTCCTAGACGTGGCCAGCGTCCCGCCCCTCTCCTGACTGGCAGGTCCGGGGGCGGGAACGAACGGAAGCAGGCCGCAAAAGCCGGGGACTCGAGTTATCAGCGCGGCCGCCGTAAAAGTCCCCGGCGCACCACAAGTGCCAGCCGCGCCGCAGTCCCAGCGGCCGGCGCGACCGATTCCTATAAGTGTGCCTGCTTCAGCGAAGCTGAATGAGGCCATGGCACAAGCGCCGTAGCGCTGATGTCCCCCGGCGCACTACAACACCCAGCATGCTGCGGTGTGAGCGCCAAATGCACGGGGACACAGAGTACCTTGAGGAAGCAGGGCCATGTCCCTGATGTACTCCGCTCCATCCAGCATCTTCTCCAGGGGCTGTAGATGGAGCACGGTCTCAGTGCCTGGAGACCAGTAAATCCCACTTCACCCAGAGCCCTGTAAAAAGGGATGGGGAAGGAATCAGCATGTGGGCTCCTGCCGCCGTACCCGCAATGGGTACCTCAACCTTACAAACACCTCCGACATACAGTGGGGTGAGAAGGGAGCATGCTGGGAGCCCTGTATGGGCCCTCTTTTCTTCCATCCGACATAGTCAGCAGCTGCTGCTGACTAAAAACAATGGAGCTATGCGTGCGTGTCTGACCTCCTTGCGCACAAAGCTAAAACTGAGGAATCTGTACTCCTACGGGAGGGTGTATAGCCAGAAGGGGAGGGGCCTTACACTTTTGAGTGTAGTTCTTTGTGCGGCCTCCAGAGGGCAGTAGCTATACACCCACTGTCTGGGTCTCCCAATTAGGAGCGAAAAAGAAAGATTAAATGATATAATCCTAATAGACATTAAATAATTGCCCCACTATTTTTATATTGACGACCTACCCCAAAGATAAGTCATCATTAGCAGATGATAGTGGGTCCGACTCCTGGTACCCACTGCTCAGCTGTTCATTTGAACATTGGCGGATCTGCAATACCCAGCAGCGGCCACTGTATAGCTGACAAAGCTCGAAGCTGTGCTGTTCAGCTCCTCCACCGTTAACATCCGTCCGCCGACAACCCTGAGAACAGCTGATTGTGGGGTGCCGGGTGTCAGACCCTCACCGATCTGATATTCATAACACCTAATCTGAATTTGATGTGTCATCAATATAAAATTAGCAACAGTTTCAATGAGAAAACAAAAGGGTGTGGTGGCAGTCAATGGGTTACAGACTCTTGAGAATTGTCTAGTCCTGATTCGGGCCATGGGTAAATCCAGGTATCGCAAAAAAACAAGTACAGAAAAATAGCAAAATAACAAAAAGAGGACTAAATATCCTCCACAATTTAGAATACTCACAGCAGGATAAAGCAGTGGTGAAATGCGCAGACCAAGAAAAACTAATGCACTAACAGGATGCAGCGAAACCCCCAATAGATAGAAACATCACAGATGTAAGAGGAGCAAATCACTCACACAACTCCAGAATATGGAGGGGGTGATCGCTGGATGGTAAAATTGCACACTAGTGGCTTGCATAGGGCGCCGTTCACACTTACAGGCGCACAGTCAGCAGCCTATTATACACCCATACTATTCGACCAGGCGGGCTGCCCAGGGCAAGTGTGCACCATGGAGGGACGGAGCCTCCAATATGCAAGTCCAAACATAAAGGGGCCTGGCTGCACCCCGTATAAAATGTCATGTGCAAAACAATATCTGAGGTATTAGTCGATATTAAGTTTGTAAGGCTGGGGCCACACGGGGATTACTGCGATCTCGCATGACACTCGACTCAAGCTGGCAGTACAGCAGAGTCGAGTGTCATGCGAGTGTCCCTGCGACTGAGGTCCGATCATGCGATCGAACCTCAGGTGCGGAAGGCGGGTCGGCACTGAGGAGGGGCGGACCAGCTCTGCGGAGGAGAGGGAGGGATTTATCTTCCTCTCTCCTCCGTTGCCGGCTATTGCCATTCTCGCCCTGCACTCATGGTACACTGGTGTAATGCGAGTGCAGTGCAATCTTTCTCTCGCCCCATAGACTTGAATGGGTGCGAGAGAAACAAGGATCGCATTACACCCGCAGCATGCTGCGATTGTTTTCTCGGTCCGATTAGGGCTGAGAAAATAATCGCTCATGTGCGCTGGCACATAGGCTAATATTGGTCCGAGTGGAATGCGATTTTTTTATCGCACTCCATTTGCACCGATTTTCATGCCGTATAGCTTATGCCCAAGCCTGTAAGTGTGAACGGCGCCCTATGCAAGCCACTAGTGTGCAATTTTACCATCCAGTAATCACCCCCTCCATATTCTGGAGTTGTGGGAGTGATTTGCTCATCTTGCACCTGTGATGACTCCATCTATTGGGGGTCTGGTTGCATCCTGTTAGTGCATTAGTTCTTCTTGGCCTGAGCAGTTCATTACTGCTTTATCCTGCTGCGAGTAAAACCAAGTGCAAGAAAAAAATGGAGCGGGGGAACATTTAGATCCCAATTTTTATCTTCCAAAAACACAGAAGACATAAATGTGAGAATCCGATTATTTATCTTGGGCAATGGCTGTTGTGATCTGAAACATTAATCCTAAAAGAGCCTAAATTAATTCCCATAAGTGCCCTATTTACATTTAGGATACTGTTTAGTAACAGAAATATATGAAAACAGGAGCTGAACGCTTCCACAAAAAGTCCCAATATACCATCCAATACATGGAATAAACTAAAATGGACTTTCCCTAATTATTGTGAATGTTGTTCCATCCATCTCGTGTATTAAGAAAGTAATGAATAGAAATGTGACCCTTCTTGGAGGAATAGATGATTAGCAGAATTACATGTTATGATCACATATGTACTATATTAATGGCGGATCCTCTTCCCTCTGGCGTCCTGTGCTCATTAAATGAGGAGGCATTTGGGTCACATCAGTATAAGATGTAATTGTATTTACGTGCTGTCTGGATAATGCACTTGCGAAAAAATAAAACTGTCTTGACCCATTTGGGTCTGGGCACACAGTCACATAGGCCGTACACGTGTGAAGAGCTGCCGGTGATGTCTATGGGAACTCTACCTCTGTACGTCTCCAAGTTCATACTGTGATTTTTTTGGTATTTTTCAAAAATTTGGTTCTACGCATTGTTGGACTCCGAGTGTCTAGAGGTATCCCATAGAAGTAATACTTTTAGGGAAGCATCTCTCATATAATGAGTCCAAGGGATTCTTTTATAAACAGCTGTGCATGGAGGGCACGTTTGCTCTGGATTTCACCCATAACAATACACTTTTCCATTGCATGGGGTGACTAAGGGCCATTTTACACATCCAGCGTTTCGCCGGATTACCGGATCCGGCGCACTCCAGTACAGTGTGATACAGTACAATGGCAGCGCGACAAGCTCCGGTCACATGCTGTCATGTGACTGGAGCATGTGACTCGGAAGATGCCGCGCTGTCATTGTACTGTATACACTGTACTGGAGTGCGTCAGATCCGGCAAAAAGCTGGATGTGTGAAGTGGCCCTAAGGAAGGGGTGTCTAATTTCCTTGGTGCAAAATTACCACTTTCTATTGCCATAGTGTTTGGGGAAGAAGTCAAAAGTTGCACCTTGACCAAGGGCTGCTTTCACACATCCGTTTTTTTGCCGTGCGGCACAATCCGGCAAAAAAAACTGATGCAACGGATCCGTTGCATCAGTTTTTCCATGCGTTCCTTCCGTTTTTTTACAGATCCGTTGTGCTACTGGGCATGTGCAGTTCAAAAAAACGGATCCGCTGGCCGTATCCGTTTTTTTGCCGCATTTTACCGGATCCGGCGTCCATAGACTTCTATTATAAAACACGCCGTACGGCGTGATGCGTTTTTTTCGCCGGAGACAAAAAACATCCCCCTCAGCGTTCCATCTGGCCACCGCACAATCAAATTTTGGATGCAACGCAAGGCCATGCGGCACAATCCGGCGCCAATACAAGTCTATAGGGGAAAGAACGGATACAGCGGCAATAAACGCCGGATCCATTCTTTCCGTTTTTTACCGGATTGGGCTAAACGGCGAAAAACGGATGTGTGAAAGCAGCCTAAAGCGGGCTTTACACACTGCGATATCGGTCCCGATATCGCTAGTGTGGGTACCCGCCCCCATCTGTTGTGCGACACGGGCAAATCGCTGCCTGTGCCGCACAACATCGTGCAGACCCATCACACATACTTACCTGCCCGGCTACGTCGCTGTGACCGGCGAACCGCCTTCTTTCTAAGGGGGCGGTCCGTGTGGCGTCACAGCGACGTCACTGAGCGGCCGCCCATTAGAAGCGGAGGGGCGGAGATGAGCGGGACGTAACATCCCGCCCACCTCCTTCCTTCCGCATAGTGGCCGGGAGGCAGGTAGGGAGAGCTTCCTCGTTCCTGCGGTGTCACACGGAGCGATGTGTGCTGCCGCAGGAACGAGGAACAACCTCATTACTGCTGCAGTAACGATTTTTGAGAATGGACCCCCATGTCACCGATGAGCGATTTTGCAACGATGCAAAATCGCTCATAGGTGTCACACGCAACGGCATCGCTAATGCAGCCGGATGTGCGTCACCAATTCAGTGACCCCAACGAGTTCGCATTAGCGATGTCGTAGTGTGTAAAGCCCCCTTTAGGGTGTTCATAAACTCCCGTTAATAGCTAGGGATGGGGAAGCGGCTACAGATTTTGCATTTGGACTCTAGAAGCTTCAAGTTATTCCTCTGCACGCAATGCTCGGGGACGGTCCGTGGCTGTGACACCTGGAGCTCGACTACAATTTACATAGAGTTATCATGCGGACACAGGAGCTGTACCCTCTCAATCACCATGCCGTAAGTGTACGTCACAGAGTGCGAATCCCTATCCAACCAAAACGTAAACTTAAGTCAATGGTTGTGAATCTGTAAAAATCCATTGAGAAACAAAAAAAAAAAAAGTGATGGGGAAAAAAATAAAACCTAAAATATTGTGGTTGCGTGGTGTGAACACTGTTGTAATTAGGGATGTGATTAGAATTCGCCTAAATGTGATTAGCTATGTTCACACAGAGCGTTTTTGCTGCGTTTTTTCTACAGTAAAACTGTAGCAAAACCTCATCTCTTGGTAGGAAGTAAACTTCAGTTTTGGTGCGGTTTTTTTCTGGCAGTTTTGCACTTCCTCATTGCTTTGTATGGGTGAAAAACCGCAGCAAAACCACAACAAAACCGCGGCAACACCGCTGAAAGACTGGACATGCTGCTGCTTTTAAAAAACCAGCAGAAACCAAGAAGGCTGACATTTCAACCAGGAAAAAAAACGCAAGTGTTTTGTGTTTGTGAGCAGGAGATTTCTGGAATTTCATAGGCTTTGCTGGGACTGTAAAAGCAGCATTTTATTAGCATGGATTCGCATAAAACCAATGAAAAAAAACATGCAAAAAAATGCTGCGAAATCACCCTGTGTGAACATAGCCTTAGGCTAGTTTCACACTTGCGTTGAACAGGATCCGTAGCATTGTGTTGTGTGACGCATGCAACGGATGTGTTGCATATAGTGGCACAACGCATGCTACAGATCGTACAAAATAACGCAGTCCGTTGTAGTTTTTTTTCCTTGACTTTACACAACTGCGCATGCTCAGATGTGTAGTCAGGTGCGTTAACGGAATCCGTCAAATGACGCATTCTAACGGAATCCGCCACCATAGGGGTGCATTATAAAAACAACGGACGCCTAACGGATTCCTGCAGATTGCGTTTTTTTGACACTCCGCCAAGCGCAGAACAACGTTACATGCTGCGTTCCATCCGCCCGACGCAGCGTCAAAATAACGACGCTGCGTCGTCCAGCGGATGCAACACAGACACTTGCGTTACAGTGCGTCGTCCATACAAGTCTATGGAGAATAGCGCAGTGCGTTAACGGACTGCACTATTCTCCATAGTGACGGAATGCGCTGAACGCAAGTGTGAAACTAGCCTTACACTCATTGTAAACAGTAGTCAGTTTACAGCTGTCATTATTTATAGAGATTTTGATAAACCCCATATAAAAAGTTGTTGTTGTTCTAGTACGATTTTCCCAACATTTTACTGAAAAGCCATGTTCCTTAAAGGGGTTGTCCACTTCTGATTCACCATGTTTAACCGAGGTAAAATAATAAAGACTATGCTCCCCTCCAGAGGTGTCCAGGATGGCTTTGTCAGGGGCTAACGTTTTGCTGTGACATCACGCGAGCCTCCCATTCAATCAGAGCCAGCCTCTGTGTACCTATCTTCGGACCAAATGAGTTAATCAACAGGAAGTGAGCACAGTCGCAGCTCTCACTTCCTGTTGATTGTTCGCTTGGTCCGAAGACGGAGAGACAGAAGCTGGCCCTGATTGAATGGGAGGCTCAAGTTACGTCACAACCCCATGAATCCCAGCACCGCGATCCTGGACCCCACTGGAATGGCGCCGGTATGGGAGTGGAATATAAGCTTTAGGCTGGGGCCACAAGGGGACTTCTGCGATCCTCACATGACACTCGGCTCAGCGGGAGCAGAGTGTCATGCGAGTGTCACTGCGACTGAGGTCCGATTGTGCGAACGGAAAACAGCTGTGGGGGGAGGGCCAGCGCTGCGGAGGGGAGGGAGGGATTTATCTCTCTCTCTCCTCCATAGCCGCCTTTTGCCATTCTCGCCCTGCACTCACGGAACACCGGTGTACTGCGAGTGCAGTGCGATTTTTCTCGCGCCCCATAGACTTGAAAGGGTGCGAAAGAAACAAGGATCGCATTACACCTGCTGCATGCTGCAATTGTATTCTCGGTCCGATTAGGGCTGAGAAAATAAATCACTCATGGGTGCTGGCACACAGGCTAATATTGGTCAGAGTGGAATGCGATGTTTTATCGCTTTCCACGCACTCTGCTTTTCATGCTGTGTGTCTAAAGGCCGCTTTACACGCAGCGACATTGCTAAAGCGATGTCGTTGGGGGTCACGGAATTCGTGACGCACATCTGGCCGCTTTAGCGATGTCGTTGCGTGTGACACCAACGTGCGATCGAATATGGTCGCAAAATCATATAAAGTCGTTAATCGTTGACATGCTCCCCTATTCCCAAAAATCGTTGCTGCTGCAGGTATGATGTAGTTCGTCATTCCTGCGGCAGCACACATCGCTACATGTAACATCGCAGGAATGATGAAAATCACCGTACCTGTGGCCGCCGGCAATGCGGAAGGAAGGAGGTGGGCGGGATGTTCTATTGGGCGGCTGCTTAGTGAAGTCGCTGTGACAGGTTATTGTGTGACTTAGGAAGGAGGCGGTTCGCCGGTCACAGCGACGTCGCTAGGCAGGTAAGTCGTGTGACGGGTCCGAGCGATTTTGTGCGCCACGGGCAGCGATTTGCCCGTGACGCACAAATGATGGGGGCGGGTGCGCACGCTAGGGAGATCGCAGTGTGTAAAGCGGCCTTTAGGCCTTATTATTTTACCGGGGTGGTGGGGGGGGGGGAGGCAAAATGTGCCATAAGAATATATTGTCCTAATAGTGGACAACCCCTTTAAACAGCAAAAGATCTCATTATGTAAAGTTATGAGTCAGGGTGCAGATATGAAAAACAAGGAGGGTCTTTTGTAGAAGAGAACCAGCGCCCAAGAGGATTTTTTTTTTATTTTTAATATACAGGAGTGACTTGAGAAAAAAAAAAAACCCCAGTAAAATGCTGGATCATTTTATTTTTATTCTGATATAAATAGGAATAATAACTCACAAGAGACTTAACTTGAGAGTAACAAATTCATCTATAAAACAGCACACTGGAGGCAGAGAATGAAAATCTGCCATATCTCTAGGACTGTACAAACCCCATCATACCTGGCCCGCTTTCTGGCTAGCCACAATGTACGTCTCAGGTTCCCGGCATTGTCCAACAACCACAAGACACTGCTGTGTATAGCCCGAGAGCTTGTGTTACATAGACAGCTCCAACAACTAGCTGCAGCTTGGTATACATCAGCCACAAATATACACAAAGGTGAGACTATACTAAATCATCAGCTCTCATTATAGGAGCTTAGGTTGTCTTCTCTAGTTGGCTAACTGGACACAGCAATAGGTCACGGTGACATCTGACTTTAAACAATGGAGGACATTAAACATATATGTCTCAATGTACAAAGTCTTTTGGACACTCTTTAAGGCTCACCCAATGAGATTATCAAAAAAGAGAAAATGTAAAGTTTGGGAGAAAATATTTTTTGCGTAAAGTAAGCCAAGCAACAACAACAACAACAACAACAACAACAGTTTCTAGTTCATCATGCACTATAATAAAGTTGGCACATTTTTACTCTTTTAGGCTATGTTCACACTGGGTGTTTTTGCAGCATTTTTTAGGTGCAGATTTGCCTTGGTTTTATGCAAATTCATGCTAATAAAATGCTGCTTTTTACAGTACCGGCAAAGTCTATGATATTTCTGAAAACACACACACACACACACACGTACACACACACACGTACACACACACACGTACACACACACACACACACGTCTGGATTTTTCCTGACTGTTTTGTGAACCACCTCCGGTTTTGCTGGTTATGAAAAGCATGAACATTTTGCTACGGTTTGTCACCCTAGTGACAGGTGCACTCACAGATACTCTGGATCGGCGGGTCTACCCGGGTTAATAAAAAACCCGGTTAGGTCTGGAATTAATCCAGGGTATCTGGCCGGCACTTAAATGGTGGTGGGGATAGGGATATTGGAGCAGGCGCGATATATTTACCTAATCCCCGGCGTGGCTGTACACTTCCATGATTCCTCCACTTCCCTGCTCATTTTATATTCACTGCTTTCATCTGTGAGTGGTTGCAGTCAGATGCGCCCCCAGCATCTGACTGCAACCAATCACAGACCTGGTCTGCGGGTCTATACAGAGAATGAGTGAGCCGCTCATTCAGCAGTGACCCCACTCAGGCTATTTACGGTCACAGGTATCGCCAGCTGTGACTGGGAATCACCTGAGTGAAGTGACTACTGATCACGGGCTCATTCATTCTCTGGAGCTCACATGTGATCTTCAGATGTAGCAGAGCTGAATCACCGTGGGACCTCGTGTGGACTACGTCGACCCTGCAGGGGTGATTACAGGGTTAATAAAGTGGTGAAAGAGGGGGCTTTTTGTATTTTACTTCAAATAAAGGATTTTTCCGGTCTTTGTGTTTATTTTTTCACTTATTAAAGATTGGTGATGGGGGTGTCTCAAACACCTGCCATTACCAGCCTAGGGCTTATTCGCAGCTATGAGCTGCAATTAACCCCTTATTACCTCGATTGCCACCGAACCAGGGCAATTCGGGAAGAGACAGGTCAAGTGCTGGGATTGTCACATCTAATGGATGCGACAATCTTGCGCGGCTGCTAGCTGATATTTTTAGGCTTGGTCTCTCCAGCCTGAGAATACCAGCCCCCAGCTGTGGGCTTTATCTTGGCTGGGTATCAATATTGGGGGGGGACCGCACGCTGTTTTTTATTTATTTAAATAATTAAAAAAACAGCATGGGGTCCCTCTTATTTTGATACCCAGCCAAGATAAAGCCCACAGCTGGGGGATGCAGCCTGTAGCCTTGGGCTTTATCTGTGCTGTGTATCAAAATATAGGGGGACCCTACGTAATTGTTTTATGTATTTATTTATTTTTTACTGTACGATAGACCCACAGACTCCAGTGGGGGGAAGCAGTGAATATGCATGAGGCTAATGAGCGGCACCGGAAGTAGGAGGGGCTGCGAGAGCAGGTACAGATGATCCTAGAATGTATGGGCTCCTTCCAGGTTAGTGGGCGTGACCAGCTGGGTTAGTGAGCTTGGCGATGTTTTCTCCCTTCCACTACAATCATGTTTTGCCAACCTGCCCCCCATGTGATAGGGGCCCATTGAATGGAATCATACCTAGAAGGAGCCCATACACTCTAGCATCCATCGGAGATTGGTAAGTATAGCGCGCTTGTCAATACCAGCCCAGCACTTGGGTACTCTTGAACCCTTGCAGGGGCATACTAACATGCTAAATCGGGCCGGCTAGCAAGAGAAGCAACACCCTTGGGACTAGTCCCCCACGATCATTAGCATTAGATAAAAGATGATTAGAAATACTTTTTCTAAAGATCTCTTTATCTATGCTACTGTATACAGGGACGGTTAGGCAGGGAACTGCTCGTGGTTCTGGGTGCATATTGCACCTGACAGGTTCCCTTTAAAGTATAAGCCTTACTCTAAAAATAAGCCCTAGCTACGGTTCAATAATGAAGTGTCCATGAAGCTAAAAAAATCAAAGAATATAAAAGGACATCTCATTAAAGAAAGCAAACATCCCCAAAAGTGAGAAGGCAGCACCAACCTCCACACCCAAAAAAAAATAACCAAAAAAAAAAACTACAGCTAGCAGGTGCAGATGGCCCTCTCTCAGATATCTGTGTCGCTGTCAGGTCCACACACACAGCAATACCGTACTGTGTACCGCATCGAGGACCTGCTCTGCTGGGAGGACCGCATCGAGGACCTGCTCTGCTGGGAGGACCGCATCGAGGACCTGCTCTGCTGGGAGGACCGCATCGAGGACCTGCTCTGCTGGGAGGACCGCATCGAGGACCTGCTCTGCTGGGAGGACCGCATCGAGGACCTGCTCTGCTGGGAGGACCGCATCGAGGACCTGCTCTGCTGGGAGGACCGCATCGAGGACCTGCTCTGCTGGGAGGACCGCATCGAGGACCTGCTCTGCTGGGAGGACCGCATCGAGGACCTGCTCTGCTGGAAGGACCGTATCGAGGACCTGCTCTGCTGGGAGGACCGCTGTGGAACGCATCAAGGACCTGCTATGCTGGGAGGACCACTGTGGAACACATCAAGGACCTTCTCTGCAGGGAGGACCACTGTGGAACACATCGAGGACCTGGGAGTGATACAAATGTGATTCTCCTGGGGGGGTGTCTGCCTTCTTCTGGGGATAAACTTATCCCCAATCCATGATTCCCCAAAAATAAGCCCTAGCACATTTTTTGGGCCAAAAAATAATATAATATACGACAATGTATTATTTTGAGGCAAAAACGGCATTTTTTTTTTTGCCACTACCCCGAATTCATTAAAGGTGGACAACTGCTTCCATAGTCTGAATAACTGGTCATTTTCTTTGAAGTGAAGAGTAAAACTTCTAGGCGTGCATAAGTATCGCAGTATAAAGTTGCAGACATCTGTTCGCTGCCTTTATTGCTACTTCTCAGGGTCATAGATAGGTCTTTGCAAACTGTACTCGGAAGTCACATGGTGCCGTGCAAGGAAGTAACATCCTTATGAGATGACAAATAAATGATATTCTCTTATACGCAGAGTCGCACGCCTTCAGTAAACAGAGGCTCTAGGACTAGTCAGAATTTGCCTGACGTGGTATTACAGCCTCCCATGTACGTCCTGGGAAGCATACGGCCGATCACACACACATGAACATTACATGACATACTGACAATTACGGTTTTATACTATAGTGATGCATATACATAATACAGGTGAAGCGCCTAATTATCCTCCTTTTACACTGCATTTTTGTAGATTAAAGCATCCGAGAGTGACAGATCTAAGGGAAGGAACTTTACCTCCTGTAATCTTGGTGCACTCTGCCCCCTGCACACCCAGAAGAACAGGAATCACCGGTCTGAGCCATAAATGAAAAGCATTCTTTTTCCAAGTTGACCAGACTTGTAAAAATATCATTAGCACTGTGCGCACTCCATGATGAGGTTGTGACGGGATTGCGCTTATACAGAGCAGCCAATCTGAACAAGCAGAGCTGCAGTGTAAAGCATGGGGGGGGGGGGAAGATGCAACACAAGCCTGAGCATCTGTTAAGTCTGAAAATTCCCAGTAGACAAAGCAAATACTGTAGAGAAGCAAAAGCAAGTAAAAGTGCTGGTTACTGATGCACACTGGGCACATCAAAGGCATAAGGAGCCAAATCACTTGCACTACCATTCCTACCATATACAATATAGGAAGCTGTGCCAGTTGTGATTCTCAGCAGCTACTTTAAACCACTGATCTTTGGGGTGATCTTGAATTTGACCCCCCAAACAAGTCCCCCTTTAACCCTAGAACGCATACCTGGGGCCTCGCAGGCCTGCTAGTTTACTTGTTTTCTATGGTTGCGCGTTCTAGGGTTAAGTTGCGCACTACTATGGAGGAATGTGACGCCCCGATACCTCCAATATTCCTTTTTTGGTGTCATTCTCCATTCCACTTCTCGTAAATCTGTATAGTAAAAAAGTTCCCCTGGTCCCCCCTACAGGGCAAACGCTTCCTCGCTTCTTTAGGTATCTGCCCACATTATATCCGGGCAGGTTTAGGTTTATGTGAGAGGAGATCCTGCTGTGGAGTCTGCATCTTTTGGTGGCAGACAGACCTCTCTGATGTGCAGACTGCTGACGTGCGCCATCGCCAGAAGATGTGGGAGTGCCGACATAAAAAGCTGACTCTCCCACACATATCTCAGCCGCACTTGTAGATGTTGTCAGCGCCCTGTGAAGAAAGCGTGAATAATGCTATGAATAGCAGGCACATATCACACCGAATGCTTCCGCCAGAGCGTTCACTACCGAATGTCATCTACCGCTGTAATAAATATCACAGGAGGGAAAAAGTATTCATCCAAACCTTTAATTGTATACAATTACTTTTTACAATCATCTAATAGTCTTGATGAGACAATATTAAATATTATTTATGTATTGTAAGATGGCGGCTGAACATGTAGTTGATGGGAGATATGTATCACAGAGGTGGTTATCCTCTGTGATGTAAGTCCGGGATGTCATCTCTAGTGCACATAATGGTAAGAAAGTTATTAGGGTACATCAGAGCCAGGTTTTATGAACAGCTGCTCACATACCCGACCCAGGGTGTGGTACATGTGTTAAACTGAAGACTGTTTGTCTCACACATGGTCTGTGTATGGAAGTTGCTACACCACCAATGAGACCCCTGTATTAAGAAACAAGTCTTATCCTGAGTGGGTGGTCCCGCAGCTTTATATATTTTGTTTGAACCTTTATTCTGGAGAAAGGATTTATTTCCTGCGGACTGAAAATAAACCAGCTGGACTTTTTAAGTTAAAGGGTTCCTGTGCAAGCGGCCGAGTGATAGCATCACTACAGTACATACACTTTTTAAAGGGAACCTGTCAAGTCCCTTATGCGCTATAACCTACAAGCAGGGTGATGTGTGGCCTAGTAACCCCTTCCTATCCTGGTCTTGTAATATTGTGTAATATGAATTTATAAAAAAAAGTTTTATAACTTACATGTTCCCTATGTAAATGATCAGAGGGACTTGTCCCCTGGGCGCCGCTTCGCCCCGTGGGTGTCTGCATGTTTTCCGTGGTATCAAGCCCCTGTGGGCGTGATACCATAGATTTACATGAGCAACGTCACAGTGAGCTTCTGGAGATCCTGCGCGTGCGCACTTCTCATTCACACAGCCTTCTTATCAAGATGTTTACCTGCCGGCTTTAGACGCGCTCTGCGCATGGTCGGAACCGCAGGAGTCCTCTGAGCATGCCCAGTGCGCTTGTGAAACTGACAAGTAATCACCCGGATAACAAGGCTGTGCGAATAAGAAGTGCGCACGCGCTGGATCTCCAGCAGCTGACAGTGACGTCGCTCATGTAAATCCAAGGTATCATATCCACAGGGGCGTGATACCATGGAAAACATGCAAATGCCCACGGGGCAAAGCGACGCCGAGGGGACTAGGCCCTCTGCTTATTTACATAGGGAACACGTAAGTTAGAAAACTTTTTTTATAAGTTCATATTACACAATATTACAACACAGGGATGGGTAGGAAATTGTTACTAGGCCACAAATCATCCTGCTTGTAGGTCAGAATGCATATGGGACCTGACAGGTTCCCTTTAAATAGGTGATGGTCACAGCTAACCTTCTCCCCCTCCCTGCACAAGGACCTCTGCACAGAACACAGAAAACGTCAAATAAACTCTCTAATACAAGTGACTGAACATCTCCAGACTAAAAGTCCCTCTACTCCATGTGACTGTTGTAATGCACAGCTCAAAATGCTGTTAACGAACTCTCAAGCAAGATGGCCGTCCCAAGGATCATATACAGAAAATGTAATAAAAGAAAGCATTTCACCATTTGGGAAAAAAAAAATATTGGCACCCCTTTAAAATCGGTAGATAATTGAAAAATAAGAGTGAAACTGATTTTATTTTCAGTAGCCAGGCAATTGGAGCTTCCACCAGTGATTGGCTACAGCAGTCACATGTCACTATGTCAGGAAGAAGAGACCGGCAGGGGACCAGCCGGCATAACAATTAGAGTGAGTGAAGTATTGCTTTTTACTTTTATTATTATTTCTTGCTATTTTTACTCAATCTTAGCCTTTAAGAAGTTGTGGAAGGGTACAAGCTAAGAAGTGGTGGGATAGAAAGTTAGCAAAAATCTTTGATGGTGAACCCACAACAGTTCTAGGGGTTGTCTTATCTAAGTAGTAGTCAGCAATAACCTACATAACTGCAGACTTCCGAATCATGACAGCGTGCAATATGCACACTGTTATGATTCTGCTGTATTTCAAATGCGGTAGCTGGTCACATGACTGTTATGGGATTTACATATGTGCAGTCACATGCCAACTATGGACTCTCCTCCATTACAAAAGAAAGAGGCAGGATGAGAGTCTAGTCACATAAGCACAAGTTTGCTAATTGCATGTAGAGAGTTCAAGTGACTGTCCACACACATGGAGAATAGTGCATCACACACTGTCATGATTCAATAGTGTGATTGCAGACTTTGCTTTTCAGTTTCATTGTTTTCCATAAGTGATCGATTGGTGAATATCCAAGCACTAATCCTGCATGGAGCTGCGATTGGACACTGCTGAGGTTTATCAATGCAGTTTTCACCCACGTGGCAAGAACTGCTAAGGGTACTTTCACACTTGCGTTCAGCGCAGTCCGACACTATGGAGAATAGCGCAGTCCGTTAACGCACTGCGCTATTCTCCATAGACTTGTATGGACAACGCACTGTAACGCAAGTGTCAGCGTTGCATCCGCCGGACGACGCAGCGTCGTTATTTTGACTCTGCGTCGGGCGGAAGAAACGCAGCATGTAACGTTTTTTTGAGCAGCGCAATCCGTGTGATTTCACTGCGCATGTTCTTTTTTTTTTTTTTTTCTTAAATCACAAACTTTATTTTGTCTCTCGGTGGCCGAACGTTCAGCTGAGCACCCACCCGCCGGCATGTGAGAGCGCTCAGCTGAGCAACCGGCCGCCGGCTATTGAGATCGATCAGCTGATCATTCACAATAGTCTGCTGCTGGTAAAACTGTAAAGAAGAAGAAAAAAAAATAAATAAAAAAAAAGCTCTCCGTTGTTTTGTACGATCCGTAGCATCCGTTGTGCCACCATATGCAACGCATCCGTTGCATCCATCACACAACGCAATGCAACGAAAGCCGTCCAACGCAAGTGTGAAACTAGCCTAAAGCACATACAATGCATACTCTTCACATGTAGTTGTAGTACACCTGAAAGCTGCTGCCATACACACGTACTGGCATCGTAGAGACTCAAGAAGTAAGGGATGCAAGTTGTCTTTGACAAACAGAATATTCTTTTTCCGGCTCTTTGAAACCATCCATCATATAAAACAAGAACAAAAGTTAAAATTTCCCAAACTGATTTCTGACTGTGCATACTTGGAAATGTAGGCGGAAATATAGAAAGAACACAGTGCCAAAAAAAAAAAAAAAAGAATGAAACAACAGAATTTTGGAACAAACAATAGCAAGTCGTGTACACTAATAAGCATATGTGCCGGCTACAACAATCAGCCCACTCTGCCACGAGCTAGAGGGCTTATAGGAAACTACAAGTCTCATTCAGTTCTGCGAGGGTCAAGTGCGAACAGTAGTGGAAAAAATGCAAGCTCCTCACCGAACAGGGCAAGTAGTGATCAGCACTGGTGAGGGGGCAATTGCACTGGCACATTCACAGCTGTAGCTGCCATTTCATTAAAGGGGGGGTCCAAAGGCAAAATAATTTGCAATCTAAATCCCTATCTATTTAGTGTCGTAATCTAAACTATTTCTTGATATACGATACTTGCATTAAAAATTCCCTCTCCTCCCAAAGCTAGACTATTTTTTCCCCCTACTTCCTTTCTGATGACGTTTCGTTTGAGAATCCCCGTGCATGGTGGGATACACAAACAAAGCGTCATCAGGGAATGGCCTTTGTCCCTTCCCTGAAACGCAGCGTCATCAGTGAGGTTTGTCTCTGGTCTGTCACTGTGATGACATTTGCCACAACCCAGGATGGGCCAGCACTACATGACAGAGGCTATACCAAACAGCTCCTCTAACTAATTCCAAGGGGAAGACAACACTATTCTCCACTGCATTATAATGACCTTAAAGGATTAAGGAAAGACTTTCCAAATCCCTCCACAGATATTCATTTATTGTCTAAAAAAATCACGCTGAGATTGCTGACTACTTTGGTGCTATTCCCCACTTAATATATTCCCTCTTCAAAAAAATCCTAGGAGCGACTAGTGAGCAAGGCCTAATAAAAGGCCGAAACGTTTGTTCGGTTGCAAGACTCACAATAAAAGCACAATTTTGATTTCAACTTCTTGAGAGTGCAGTGACCTCTATTGTTGTCTGGACTGTGTGATGTGTACAATGACAGTGCACTGTTGTCGGCTAAGATCAGCAGTAACGAGCCGGCAAAAGAGCAGAGAGCACTGGCAAGTGACGTCACTGGTCTATACACATCGGGCATTTTGCCAGTGCGCTCTGCTCTGATGTTGGCTCATTACTGCTAATATGAGCCAACAACAGAGAGTGCACTGTCATTGTGCACATTGCGCAAGGGCAAGCCCAGTCCGAAAGAAGAACCACTTATGACATCTCGTTTCAGGGAGGGTCAGAAGTTGTGGCTGTTACCACAGTCACAGCCCCACTGACGACACTTAATTTGAGTATCCCAGCATGCACTAATATTCTCAAACAAAGTGTCATCAAAAATGAATTATGGGGAAAAAATTTGGATATCAGTTAGATAATGTAGATAGGGAAGGAAAGGGAATTTTTAATGCAAGCGTATTAGAAAATAGTTTATATTATGGCACTAAATAGATAGGGATATAGGAGGAATATTACTTTACCTTAGGACCACCCATTTAAGGATGTATTGCTGTTTCCATCCCATGTAAAAGACAAACTGCAATTGGTAGCACAGAGCACACTCAGCTCTGCTACACTCAGAAGCCTCTCCTAACAAACTGCTCAAACATCATCACATCGCAGGTATTTTACAAAGCAGAAAATACAGTGACCTACATACAGATGAGAGAAAAAGATGAATAATTCAGGTAAAGGCATATTATCGAAAGCGCAGAACATGGTGCAAAACTGCCCTGGGATGGAAGACGAAAGGAGAAGGTTTTTTTTCTATTTTAGGGTTCTGCAATATGCAGACAAGCTGGAAGGGTGCTGAAAAAGCAGAGCACCTGCAATCAGGTGAAATGAATAATGATAGGTCATGACTGGCTGCAACGGAGAGTCTGGTAGGGAACGCGGTGCCAGTTATCCCGGGGTTGGTACTTGGATCTTGTTCAAGTTTAGCTGTGAAAATAGCGTCTCATTGGCAGAGAGTTTGCCCTAGTTCTGTTATTGATGTTGGCATAAGCTGGAAAGCATTACCATATCTACAAGAAGCGTTGCCCAGCACTGACGGCTTTCTGGCACCTGAGATGTAGTCTTAGGCACAGCTCTACCTTTCCATATTGCCATCTTATCTATTTACAGTAATAGCACCTAATCCTTGGTCTACAGGAGGAGGGATGGCTACACTTACAGAGTAACTTCACAGATTTGTGGGTAATATATAGAAAGTAGCTGTGCTGTGCCAATTCATAAGCATAAAGCACCCGCACAATGCCAGCACAATGTTACCTTCGGGAAAGGGCACACTTAAGGAGTGAAAGTGGATTCTCAGACAGCTGAAGATGAAAAGCTTGGAGGCAAATCAGGAAATGTAATCCATCAAGGCAAGCGTAACGTACGTGTCAATGGAGCTGCGTCACTTGTAGGGTTATTTCTCATCTGGAGGACGTGACTGGAAGGACAGCCGGAGTTCATGTCAGAAGAGGGAACGTGGGATAGCTCTAGAGCTCAACAGATGAAATGTCTGCTTCACTTTAAAGCATACGGACACCTTTGACATGGAAAAATGATTTTGACTTAGGTCAGACGCCCTAATGTGCAGTGTGCTGTCTGATCCAAGGTGGAAGTGTCTTTCTTAGTAATACTGGTTTAGGGCTCATGCACACGTAACTGCTGAATATTCTGCAGCGATTTGACAGCGCATGTGTGTGTCAAATCGCTGCCGTAACACTGCATAGTGGATGCAGTTTTTCTGTACAAAAAAAGCCGATTTCATGCGCTATGGCTGCTGCCCCCGCCATAGACAGAGTGGGAGCTGCACCCATAGCGCACGGAATAATTGACATGCTCATTTTATGAACGCACAGATTTGGGTCAAAATTTTAGCACCCAAATCGCTGCGTTCATAAAAGCATCGTGCACACGTCTCATGCACAATCTACATAGATTGTACAGGGGATGCAGGACGCATGCATTTACACTGCAGTGCTATATGCAGCGTGAATGCACGCAATTACGCAACGTGCGCACGAGCCCTTAAGAAGCTCATAAACCAGCACAGCTTCTATCCCGCATTTAAGGCCCATTTCACACGTCAGCAATTCTGGTATGTATGTGACAGTTTTTATACATACCAGAATCACAGACAGACGCAGACTCATTAAAACCAATGGGTATGTGCACACATCAGTCATTTTTCAGACATGTCTTTTTTTCTGGCATCACTGATGACCGACGGACACCACTATGGTGTGACCTGTGAAACATGTGCCAGAAAAACATGTACATTGAAAATGAAAAGCTTTTTAAACTCACCCATCTCCAGCGACGCCGTCTCTGGCCGCTGTTCTCTGCTGCTTCCAAGCCAGCTAATTATTCTCATGCATATGCAGTTATGCACTGCATAGCTGAAACGGAAGTAGCAGCAGAGGGGAGACCGCGGCGGCCGGAAACAACATCCAGAAGAGTTCAGTACCATGGACAGCAGGTGCTGGGACAGGTAGTTTATGTCCATGTGCTATCACAGAAAGCACATGTAGAACCCACATGTGCCATGAATCACGGCACACGGAAGGACATATGCGTTTTTAACACGTCAGTGAAAAGTGTGTGTTTTTCACTGCCATGTGAAACAGGCCTAAAACAAGTTTGATTAGCGTATAAATCAGCACAGCTTCTATCCTGCATTTAATACATGCCTAATTAGCTCATTAATCGGCACAGCTTCTATCCTGCATTTACTTCCCTTTTATGTGTTTTCCCCCTCTCTATGCTGTGGAGGTCCATGTCCAGCCCCCTCCTCACTTCTGTCTTAGGGCTCATGCAGACGTCCGATCAATTCCGTCCCATCTCAGACTGCAATGCATGGACTGGCCGCGGCTCTCCTGAATCGAGCATCACAACAGCATTGAAATATATGAAGTTATCATGTTCCGGGATTGGGAGAGCCAAGGCCAGTCTACACTGTGGTCTCCAAATCTGTGGTTCAAGATAAGATCGACTTGCATTGACGTATCCATGAGCCTTTAAAGGGGTTGTTCGGTCTAAATCCACAAGTCTGTAGTCTCTCTATGTGACTGCAGACTTGTGAATCCTCACATTGCAGAATCAGACTAGATGGGCAAAGCCTAGCTCAATACACTAGCACTGAGTGAGGCTGTGTCCATGTAGTCGGGTTTTGGTCGGGAGTATGTATATCACATGACTGCCATTCCGGCTCTAACACCAGTGAAACCTCACAATGCAGACTGCATAGAGTGACTGCAGACTTGAGGATTTAGACCAAATTTTTTTTTGTTCCAAAACAATATAACAGGCAGGTATTTGCTAACATAGGCAACTACCTGCCTGTTACACCAGACGCTGGCGCAGAGTGGTCACTGACAGCTCCAGCCAGCAATTCAGCTGCTCTCTGTCAACAGAGCAGCTTCTCTTCTTCCAAGCTGTTCTGTAGACGGAGCAGGGCTGCTGGCGTCATGCTGATTGTAAGGCTAGGTTCACACTTCCGTTAAATTGTATCAGTCACAATCCGCTGTACTGGTAAACAACTGAATCAGTTTAGCGGATTCCGTTGTTCCCATAGACTTGTATGAGCGGCGGATTGTGACTGATGATGCTGCGTTGCACCCTCCACCCGACTGATCAGTCGTGGAACGACTGACCGCTGGGCGGGAGGAACGCAGCATGTAACGTTTTTTGATCAGTGCAATCCGTCGGATTTTGCTGCGCATGCTCTCTAGCTCCCTGCACACGTCACCAGCTTTGCTTGGTTACCCGATATTTACCCTGGTTACGGTGCAAGGAGCCAGCGCTAAGCGGTGTATGCTCGTAACCAAGGTAAATATCGGGTAACCAAGGTAAACATCGGGTGCTTTGCTTTACCCGATATTTAGTCTGGTTACCTGTGCAGGGAGGCCGACACTTCCCCACTCGGCCCCGCCCCCTCCCGCACACACTCACACACTCACCTGTCCCCAGCAATGCAAACCGCAGCTCTGCCACTGACATCCTCAGTGCCTGGCTCCGCCCCCTACTCAGCTCCGCCCCCTCCCGCACTCAGCATGTGTACACACACACACACACACACACACTCTCACTCACTCATTCACTCACTCCACTCACTCACCTGTCCCCAGCCATGCAAACCGCAGCACTGCCACTGACATCCTCAGCGCCTGGCTCTGCCCCCCGCTCGGCTCCGCCCCCTCCCGCACTCCGCATGTGTACACTCACTCACACTCACACACACACTCACAACACTCATCTGTCCCCAGCCATTCAGACCGCAGCACTGCCACTGACATCCTCAGCGCCTGGCTCCGCCCCCCGCTCAGCTCCGCCCCCCGCATGTGTACACACACACACACACACACACACACACACACACACACACACACACACACACACACTCTCACCTGTCCCCAGCCATGCAGACCGCAGCACTGCCACTGACATCCTCAGCGCCTGGCTCCGCCCCCCGCTCGGCTCCGCCCCCGCTCGGCTCCGCCCCCTCCCGCACACAACGGAGTCCGACAATGAAATTATTTTCTTTGTCATCCGTTGTCACCCGTTGTACAACGCATCAGTCACATGCGTCAAGCGACGCATGTGACTGATACAAAACAACGGGAATGTGAACTTAGCCTAAGCCGTTTTTCCTCAGTTAGGCAGTGTCATCATGACACTGGCAGTCACGCTCTATCAACAGAGCAGAGAGGAAGAGAAGTGGCCACTCTGATGATGTGACGTCAGCAGAGCCGCTAAATCAGAGACAGAAGCAGTCTATGACCATCTGTGCCGACAGAAAACAGGGCCGGGAACAACAGGCACGTAAGTAGCAACCTATAAAGAGGGAACCTGCTAGCAGACTAAAGGCCACTTTACACACAGAGATAAATCTGCGGCAGATCTGTGGTTGCAGTGAAATTGTGGACAATCAGTGCCAGGTTTGTGGCTGTGTACAAATGGAACAATATGTCCATGATTTCACTGCAACCACAGATCTGCCAAAGATTTATCTCTGTGTGTGACAGGGCCTTTAGACTAGTTTCACACTTGCGTTGTGCGGCATCAGTTGCATTGCGTTGTGTAACGGATGCGTTGCATATAGTGGCACAACTGATGCGACGGATACTGCAAAACGGAATCTGTTGTAGCTTTTTTTTCAGTAATTTATTCAACTGAGCATGCGCAGTTGTGTAAAAACGGATCCGTCACAGAAATCCATCAAATGATGATTCCGCCACCATAGGCTTCCATTATAAAAATGACGGACGCCGACGGAATCCAGCACATTGCGTTTTTTTGACGCTCAGGGAAGCGCAGAAAAACGCTATATGCTGCATTCTTTCAGCCCGGCGGATGCAACGCAGGGCCATCAGTCGCACTGCGTCGTCCATACAAGTCTATGGGAAGCAGCGGAATCCGTTAACGGATTCTACTGTTTTCCAAAACGGCGGATTGCGACTGAAGGAAAAAAAAACGCAAGTGTGAAACTAGCTTAAGGCCTTGTGTGCATGCTGCATTTTTTTCTCCTTTTTTGTATGCAGTTTTGGTTCCAAAACAGCATGCATTTCCTTACCCAGCAAAGTCTATGAGATTTCAGTTTCTGTCCACACGTTGTTGCTTTTTTTGGCTGCGTCTTTGTGGTGACCACAAAGATTCTGCGTGTCTATTCTTTGTGTTTTTGCCAGCGTTTTGGAGCTCTTCCAGTCAACAGATTTTACTTAAAAAAACGCACTGGGAAAAAACGTGGTAAAAAAACCGAAGTAAAACTCTGCAAACAATGCATGCCGAGGGTTTTGTGGTCAGCACATAGCCTAATGCAGCATGCGCACATAGCCTAATGCAGCCTGAGCCACGAGCAACACAACTCAGCCCGATAGCAGCCAGGCATGTTTCGCTATGAATAACTTCGGCATTTCAGAGTAAACATACTTGGAGAAGCTGTCTGGGGACTGGGTGTCCCGGCTGACTAGTCAGATGCAGTGCTCACTGTGAAGCCAATGTTTGATTCGTGCTGCCCCTGAATCTGATGACAGGTTACCTGGCTGAAACAGTTAGGGTGTGTGCCCATGATCAGTGTTTGCTGCGTTTTGGATGCAGGATGCTTCAGCTGAGTCCAAAACGCTGCGTTGTACAGTGCGTTGTACATCCCGTTCCCACTGTGCTTGTTTTTTCCGCAGCAAACACTGACCTGCGGTGCGACTTTCCAGACCACAGCATGTCAATTGTTTGCTGCGGAATCGCATGCATCCTCTGTAGGGAGAACACAAGTGAGAGATCGCAACCGCCCGAACCCTGATCATAGGTACAAGCAGCTGCGGTCTCTTGTGTTCTCCTGTGGAGGAGACACATGGCCCCACAGGTCAGGACTCCTTGTGTCCAAGACGCAGGGAATCCTGATCGTGGGCACACCCTATGATTTGGTGCACAAAATTTTCTGCATCTATTGGCAGAAAAACAGAACAAAAATGCACTGTGCTCACAGAGCCTTAAATCGCCAGGAAATCTCTGCAGTGTACAGATGAGTTTTAGTAAAACCTCATTACTTTTGCTGGTATTGTATTACACTGCAAATGTTCATAGCAAAATTAGTGTAAAAAAATATTGCAGCCATTCCGCCTCGTGCAGATTTCTGCTGCCCAGAGTCTCTAAAACCCTAAATTACCATGAGCCATGGCTGATGCTACTGCTACATATGTTTTATGCCAAATGGCAGAGGCCTAGGGTACACCCCAGTAGATGATGGTAATATTGCATAGCCTGCTGTCCACAATAAGGAAGTACTCTACGGTCAAGATCATCAGTAAGTAGGGAACATAGGAGATCATGACATTTACTAATATGCTCAGAACTATTCAGATTTTTAACTATTTTTAGCTAATGAGCGGTCATTGTAATAATGTATATTGTTGCAGACTTCTGTTGTGTAATCAGCATCAAATTACTAAGGTGTCCTTGAGCTTGTACGTGCTTCTTTTGGGCCTGGATTATCATCTTGGATGGATGGATATGGAGGACATGTCATCTCCTTTGAAGCAATGTTTACATGGACTAGCCGGTGTCATGATACAAGTCACTCTGTAATCCTTTAATGATCAGGCAGACAAAAGTAGACGATTTGCACTGAGCGATCTGTAGTAGATCGCTGTCTGCGCACAGGCTGCCACTGTTCTTGGCAGCGCGAGTTAACAGGACAATACACTGCCAAAGCAATTTTTTGGTGCGGTGCAAAGAAGGGAATTTTGTTTACTTACCGTAAATTACTTTTCTTCTAGCTCTAATTGGGAGACCCAGACAATTGGGTGTATAGGCTATGCCTCCGGAGGCCGCACAAAGTACTACACTTAAAAGTGTTAGGCCCCTCCCCTTCTGCCAATACACCCCCCGTGCTCCCACGGGCTGCTCAGTTTTGGTGCAAAAGCAAGAAGGAGGAAAAAATAATTATAAACTGGTTTAACTTCAATCCGAAGGAAACTCGGAGAACTGAAACCATTCAACATGAACAACATGTGTACACAAAAAAACAGGGGCGGGTGCTGGGTCTCCCAATTAGAGCTAGAAGAAAAGGAATTTACGGTAAGTAAACAAAATTCCCTTCTTCTTTTTCGCTCTATTGGGAGACCCAGACAATTGGGACGTCCAAAAGCAGTCCCTGGGTGGGTAAAATAATACCTCGTAAGAGAGCCGTAAAACGGCCCTTTCCTACAGGTGGGCAACCGCCGCCTGAAGGACTCGTCCACCTAGGCTGGCATCCGCCGCAGCATAGGTATGCACCTGATAGTGCTTCGTGAAAGTGTGCAGGCTCGACCAGGTAGCCGCCTGACACACCTGTTGAGCCGCAGCCTGGTGCCTCAAAGCCCAGGACGCTCCCACGGCTCTGGTAGAATGGGCCTTCAGCCCTGAGGGAACCGGAAGCCCAGCCGAACGGTAAGCTTCGATAATTGGCTCCTTGATCCACCGAGCCAGGGTTGATTTGGAAGCCTGTGACCCTTTACGCTGGCCAGCGACAAGGACAAAGAGTGCATCCGAGCGGCGCAGGGGCGCCGTACGAGAAATGTAGAGTCTGAGTGCTCTCACCAGATCTAACAAGTGCAAATCCTTTTCACATTGGTGAACTGGATGAGGATAAATAGAGGGTAAGGAAATATCCTGATTGAGATGAAAGGGGGATACCACCTTAGGGAGAAACTCCGGAACCGGACGTAGAACCACCTTGTCCTGGTGAAAAACCAGAAAAGGGGCTTTGCACGACAACGCTGCTAGCTCAGACACTCTCCGAAGTGAAGTGACTGCTACTAGAAAAACCACTTTCTGCGAAAGGCGTGAGAGAGAAATATCTCTCATTGGCTCGAATGGTGGTTTCTGAAGAACCATCAGCACCCTGTTTAGATCCCAGGGTTCTAACGGCCGCTTGTAAGGTGGAACGATGTGACAAACTCCCTGCAGGAACGTGCGTACCTGTGGAAGTCTAGCTAGGCGCTTCTGGAAAAATACAGAGAGCGCTGAAACTTGTCCCTTAAGGGAACCGAGCGACAAACCCTTTTCCCGTCCAGATTGAAGGAAGGACAGAAAAGTAGGTAATGCAAATGGCCAGGGAGAAAAACCCTGAGCAGAGCACCACGACAGGAAAATTTTCCACGTCCTGTGATAAATCTTGGCGGACGTTGGTTTCCTAGCCTGTCTCATAGTGGCAATGACTTCTTGAGATAACCCTGAAGACGCTAGGATCCAGGACTCAATGGCCACACAGTCAGGTTGAGGGCCGCAGAATTCAGATGGAAAAACGGCCCTTGAGACAGCAAGTCTGGTCGGTCTGGTAGTGCCCACGGTTGGCCGACCGTGAGATGCCACAGATCCGGGTACCACGACCTCCTCGGCCAGTCTGGAGCGACGAGGATGGCGCAGCGGCAGTCGGCCCTGATCTTGCGTAACACTCTGGGCAACAGTGCCAGCGGAGGAAACACATAAGGGAGCTGAAACTGCGACCGATCCTGAACTAAGGCGTCTGCCGCCAGAGCTCTGGGATCTTGAGGCCGTGCCATGAACGTTGGTACCTTGTTGTTGTGCCGGGACGCCATGAGGTCGACGTCCGGCACCCCCCAGCGGCAACAGATCTCCTGAAACACGTCCGTGTGAAGGGACCATTCCCCTGCGTCCATGCCCTGGCGACTGAGATAATCTGCTTCCCAGTTTTCCACGCCTGGGATGTGAACTGCGGATATGGTGGAGGCCGTGGCTTCCACCCACATCAAAATCCGCCGGACTTCCTGGAAGGCTTGTCGACTGCGTGTGCCGCCTTGGTGGTTGATGTATGCCACCGCTGTAGATTTGTCCGACTGAATTCGGATCTGCTTGCCTTCCAGCCACTGCTGGAACGCTTTCAGGGCAAGATACACTGCCCGAATTTCCAGAACATTGATCTGAAGCGAGGACTCTTGCCGGGTCCACGTACCCTGAGTCCTGTGGTGGAGAAAAAACCGCTCCCCACCCTGACAGACTTGCGTCCGTCGTGACTACTTCCCAGGATGGGGGTAGGAAGGATTTCCCCTTCGACAATGAAGTGGGAAGAAGCCACCACCGAAGGGAAGCTTTGGTCGCCTGAGAGAGGGAGACGGTCCTGTCGAGGGACGTCGGCTTCCTGTCCCATTTGCGTAGGATGTCCCATTGAAGAGGACGCAGGTGAAACTGCGCGAAAGGGAC